>NC_139930.1:5649547-5654547 GCF_963514095.1 Eutrigla gurnardus | reverse complement strand
CTCAGGAAGTTTTGCATTTTGTTTCTTTTGCTTTATTTGATCCATATGGATGTATTCTATCATTAACTGCAGTTTGCATTCTCAACTAACTGGACGATCACAAGATTTGGCTAATTATTCATAACAAAATGTTAGCTTTTTTATTTCATTTTTGTATCGTTTTGTTTCAGCCAATTCAAGTCACAACCGGAAACTCTCACTTGCACAGACAGAATGAATCCAGATGTGTATTTGCACAAAATCAAACTTGGACTCCAGCTTTTTTCATGGCTGTCGAAAACCCTTAGTTCTAATAAAGGGAAACCTGCTACATAATGACATGTTATTTTGAATATTGTATGATGACAGATAGGGAAGACAAGACAAGCCAGAAATGTTGTTTTCCATTTGGATATAGAAGATCACACAACATCAGTGATACTCTTGTGGTTGTATGGGAACAAAAACCCTGCATCCACGTTCTAAAAGCCTGAAGGCAGAAGCCTTTATAGCAGCTCATTACCACCGTGTGGTCACCCACAACTCTAACACCATCATGAGGTTTGGTGATGACACCATCTGATCACAGACCAGGCGTCCTACAGAGACGAGGTCGGAGCCCAGCACAACTACCTCCGTCTGAATGTCAGCAGAACTACGGAGCTGATTATCCAAAACTCCTGGATACTCAGCAACTTCTTCAGGTTCAGAGAATCCTGACCGGCTGCATCCCCGCCATCAACACTACGGTGAGAGAAAACTGCTCAGCACATCTTCCAGGATTGAGGTACTGTCCGTTGAAGACCTCCATCCCCAGCGGTGCAGGGAGAAGCCCAACACGATTATCAGGGACCTTAGTCCCTCCAGACAAAAAGTGTTCTACCTGTTGCCATCCAGCATGCGGTCCCAAGCATCCAGCTCAGCTTCATCTAATAGGCCATAAGACTGCAGAACTCATCACTATTGAACAACATTAAAGTTGAGCTGAAATTATAAAATGCCTTTTTAACCCTTCCGGTCATATATTGTTCACCTATTTAAAACTGATGTAAAAATATATGCCTTCAAAAAATTAAGATTTTTAAATCAAAATCCAATATTAACTACTTCCTGGGGAGCAAAATATGATGCTTGCTTACATCAGCTAGTACCAACCAATTTCAACCAATGATATCATGACATCCATCCATCCATCAAGATGATGTTGGAGAGGATTGTGAGCTCATCTTTTCAACAATCAAATCAAATTCCTCCCATACACATGCTTGCATTCACTCTGGGAGGCTTCAGAATAAAAGGTTAACGTCTAACGTTTCAAAATCCAACAACTGAGAGAGAGAGGCAGAAAAAGAGCAGGTTGATTCAGAGAGCTGAGAGCCGACATCTTCCATATTTGATGCATCCAGTCAAAGGTAATTAAGCTGTGTGTGTGTGTGTGTGTGTGTGAGAGAGAGAGAGAGAGAGAGAGAGAGAGACACAGAGAGAGAGAGATTATCTGTGTCAGTGGCCATTTGCTCACAACTGGCGCCACATCTGAGAGAGCCAGAGGCAGAGAGCATCATGGGTAAATGAGCACACACTGCCTGGCGTTTTCCACACAGCGGACTGAGCGAGAGAGAGAGAGAGAGAGAGAGAGAGAGAGAGAGAAATTTCTTGCCAGATGACCTGTCTCCTCCAGTGTACGATAGAGTTTCACTAACTCTCTGCACCCACACACCATCAGATCAAAACCCAACAAAGCGATTGATGGAAAGAATGAAGCACATTGATAAATATCTTACTCACACACACACGCACACACACACAAACACACACACACACACACGCACGCTCAGTCTGTGGTGTACCTGTTAGCCTGCTGGAGATGGCGTACGGAGGTGAGAGGCTTTCATGTGACGCCATGTACTGAGAGCCATCTGCGTAATTCTGGAAAATGAAATACAACAATCATATTTCATTATTATTGTAGCTGTCATTTCTAGCAGCAGCGATCGAAATCATTTCAATGCATTATGGGTAGAACAACTGATGTAGTATGATAGCGATAGTCCCCACAGTGAGGCAGGAGGGTCAAACGAATGCAGGACTTTCATCCAGGAGGCCGCTGTGCATGTCCCGTGTCAAACTAAAAGGAAACATTTTCTTACATCAGTTGCTAGTAACGTGACTCATCACTGTACGTAGTCATGTGACCCATTTGTTACTCGCTAGTCACGTGAGTCTTTAGTGAAGTTAATACCAACCACGCTCTTCTCCTAAACCTAATCACATCGCTTTGTTGCCTAAACCTAACTTCCTGTGAAGGCGTATATGAACACGCCGTGACGGACACTGAGTGGAGTGAAAACGTGTTGTCAAAAGACCCTCAGCCTAACCCTTGTTTTTTTTTTTCTTTAAATCGAACCATAATTGACTAAATGAACATCATGCTGTATCGAGAAGACTTTAAACTAGTGATGGAGAAGAAAAACTCACGTTTACTGAGGTAATAAATTAAGTGAGATATAGACTTCCTTTTGCAGCCAGGAGTCGCCCCCTGGTCTGGGGAAAAAAACTGACATTGCACTATATTTTTTTGTGTAATATATGTTGTGATGATAAAAAAATACAGGAATTGTTTTATTTATTGTATTTGTGTGCTGTGTAAAATGTTGACGTATCAAAGCGTATCAAATGTATGACTTTAGTGTTGTCTGTTCCTGCACATTTTTGCTTCTTTTATTTAATATACTTTCAATAAAAGTCAAAAGTGTCCAAAACCTATTCCTATAAAAAATTATTTCTAATTTTGTGGCAGCGAGTCGCTCACTCACACTGCACCACTCCCTGAAAACGACTGTGTGGTTATCTGATGTGAAAAAAGCCAATTATAAACACAACAGAGACGTATTAGAAATGGATAGAAATCTGACTGATCCCTTTTCTAACCAGATGTTGAAAATATGTAAATGCATCCATCTCTGCAACATGCATATTTTCTCCTCATAAGTCTATGTCAGTAACATGTCACAACAAACCCTGTGTATTAATTATAGCCCTGGTTGTATCGGTAGGTAGCAGTTCTAATGGTAGTAATGGCAACACTGGTAATATAATGTGTATAAGTGAGTTAGTAATTTGTACTATTGTTGTTGGTGTTTACCTTGGAAGAACGACTTCCACTCGCCCACGACCCTGCACTCGTTCTCTCCTCCATGTCTGTAAGAAGAGAAACAGAAAGACATTTAACAACCAGAAAAAAAGACCGAACATTTAGAAAGTTGATAATCAAGAATGAATTTGTGGAGGAACAATTTGGGGAAAATAAGTGAGAGAGAAAATCCAATGGTTTCATGCGATGCAGTAGGTTTATACTTTGAAGAAGCGATTTGCAGGCAAAAAAATCAGGAAATTTTCAAGCAGAAAAACCTAAAGTTTAAAATGAATTGAACAAATAACAAAAAACAACAACTTTAAACTGTGTTCAATGTGCAATTTATTTAGAGATTGCTATGGAGAACATTCTCCCCGGAACCACATTTTAATCACTCAGACAGCCATGTCGCTTTCATCACATCACTTTCAAGACTTAATACTACACATAATATTACTGTACAGTGTCTGTAATCAACTACTGGAGCGTAAATCGTCCTCTCTCTGTGCTCCATGTCATTAAACATTATTGATTATGATTGCAGAGCCTTTAATGTGTCTTTGTGGAATTTAATGGTCCTTTAAGCCTCCTGCAGAACAATAATCCCCTCTGTCATCACACTGTATCCATGAGGTTTTATCTGTCAAAGGTCGGCCTGCTGACGGAGAGGTCACAAGTGACCTGATAACGGTTCGACATGGAGAGAACATCCCTCGGTTCATCCTGCAGGGAACATGAATGCCCGTATAGAAATACGTGAAATGACGACGACCTCCTAAGGCACCGATCACACTGAGATGCGTTACAACACGCCACGGAAGCTTCAACTCTTGACAAAACGCATCTGGCAAAACAGCTGATCAGCCGGTGTAGCGAGGTTCATTAACAACCAGGCGATCAAATGTAGATTCAAGCACACGTGAGGAGGGAAAACGTCCTTAAAAAGGTTTGGGTTCACGACATACTAAAGAAATACATAAATCATCCATCCATTTTCTACCGCTTATCCTGTATTCAGGGTTGCGGAGGGCTGGAGCCGATCCCAGCTGTCATTGGGCGAAAGCAGGGTACACCTGGACAGGTCGCCAGTCTATCACAGGGAGACATGTAGAGACAAACAACCATTCATGCTCACATTCACACCTACGGACAATTTAGAGTAATCAATGAACCTATCCCCATCCTGCATGTCTTTGGACTGTGGGAGGAAGCCGGAGAACCCGGAGAGAACCCACGCTTACACGGGGAGAACATGCAAACTCCACACAGAAGGAACCCGGGACCAACCCAGGAATCGAACCCAGGACCTTCTTGCTGTGAGGCGACAGTGCTACCCACTACACCATTGTGCAGCCACATAAATCATCGTAGTAAAAAAGCTAATATCGACCTTGTGTCTGCATTTGCCGTCGTCTGCTCCTTCCACATCTAGTGGCATCAATACAGGAGGAACCAGGAAGTAGTAAAGCCTGCCTCTTGCTTGATGTGATTGGCTGCCTGGGCCAAGTGTGACAATGACAAGCGATGCTTTAAGAATATTTGCGTATACTTTTATGTACGTCCTAAATCTGCAGGAAAAATGCCATTCATGTCACAGGTTGGGCGACAGGTACCATAGAGAAAAAAGGTTTCTAGTGACGCGTCTCGGTGTGATCGGCCTTGAATAGCGCTTGACTAATAGTGAGATGTGATGTGTCAAAGTAACGTGTAATGTTAATGGCTTAAGCAACAAAATGCACTATTTGGGTTTAGAGTAGGGATGCAAACAATTAATCGATTATCGATTAATTGTCGATAAGAAATTACTTGATTAAAATAAATTAACTCTCTGTTGACGTCAACTGTCAATCATCTCTATTCTACATTCTGATTGGAACTCGCTTCACTC
>NC_139930.1:5632047-5639547 GCF_963514095.1 Eutrigla gurnardus | reverse complement strand
TTCTGTTCAAATGGTTTTTTTTTTGTTTTTTTGACTCATCCTGCAATCTGGGGCGTTTCCAACAAATAATCCAGTTAAATGAGACACTCGGCTGCACATCACTGTTTGTGGATGGTACTCGGGCTAGCTAACAGACCAGAGGGATAAGAAGAGATATGCGTTTGATATCAGTGGGCAAAAACTTTGTTTTCATTTTCCAAACAATGTTGGTGTAATTAATTCAAGGAAAACTTCAGGTAATTTTGACGCAAAACGACAACGGGCGGCATGGAGGGAAGCCAGGCGCCATATATCTGCATGTACCGCCACGCTGCAGTGCCACAACAAGCCTGTTAAAAATCACTTTCACTTTCTTCCCTCCCTCTTCCTCCAGATCGAACAGGTGAGGAAGGTGTGTTCAGGGTCACTGCTTCTCTGTAGCTCCATATCGTACTAATCTCTTATCCCGCCCCCTTTTTAGCGGTCCAATCAAATGCAAACTTGATTTAAATATCTCTTGTAACTGTCCACTGCTCAAATATTCTGTTGCACTCAAAAAAACTCTAAATTCCATTGAACTGGGACATTAAGTACTCAGTGTGGCAGCTGAAATGAAAACACAGAGTTTACATTTGAGAGTTTGATAATGTAAATGTAATTTAAAACTACTTTGAACCAATCCCTCGAGGTAAACACAGCGGGCCGTCCCTGGACTCCCGCTGAACAGCCAAAACAAACAGTTAGACAGGAAGACAGGTGGACAATGAGATGGTGAGACAGTCACGCCGACACAGACAGGCGGCGTTTCAGACGGGTTTTTGTCAGACTGAGTCTCTTGATAGATTTGTGTTTGACAATTCAATTAAGGCTCCTTCCTCTCTGTGGAGGGTTTTGTGTTTGTTGGCATTATAAAACTCTATCTCATAGACACCTGTCAGCTTAGAGCTAATGCAAGCAGAGGGACGAGTGAGCTTAATCAGACAGAGAGAGACTGAGAGAGAGAGCAGGGATTTTTGGAACTGGAGAAAGTCCAGTGGGTTGGATGAGAAGAAGCAAAATGGTCTCACAACAAGTGCAGAGAAGCCTCAAAAGTAAATCAGGATACAGTTGTGCTGCATTCAACAAGCTCAGAGAATTATTCCTCGACATCTGCTTATAATTAGCGGGGAAAATAAAAACATCTTATTTTTTCCAGTCTCTTTTCTTCTATCAGCGGTGGCGAAGTGGCTAATTCCTCCCTCCATCCCTCCTTGTATTAACACAAGCACATGTGGATTGCCCCTCCCATCCTCCTCCGAGCTTTTATTTGGGGACGTTTGTGTTGCGTTTTGACCAAAGGCCGCTGCTGAGCTCGTAGTTTGGATGTTGGTGCTTTTAATTTGGGTCACTCAGTAGGCTGAGCTTTCTGGGTGGTGCATCAAATATCCGTGATGGATAAATGTAAGCCTGTGTCATGGAGCAATAACGCTTTATTCAATCGACCCTAAGTTAAAATTAGAATGGTTCACTAGTACACTTCTACATTTCTACAGATACATTGAATGTATATTGACTGACCGTTGTCTGAAAGTTACGTTAGTTCGAACCTTAACTGAGTGGTTGTGTTGAATAAACAGTTGTTTCACAATCATCTCTAAAGTTCACAAATGATTGACGCATTGTGGATTGATTTTTCTTTTCTTTTTTTATCAGAACACAGACATAATGTAAAATTGAATGGCTGGGTCATGTGGTGGAACATTTATCCCTGACCCAGTGACTTCCAAGCGTCTCCAGAAAAATCACTGGTTGCCAAGAAATGGAAGTGCTCCCCAATTACAAATAGTCAAGGATGAGGGGACTGACGCTCATTGCCACATGAAGTCTTATTTATGAACATTTTCAGGAAAATTAAAGCAAAAAAAAAAAAATCTGGCACTTGCCCTTGCCTTTCCAAAACGTTTTCCCTCACTACATGCCAAACATTAGCTAACATGGAGTGACACATCAGCATCAACGATAGGATATACTGAGACTATATACAAAGTTTGCTTTACAGGAAGCCGTGAGGGTCCCAAACCATCAGTTGACAATGCACACAAGTAGTATTAGCATATACTGTATACTGTGAATTAATCAATCCTGCCTTTTCCTCTAAATATACACCTGGTTCTGTGTAAAACTATCCACCACCTTACTGGACCTTGCACTATATATAATCCATGGCTCTGCCCAGATCACTGGATGCATCAGCTATTTCTGCACTCTGAGCTAACCAGGGGGTTTTCTTCTTGACATCATTAACATGTTACACCCATTAAGGCACAAAAATAACCCCTCCAGTTGATCAAGTTCATACATTCCATAAAAAACTGCATCTATAGTTTTAGCCATGTTACTTCCCATAAAACCAAAACATAATACAACATTAATTAGCAAAAATGACCTGTAGAGGTGTTGGAAACTTTGAAGGGAGCCAGGCTAGCTTTCTGTAGTAAGTAGTTGTTGTCCAGTGTCTTTTTTTAATGTATTATTTTCTGCAAAGGTCCTTTTTTCCACATGGCTCTTCAATCATCAGACATATAAATGGAATGCAGCCAACGATATTCACACCTGTGTTCTAACTGCTGACATCCCAAAATGTCATGAAAAAGATGCATTGGCTGAATAATGCACGGCTTGAGTATAACTAAATTAAGACTTAACATTCAGGTTCAATCCTCCAGGTTGCATATCTTTCAGTTGGCTAGTCAATCAAACTGAAAGTCACGTGATTAACTGAAACTATAAACAACAATAAATGGCGATGGGTTTGGCACCCAAGAGAGAATAAAATCAAGATACCATGTTTGAATAATTGCAAGGTTTAAAGAGTTCTGATCTCCCATGTCAACATTATGCAGCTTGACTGTGGCCTTTTGCTTATAATGAAGGCTAACAGCTTCGGTTTACCTGAGGCAGCTAATGAAACGTTAGCATGAAGCCTTTGAAGTTAACCTTTGTCATCCGGGTGTCACACTGGAAGCATCCATCCTGGATCACAGCTTTATGTGATTTCATTCACGCTGAACACAACTTTCCTTCAACTCCCCCCTCTCCCTCCCCTCGCTGCCCCCTTCCTCCCTTCATCTCTCCCTGCCTCTCTTTACTTTCTTTCTTCTTCCCTTTTATCTCCCGACTCTCCTCGCTCTTTCATGGCGTCCTGTCGTCAAGTGTAAACATGACTGAGCTCCAAGCCAGAGGGGATCGACTCCTATCAGCTCCTCCGCTGCTCTCGTCCTCCAGTCACGCCCCTCCCGCTGATACCGCCGGCGAAACGCCGAGGTTCACTCCAAAGTAAGAAATCAGCCGCCAGGAAAGTGTTTTTATGAAACAAATGGCAGAGAAATGTCTAAAGAGGATCTGGTTTGAAAGGAAAGCAGCACTTTACAAGCACTGTTCGAGAGTTGATTTTAAAATACTTTGAATTACTCAGAGATCATGTGTTTTATAGCCTTATTTCGCTCATAGTTGTGGTTAGAAACTGAATGATAGAGTTCAGGTATTCAAGTATTCAAACAGTTTCCATCGAAATCAATTGGTTTTGAAATACCACATAATGTTTTATTTCCGAGAGAGGAAAGAAAGACTCTAGACTTCAATACACCTGATATTACAAATTAGAAATGATTTAAATGATAGTTATTACCTGAGGAACCCACACACCGTGCAGCACAATAAGATGTCCAGGTGTATCAATGGACATTCACGGTTGTCTATAATGGGACACATCTTGTCATTCAATCACTCTTATCTCTTACAAAGCTATATGCAGAAAGATAGCTGCAGCTGGGTAGCGAACTGAAAAGGAGTTCATTCACAAAGGGTTGCACACCTTTCATAGTCTCTAAACCTGCCCAAATATGACACATGAATAAGTGAATTAAAAAAAAATATATATGAAAACATATTTATTGCATTATAAGTAAGTCAGATGTTTGTCATAATATGAGTGTGTGTGACAGTTTGACTCTTGTTTGCTTGATGCTGTATAACTTTCAGGACTCTTCATAAGTGTGTTTGTTGAAATCTCATAAGCTATCCGAGAAAGGTTAGCTACCGTCACCAGATTAAAAACATTGCGACCACACATCATATTACCAATGCAGCACAGCTCCGCTAACATTATTTGAACACAATCACACTGACTGAAACAGGATTTTAAATCCCAACAGTTTTAAATTCCTAACATGAAGTTTTGAGGAATGCCCGTGTGCCTCATTTGCAAAGAGCGCCGGCTTTACATAGTGGCCAGACTGCGGAATTACAACTTCCAGGTTCATGTGTTGCCATTGGGCCCAAAAAATACATTTTTCCGATTGACATACATTTGAAATGAGGTGACTGTAATTTGTTTTGAGGTTATAAACTCCCCAACATGAACACTTCGATTAAATAATTAAAAGTTGTAAAATACATTTATTTTCCTTCCGCCGTTCATATATATGAGCCTGTGAATGAGACTGGACGGAGGGCGGGCGGGCGGGAAGCAGGGTTAAAGGTCATGATAACAGGGTCCTGTCTTCAACGCTGTAGCCAGTTATTATACATCCATGGCTCAGGACAATGTTTTCTCTCTGGCTTTGTTCTATCTACTGTGTTCTCGGCACAAAGTCAACATTCAAACCACATGGATGATTGTAATCAGATCGTAGTCAGTGGCAAAACTTTATGGACGTGTCTGCGCTGTAATATCTTGCGTTATATCTAGGCCAGATAGTAGTCGCAAGTGATGCACAACTCATGTTGCTATCAGTGGCTTCATTCCATTGTTTGTGCATCAGTGTGCTGTTTGTTCTGTCTGTATTGCTGCTATGGGCTGCTAGCTGGACTGACTTCTGACTGTTGGTTGAATGATTCAACACGGTCCAATAAAAACTTTTTTTAATCTCCATCCCGATGACCCTGGGAGGTCAAAACCAGTTAGGATTTCAAACCATTAATCAAAAAAATGAACTAGTTTACAGTAAGGCTTTCAACGCAACTTTTCTCTTTGGTGACTTTGCCACGTCATATTTTCATAGTTATACACTGTGTGTACTACTTTCTTTGGTGCAGCTTTTTCAGCTTCAGGTAATCGATGCTGCTGTGCATAGTGCTACTAAATGCAACCTACATGCTGCTTCCACTACACGTTCTGATAGTTGAAAAAAAAAAAAAAACCACACCTGACTATTTCATCCCAGACTGAAGCGGCAGCGAGACTTGGGTCTGAAAACTGCACGAAAACGTGCAGCCGCTACCGCAACCTGACATGATACATTTGGGTGTCATGAATGTTTGCGGTTGGGATGCGATTAAAAATAGCCGTACATGCCACATGCACCTGTGCAGGAAGAGCCCTGTGCATTAGTTATGTAGCAGTTGGTTTGTGGCGGCGATGGGGAAGTGAGAGCGGCGCTCAGGTGAATTCCATCAGCTCTGGGACAACCTGCTGCTAACAGATGACCACTGAAACCAACACAGAGTTAGCAGCTATTTACTGATCAATCCGTCACTCAGGGTTAGGGTTAGGGTTGTCAATTCCTTTTCAATGGACTAATTGTTAATTTAGATAAGTCAGTTATAATCATACCACTAATAAAAGATGAAAACCAAAGGATACATAAAGACACAGAAAGAAGCAAGACCGAGAGAAAGACTTCACTCTGTTGTTAAAAAAGACTGCACATGTCACACACACACACACACACACACACACACACACACACACACACACACATGTTAGTTTATATATGGAAACCAAAAGCATTTCCATTATTGAATATCTCATTCTAAAACCATTATTATTAACCAAAATAATAACCATTATCATTATTAATTCACTGCTTGATCTCTTCTACTTTCAGGCACCAGATTATGGAACCTGGCTCCTGGATCTCATTCCATTCAGCCCCAAGAGCACAGTGAGGTCCAACTGATCAGGTCTGGTTCACAGCCAGTTCACCTAAATGTGTCCAGTAGTCTGCAGGATTAGCCGTGGACAGACAGAGGAAACACACACACACATGCACATGACACCCTGGCGAAGTTAATTAATAATAATTGTGATGATTGTAATTGTGAAAATGATGCTGAATCAATCACAAATATAAATAATTCTTAGGAACATTGTGTTATTAACTTGAAAACATGCATACCGACTATCAACAGCTACGACACAGCATGTAAATTATATCAACATTATCATAACATCTTTAAGTGTCATACGTCATCATATCACACGTACATCATCCTGCAGGAAATCACTGCTGCGGAAATTTCCACGCAGTGTTTAGGAAAAAACATTTGACTGTGTGACGTTGTTTCTACTTCCTGTTTCTGCTTGATGCGTCGCTTCACTGAACCTGCTGAGTCAAATATTCAAATATCTAGAAAACCACAAGATCCCAGTGAAGTCAAAATGACGTCTGGTGCTTATTATTATTGAGAATTGACTTATTTTCTTATTACATGCACCTGCTCTTATATCAGTAAAGCAATTTGTAAATTATATTTGATCAGCTGGTTATAGATGGTATTTGTGGAAATGTGGTGGATTCTGACAATAATTTAGAGGATATTTACTTCTGATTAAATACCAATTCATATTTGTGAGCGATTATTGAAAGGTGACGGAAAGATAGAAAGATAGAAACACCCCCCCACCCCCCCACCCCCCCCCCCCCCCCACCCTCCTGTAAAAATACTGATTCCCCTCCCCATGCCACCACCACGAGGTTGTTCCCGATGGCAACCATTAACGTCGATTGAGGAGGGGTGCATTGTGGGTTAGCCACCTGATGACACCTCCTTTTTCTGGAAACAAAGAGTGAGAAGCCACTCACGAGTTAGCGTGTCTGCAAGGGTGCAAGGCAGCAGCGACACACACACACACACACACACACACACACACACACACACAGAGATATGGCACTGCAGACATTCCATCAGTCTGCACTTGTTGATCAGATTTCTGCAGGAGAAGAAGAGCATGTCCTCTTCTATCAGATCGACACCAATGCTGCGTTCAGGGACATTTTAAAAGTTCGTTCTGCCTCAGTTACATCCTGTTGTAAATAAGTGAAACACACGCTGCAGAAACACTGCAGGTTGTCCGTCGACTCAAATACCCCAGCAGCTGCTGAGGGTACTGAAATCCCGAAATCACGTTCTGACCTGTACACTTCACACCCCGAGGAGCCTCCTCGTGTTACAAATTCCTCCAGGACGGACCAGAATACTTCACTAAAGAACTATGAAAATACTGACCCCCTAAAGGCCTGAAAAGTGGCGATAAAAAGTTGGATCCACAACAGTTACAACTCTCCACAGCCAGCCAATGCACTCTCCCCGCCTGCCCATCCAACATTTCTGTGTCAAACTGTATCTGGGGATCCACTACTAAGAAAACTCACCTGGTACCTGGTTTGACTGAGGCGTTGAAGCTTAAAACTCTGGACAGTGACCACCTGCACTTTTTATTGATACAAGCGTGTAGTCAAAGCCCAAATACAGAACAGC
>NC_139930.1:5246200-5631847 GCF_963514095.1 Eutrigla gurnardus | reverse complement strand
CCTTTCACACACACACACACACACACACACACACACACACACACACACACACACAAACACAATACACAAGTGAGAGTTTTGGTGGTGTGATAAGTCAAACATTCCCACTCAGAGGACGACGTAGTAGTCAGCAGAGAGAATCGGTGGCAGCCTTGGCAGAGTGAGAATGCAGCTTGTTAAGGAAAAACATTCTCACTGCTAATTTGCTTCAGTTTGTTTGCCATCAGGCCAATTTGTATTGTTGCAAACCAAACTCTACATCCTAGCACAGATGAGATTCATAAAGTGTGGCTAGAAAACAGCAGCAATCCAATTAATTCACACTTAACATGCTACACATGTGTGAGTGTGAGATTCCGTCCTCTGAGGGCCTGCTGTTTTTTCACTGGTATGCAGTCGTTATATTTTAATATCTCGGTGAGCAAAGCACCGCAGAAATAATCCCCTGGATGGTGTTTTCCGTTCTGACGTGCAGGTAAAACGGTGATGTGAGAACTAAGACTGGAGCAGAGATCGTGACAGAATTTCGAATCTGGTCAAATTAAATTAAATTTTTATAAGAAGCAATTAGCAAATTACACCCTCTTGAAAAAAAAAAACAGTTGCTAGCTTGCCGCTAACATTTCCCCAGAGACAGTTGAATAGTGACCACAGTCATGTGACTCACAAAAATAAGTTTTCCCAAAACAATCACTAAAGAAAAAAAAAACATGAATATTTTGAAGTGACTACATTTCTTTGGAAAGTAATTCAAAGGGCATATTTCACAAGCCCCTCTAAAATTGTTTAGCCATGTAACCTGTCGTAGGTTTCTGCATGATGAAGCTGCTACATAACTCCCCAGCACAGAGGTTCGGCCCACCTGTTTGATATAAAGTGCCATTTTCTAAAATGCCCTTGCTAATCATTGTACCTTATCCAGTATTAATGTTAACATTACCTTTAATTATTACAGCACATCAAAATGTAAATCTCTAATGTGAAATTTTATTCCCATCCATATAAGCAATGTACTTAGCCACATTGTAACAATATGAGAGTACAATACAACCATGCTGCCATCCTCATGAAAACATCCACATCTGAGTTGAAATCATTAACCCTGCCAACCCATCAATAAAATCAGCTAATTCTGTGAAGAAGGCAGCAAGTACTAGCCAATCAGACACTGGGTAGGGGCACGTCTTCAAGGAAGGAAGGAGACCGGAGACTGTCTATGGTACAGACGAGTTCCCGGCATATATATGTCTAGATTGACGTTATTTTAAGTGTTTATCGAGCAGCTACAATGTTAGCATAGCCTAGCACCCAACAATCCAAACTCCATTCAGAAAACAAGCATTTTAAAAACCGTTAGCTTGTCGTCTTGCAGACAGGCCTAACGAAGCATGACTTCAGACATTTTACTCATCACCATCATTATGTAGTTATTTCAGCATCCTTTGTATCTGTTTATTGCAATTACATCACAGCTAAGTCATTTATTTTGGGTTCATCCAGCTGTAGTAAACCAGCTGAAGTGTGTCTTGTTAGATACAGTGAAATTCAACGAGCACCTCTGGAAGATGTCATGAACTACGACAGGACGGCGTTTGGTTTCTGGTATCTGGGACTTCACAACATGTACAAAGCAGCTATAGTGGGGATTTTTCCTGCCGCAGCCCAATTAAAGTAATGTATGAAGTAATTATCTACAGTGTGTGTATTACGTACATTAAGTTAGATGGCGGTCCACTCGTGAAAGCTACGCAATGTACTCCTGTGGACACCACGTTAGTAAAAAGTCACACAAAAACACAAGCAAACGACCAGCAGCTCCCATGTTCAGCAAGGCAAAATTAGTGTTTTGGCAGCAATATGAGGGCTTCACTTCCATGTCAGTCAGGGCCGTCTGACAGCGAGATAATTCTAAATAGCGTACACGTGAACTGATATGGATTTTTTTAGGTAGCTAAAATACAACTTGCTGCTTGCCTCATCCAGAGCAGTAGACTTCTTTGCTCCTGTGCATCAGCGCTGTAACCTACGTCACTGCTTTTCTCGAGCAACTTTTCCATTTGAAAAACCCGCAGACGGGGAAGCTGCAGCCTGATCTTTACATCCAAGTTTCCAGACAGCTCTGCCTGCATGCTCTGCTCAGGAGGTTGGTTTACAACGCGTACAAGTGCAGTGGCAGGGTCTGTCACACAGACAGGCAATGGGTAGTTAATCAAACGCAGACATGCGCACGGACGTCAACACGCTCGCACACAAACCGAGGACTCCAGAGGTTGTCGGGGACCAGATGTCAGAAGGGCACGGCGTGACACTTGACTAAGAACAGGCCTCGCTGGAGTGTGTGTGTGGAGTCAAAATCCGCTGTTCTCTCTAACTTCATTGATCTCAAGAATACACCCACACCCAGTTATGGGTGCCCCCCCCCCCACACACACACACACACACACACACACACACTAAAGTGAAGGCTTCCCCTTTGAAAACCACATAATACATGTCTGGGCACGCACGATGGAGAGCTCTGCTGCTCTCTCTAAACACATTAAAGCAGGTCCGTGAGAGTGTGTGTGTGTGTGTGTGTGTGTGTGTGTGTGTGTGTGTGTGTGTGTGTGTGTGTGTGTGTGTGTGTGTGTGTGTGCGTGCTCCACTGTTCAGGACGACAACAACACTCGTCCAAACACAAACTGAATTACGTTCCAAACAGACCACTGGTCTTCCTGACTGTTTTCAGCTGAGCTCGAGCTCATAAACACCAACTTCATGCAGCATGTGGAGTCATGTGTAGTCGTGAGGACACACAAAAAAAGTCCTGCCGTGCAAGAAGTGTTTTCCTCGTAGACGACACTGTTAACGAGACACCACCAGCTACAAACGAGGTCAGTCAGTGGTCTGCACTATACATAACACAACCGGGAAGATGAAGACCTCTTTGTCTAATTAGGTGGCTAACTTTCGGTTAAATTAATTGAGGCCATCTTCTAATGAGGACCACATATACTCTTATGAGCCCTGATGTTATAATACACATTTATTCAGGTAGGAGGTAGGAATGTGCCAACAAAGAAGCAAAGAAAGAAGGCGGCTATAAGTTAATGTAATATCACACAGCAACCTCCGTGTCTGAAAAGTAAAGCTATGTTGAAGTAAATTAAACCTGCATTCTCTCTACTGGCCATCGGGGGCGACTCCTCTGGTTAGAAAAAGAAGTTTGATAGGCTATGAGAAAATTACCCTACTTATCACGTGATTTATGACATTGGAAACATCCGTTTCTGTGTGTTGATCATAGTAACTTATCAAAATGGTTGGCACAGATAATAAACAAACATTGACATGTAATTAAAAATTATTGAAGGCTTTAGCGACACCTACATGTCCGGTTGTTGTTTTCAACTGCCGTTACTACGAGCAACCACGGACGCATTGGGGCTGAGAGAGCAAAACGCCGGCGGTATAGCTGAAAGCTGTTGAACGTGTTGACTACTGGACAGGTTGCAGCGGCCATTTAAAAACTCAAATAAGTGAAACACATGGGTCTGTGTCTTGGTGTTTGATGTTCTGTACAGGACCACAGATAACATAGTTTGTATCTAGTAAGGTCTGCTGGTAATGTTCTGCTAGTGTCACTAAATGTCGAGCCACCATTTAGAGTCAAATAGACGATAAAGCAGGGTATGGCTTAGGGCGTGGCTACCTTGGGATAATGCCATGCCATTTTTGTTGTTCTTGTTTTACAACTTAAACCCTTTCACAGGTGTTTTCAGTTCATGAAATTTAACATATGACATTTTGATATTTGACATTTCAGTCACCTAAAAGTGTCTTATTCAGCATTCAGTTGTACTTAGCTCCTTCCTCTCTGGACACTTCGGGGCATTTCGATGTCATGGTGACTATGTCCACCTCTTATGAACAGTCAATAGAAACAATGCTAAATACAAACTTTCAAAAGGTTAAGCAAATGCTTCATGAGGTAATAACTTCTGTAATAATGGCAAAAAATTTAAGCACATGTGCACGTTTTGTGATGCTTGCTATGATACAATCTGTAGTTTTGTCTGTTATTACTATCAGGATAAAACAGTCGGGATCAGTCCATTTTTTTTTTAAATAAAAACACTGAGAAGCTAGTTTGATTACTTCTGCATACAAGGTTGGTAAAGGCTGTTAAATCTAATGGAAAGTCAACCATGTGTGTGTGTGTGTGTGTGTGTGTGTGTGTGTGTGTGTGTGTGCGTGTGTGTGTGTGTGTGTGTGTGTGTGCGTGTGTGGCTGTCAGACTCTATAACTGCAGTCATTATGTTAACAGAGACCAGAACCTGCTGCTTCACATTTCACATTATTACTATTAAGAGAGCGGCGGTCTGGTCAACACACACACACACACACACACACACACACACACACACTGAACAAAAACTGCATTCACGTCAGCTCACAAACACAGACAAAATAATAAAATCACGTTGGAAATAGTATTTCAGTAACAGTATTTTTGTAATTTATGGTTGGAAATGATTTGAGGAAACAGTTTAGCATGACCTTTAACCGACTGATTTCCCGAATTGATACGGCAGAGCTAATTTTTTTCTGATACAAATAAAAATCTCTCTTTTTTTTATTTGATTCTATATATTGTGAAACACTCGCTAGTGCAGCGATGCATGTAGTTCGGAGCTGCAGCAGGATCCTGCATCATCATTATCATATAGGAAAATCTGAAGGGCTGTTATTACTGTACCATGTATGGAAGATTTCCTTGTTTCAGTAAACTATCTTTAAATAGATTCAGCTTGAGTTTCAGGTTAGCTCTCTGTCACCCATTCACTCTATTTTCAGTTAACAACCTTTCAGGAGGCTGATTCAATGTGGTTTCATTTCTTTAGAATTAGTTTCTCTTCACTGCATGATGATAGAAACTCATGAGTCAGCCAGAGCAGCATTGTCTTATCAGAATTAGGGATGTACCGATCCAGATTGAAACCGGCTGTTTTTCAGCTGATCAGCCTTGATCGCCTGATCAGACACACAAATAATGTTGGTTCCTCAGTGCTGCTTTGGCATGGATTGAGGTGCTATATAGCACTGTTGCAAAACTGTTGTTGTTAAAAATATGAATCTCCAAGAATAAACACATGTGCATTAATATTCAACCCCCAGCTTCAGTACTTAGTGAAACATCCTTTAGATTTTATAACCTCCAATAAGCGTTTTCGGTAAGTGCTGACAAGCTCCTTACAAGTCTTTTTTGGAATCTTTGCTTGTTCTTCATGTGCCTCTAGCCATTTGACGGCGTCCTTGCTGAAACTGCCTTCTTTAAATCCCACTAAAGATTCTAAATAGGATTTGAATCCAATGACTGAGAAGGCCACTCAAGGACATTCCAGGATCTATTTCTTAACCAAGCATTGGTTGACTGGGATCACTGTCTTGATGGAAAGTCCTATGATCACCAAGATTACATTTTTCAACAAGAGCATCACATTCCTCTTTAAAATGGCCTGGTATTTCTGGGAATCCTTGATGTCAGGTTGCGGTCACGAATGGCAACTCCAGGAAAAAACATCCCCACATCATCAATGGCCCACCTCCGTGCTTGACCGATGGCATTCTTCTGCCATCTGTCATAAGCCCGGCCATTCATAGTAAGACATACCCCTGGACCATGTTTCCAAACAGTTCTAATTTAGTTTCATCAGTCCAGAGAATAGTCTCTCAAAACTCTGCAGTCCTATCCAAATTTGCATCTGGCATTTTGTAGTTGACCTTTGACGTTCCTCGTGGTCCAGAGTGGAGTGCATCTTGGATAGTTGAGAGATACTTTCATCAGGTCATCGTTAAGGTATTTTGCAGTAACACGGGGCGTTTTCTGACCAAGTTGCTATGGGCTCTTTATGAAATGTTCTCCAACAGCCAGGCAGGATTGCCACTGTGCCATACGTTTCAAACTTCCTTACAATGCCCCCAATTATGTCTCTTGGGATTTTTAACTTTTTAGGAAAACTTCCATTCAATGCCCTTTAGGCGCAATTTAATAATTTCCTCTCTCAGCTTTTGTGGAAGCTCATTGGTGCTGCCCATGATTGCAACTCACCTTGAACACCGTCACGGGTGGGGTTTATATATGCATCACAGCTGAAGTAAATCAAGGATCATTATAGAGTTCCCAAAGGCTTAATTATGTTTTAACTCAACTCTAGGCCATAACAAATGAGCAGAAGGTTCTAAAACAGCAATATTATTAAGGGGGTTGAATAATTGTGACATGGCTTTATTCAGAAAATATACTGTTAAACACTAATACAATGTAGCATTCAACTGATGAAGAAGTCATCCAAAGCAAAATCCAGCTCTTGATCAAAAATGTAATTGGTAAAGTAATCTTTGGGAGGTTGAATACTTTTGATTGCTACTGTACACTTAAAGACTCACACACACACACACTCACATTTATGACATGCAGAGCTACAAATGAGAAAGGACTGAGTAAATGTGGAGCAGGGCTGGGGGTAGAGGGTCTGCAGCCTGAGCGTGGGCCGTGTTTGGGACGGAGAACAGTCACTACTTGTTTTATTGCCTCATGATGAACACCTGCAACGAGTGAGGAGGGGAGGGGGGGGTCGAGGGCAGACAAAGGCTCACATCTGAGAGAGAGGTACTGTGGGAACGCCTGTGTGTGTGTGTGTGTGTGTGTGTGTGTGTTTGTGTGTGTGTGTGTGTGTCTCAGGTTACATTCTTACAGACAGGCTGCCAAATGAGACCGTCTGTGCACATGCAGATCGCACGCTACGACACACACGTCTACATATAACGTGGTAGCTTGAAATAAATATTTGCTTAGGCAACATGCCCCAAGTAAATAGACCATATGGCTAAAAGTATGCTTCTTGTGGTGTGGGCACTTGAGCTCCACTGAAGGGAAATCTTAATGCTACAGCATACGATAAAAATTTGGACAACAGAGTGTTGAGAACTTTATGGCAACAGTTTGAAGATTTCCTGCTTCAACATGACAATGCCCACAAAGTCAGGTCATGAGGAAATGGTTTTCGCAGTTTACTGGCCTGCAAAGAGTCCTGGCCTCAACCCAGGCAGCAAGCCCTGGTTCTGGAAAGTGAAGCTAACGCTAAAGTGCCTCATACTCCGCTGGTTGAAGAAAGAAGTCTCATTGCATGGAAGTCTATTAGAAGAAACAATGTTTCATCACAATGACTACGTCCACTTCTTATATACAGTCTCAATGCCATCCAACACCTTTGTGACTGTGAGCCAGAGGTTTTCAACCAGCATCAGTGTTAGAAAGGGATGTTCAACAATCACATATGGGTTTAGTGTTTGGTTGTCCACATCATTTTGGCAATGAAGTGTACTTAACGGAACTTTTTGGGAAATCCTAACAAGAACACAGGCATCCGTTTCGCCTTTGTGAGTCCAGTACAGAACTACAGCCACTAGCTTAGCTTAGCATTGCAGAGAGGAGGAATCGCTTCCGTTAACTCCCAAGGTTGTCTCATTGTAGAGGTAGAAGTGGAAACATTCTGGTTGTAGCTGAAGATATAACTACTGAGCCTGATGACTCTGCACCGCAAAAGTCTCATCAGCGATATATTAATAACCATTTCATCCTGGAGTAAGCTGGACTGGGTTATGAAATGAGTTTAAACCTGCAACCCCACGATGAGGACAGGACTTGTGAGATGGTTGGTCTAGAAGTACTGCAGCTGCTAAATTTCTACACAAGTTACAAAAGGTGAATTAGTCAAAATGTTAGGGATGTTAATTAAGTATTTTACGAGTATTATCCCCAGAAAAAAAGCTCATAAATAGGTTAAAGTCAAAGTTGTGTATGAAGTTCAGGGTACATCCTCACCAGAAGAAGTTAGACTCTCTCAGTCTCAACACTCATTCAGGGAAGGAAAGTGTTTATTGAGGAAACAGGGAGTGGAGCGCCTGCTTTCCTGAAAATATGGCTGTGCCTCATAATGAAGATTAACTGATCTTTGTTCCAGATTCTTGCTTCTAAAACACAGATAATACTTTTTTGAGAGCGTGAGAGAGGTAAAGGAGTGATTTATTTTGGGCAACAAAGTGGTCTTAATCAAATTTCACTGCTCAAACACGCAGAAATACATTCAGTTCACGCTTACAGATTCATTATCTGCCGCACACACACATGCTGAAGTGACAGACCCCTGGTCTCGCCTTGCCTCCCCTCACACAGTCACTGAAGCAATTAGTTCTGCTTCCTCAGTCCGGACTGAAGTATTTAAAACCTCTGGCCGCACCCAGAGCCTTCTGTCTGAAAGAGTTACGCCAGTGGAAAAAGAGAAAAAAAAACCTCTTGGGTCCCTTATATGTACATCCTCACTGTATGTTTAATCAGCTGATGTTTTCAAGAGAATTCAAAGTGGTTTCATATAGAAAAAAGTATTCACTGGTTAGGTCTGACGAAAAACCTCCCAAAAGGAATCTTGGTGAATGATTCAGCAGCCATATTTCCATTAGGAGTTTGACAAACTACTAGGTATCGGCCGATATTTAAAACAAAAAGAAAGCATTTTGTCATTGGTACTGGGACTGTCAAAGTCTGATGCGGTGCATCCTGATGTATGTGCAGGATATTTGCAGATGTTGTCCGTTTCTCTAAAGCAAACGGTGACCCGGAGAGACTGCGGGACTGAAGGAGACAACTTCTTGTTCTAGTGGGACTGGTGAATTCACCTACAGAGAGACTGTAATGGACTTGTAGGGGGGATGTGTTAGGTTGCTGATTTAACACTGACTTTGACACTTAGGGACTCTTAGGAACTGTGCAGTTGTCTTTTATAGATTGTTGTTTTGTGGTAATAAAACATGTAAATGATTTCCAGTTGTGGTTTTAACTCTGCTCACCCCTGACTTTGAAAGAACCTTTTTATGGAGTCCCAGGGAATTACCTTTTAAAAATTCATACTATTCATATTCTAGCATTTATTTAATACAGTATTTATATTGTACACACATATCACCATGTCCTACTGCAAAATAAGGTAAATTGTCTTTAGAACAGATTATTATTGCACTTATTTATGATTTGCATTACCAAATCTTAAATGTATTTAGATTATGCATACATATCCGTATAAGTTATTCTAGGTACAGTCTATTAAAAAAGATAGATAAGATATTTTAAAGTAAGGAAACATACAAATAAAGACACATTTATGAGAAAATAAACCCAGCATTCTTGTCAATAAAAAGCAATGTTTGAGTTGAATGAACACGCCACCTCGCTGGGTTTGATTGCTTTGTTCATGTGAACCCAGTTTGGGTAGTTTTCAACCACAAGAACAAGTCATTCTAACCCAGCAAGAAGGGCTGTTGCAATGGAGTTTTAAACATGAGTGGGAAAAACAGCTATTGAAACTGTGTAGAAAATAACCATTGCATTGGAGTTCATTTGATATGTAAACACCAATGTCCACACTCTTTTAGTCTGGGGCTTTGGCATTGTCCCCATACAGAAATGGTTTGGCGTGGATGAACTTTACTGGTCTTCACAGAGCCCTGATCTCAACACCTTCGGGATAAAGCGGAACGCCGACAGTGAGCCAGCCAACATCAGTGTTGGACCTCACTAAAGCTCTCCTGACTGAATGGGAAGAAATCCCTGCAGCCAGGGTCTAAAATCTGGTGGAAGGCCTTCCCTGAAGAGGAGGCTGTTACAGCAGCAGATTAATGTCTGTGGTTTTGGAATTACATGTTCAATCATCACATATGGGCGATATCCGCATACATTTGGCAATGCAGTGTACGTCGATCATTTCCTGGATCAAGTCTTTTGTTCAATTCATTCCAACCGCCGACTTTGGATTCTGGCAGCCGAGACAATAAAGCACAAATAATGCAAATCTGTTTGTTTGTTTTGCAGAAGTAGGTGTGACATTTTTCCAAATGGTGGTGATTTCTTTCTCAAGCTCCAGTGTTGTAAATCTTGTTGATATACACCTCTGCCTTCCAAGAACACAGCAGCAGGGAAACAACTTCATAAAGCCGCATTTATTGGATAATTGGTCCTTCAAATGGCTTCAAGCTGTCGATGGATGGCCATCCAACAGGCAGCAGGCCGGAAAATGGGAGAGCGGAGGAAAGTCTAGGGGGAAGGAAAAAAACAAAAAACAAACTAATGTCCTCTTTAACGTCCTCTTAACCAAAGGCTAAAAACACTGTGTGGAAGTGAGGGTTTCACCCTGAAGTTATTGCAGACACAAAGCTGTCAAATAAGACAAACAGCCTTAAATACTAAACAGTAGTTCTCAACTTTTTCAATTAACATTCCATTGTGATGCATGGGTAATTCAGCATGCTGCCGCCAGTCTAGACGATTAAAAAAACATAATTTAGACTCGGAATCAGGTCTTTTCGAGGCTTTGAGGTTTCAAGGTTGTCACAGCGAGTTCAAGTCACATCATGTCTGTCAAAGTCAGGTATCCTCAAAGTCACAAGGGATTCGAGACCAAGTCCAAAACAAGTTGTCTGTTTGTCAGAGTGTGTCAAGTTAAGACTTGATATATTATCATTAAGTTATTTTAGACAGGTTTCAGTCCGTCAGTTATCAGGTTCTTTAGGGCAGGTCCAAGTAAAGTCTCAAATAATTGACAAAAATCCATGTCAATTCAATTCTCACCAAGGTTCAAGCCAAGTCTGAAGTTTATAAAGACAAGTCCAAGAGAATGATCAAGTTTGTTTGTAAAGTCAAAGTCAAGTTTTCCAAGACAAAGCCAAGTCAATTCTTTCAGAGTAAATGTCTTTAGAGTAAGTCTAGTCACATCTGAAGTGATCTGCAACAAGTCCAAGACAATGATCAAGTTCTTTGGGGGTAAGCCAGGTTCAAAGAGATTTGACATTTCAAGTGTGAGGTCCAGACATTTTGAGGTAAGTCCAAGTCAATTCTTATGTCCTTTAGAGTAGAGTCATGTCTGAAGTGAACAGAGACTATCAGATTTTCACTGCACCATTATTGTTGCCAAAAAACTCAATATACCCTTACTATCGCGATACCAAAAGCATTTTTCTGAAATGTTATGTGTATTCCGATTTTTGCATTGACTTTGAATGCTATTGTGTCATGGAAATAGGCTGCTTCGTGTTTGGTGTAAACACAGCATATGAGGTGCTGGAGTATTTACACAATAATGTCATGTGTATTATTAACAATATATGAATATATATATGTATTTTTTTTACATATCACAGTCATCATCAATATGACGAAACCTGTTCAAGTGCAAGTATATTCCCAAGACTTGTGAAGCAAGCTAAGCCAAGTTTAAAGGTTTCATGAGTAAAATGTATTTCAAGAGAAAAGCCCTTTCAGTCCTAGAATGCACAAATACGTCGTTGTTTCCATTACTTTTTTTAAAGCTCTATTAACGGTTCTCCAGCATCACTAAGACAAAAGTCTTTTGATTCATATCCAAGGTGTTGGGCTGAAGTTCAAGTCTCAAGTTTGCTCTAAAATATAAATGTCGATATTCACACCAACCGTGATCATATTAGCTATATTGTTTCACTACCAAAAAATGTGAAAGTGAAGGCGGCTTGTTATCCAGTTTGAGCTGGCGTAAGTTTACAGAGTGAGTGGGATGAGACAGAAGGAAAAGAGGGAGAGGATGGCGAGAAGGAAAGGACGGAAAAAAGAACGAAGACTGAAAAGAGGAAAAAGTGAGAGAGAGAGAGAGAGAGAGAGAGAGAGAGAGAGAGAGAGAGAGAGAGAGAGAGAGAGAGAGAGAATGTTTGGAGTGAGGAGTTCTCGCTATTCAGAGTCCTGACAGTGTGGAATGTGAGAGGGGAGATCAATGTGGTCACACACACACACACACACACACACACAGCCAGATGTCCTTTAGCCAATGAGGACGAAGCGGTCTGGTCTCCTCAGGTCAACCCACATGTGTCTCACACACAGTCAAGATCTGACCCTCTCATCAGCTTTCCTTCTTACATTCACTGTCTGTTTGCCAAAATCCACTATTTTATCAATGAAAGCTTCACACTTTGCAGCTCACTTCCCCTGAGCAAGGCACTACCAGGGTTAGAGGCTCAAATCCTTAGCACAAGGCACTCACACTGCCTGGGTTAGAGGTTCAAATACATAGAGCAATGTACTCACACAGTCACGGTTAAAGGTTTGAATGCTTAGAGAAAGGCACTCACACTACCAGGGTTAGAGGTCCAAATCCCCTGAGTAAGGCTCTAACACTACCAGGGTTAGAGGCTCAAATCCTTACAGAAAGGCACTAACACTGCCAGTGGTAGAGGTTCAAATTCCCTAAGCAAGGCACTAACACTGCCAGTGGTAGAGGTTCAAATTCCCTAAGCAAGGCACTAACACTGCCAGTGGTAGAGGTTCAAATTCCCTAAGCAAGGCACAAACACTACCAGGGTTAGAGGTTTAATAGAAATCTGCTGGTTCAAATATATAACGTTTTCAGGCCAAGGACCCCCAAGGCGTATAGAGACCCAGTGGAGGGACCCCCTATTACATATCCTATAAAACTGTGTTGCTTATTAAACTAACAATAATGTGTAGTGCAGCCTGTAGTGCCATGTATAACAGTACTTTGTAATGATGTATGTATAAAATGCTAAGCGACAATTTCTCAACACAATATTAAACAAACAGGAAGAGTTATATGTGCTTAATATAGTTTGTATTCATGTAGAGATGTATTTTTGGACATTTATGGAAGTAAAAAAACTTTGGGATCAAATCATGTTGGGGACCCCCTGCAGTAATTCTGTGGACCATTCCTGATGTGCCTTTTAGAAAGCACTTAACCCAACAGTTGTAGAATGTACAGTGACTGTAACAAGCAGTGTGTGATTCAGCGTGTTAAAGGGGCCCTATTATGAAAAATCGACTTTTCCATGTTTTTCAACCCTAAAATGGGTCCCTGGGGTGTCAATAAGTCCCCACAGTATCAGAAAAGACCACCATCTCCCTTTTTCACTTTCTCAGTTTGAAAGAAATCCTCCCGATAAACGAACGGTTTGCAGAATGTCCACTAAATGACGTCAGCACCGAATTTTGCTGTGCCTTATATGGGTCATCTCGGCTCATTAGAATCGCTCCACCTGTGTGGTCCCGCCCACATAATCCCCATACCTGTTGGCTGTCAGTGTGATGTACAAACCAGTGGACCAAAATGCCAAAATCAACGGAAAGCGAGTTGGCAGTCCAATTGCTGATATTTACTGGCATCGTCGGAGCATCTACGATGGAAATGTGCGCACACGCGTCCGTAAAGAGTGTTTGTGTGTGCGACGCAATTCACCGACAGGAGCTTTGACAACATGGGTCGCTACAGCTCAGGATATGCCTCTAACCTGAGGCTAAAGTTTGGATCAGTACCGACAGTCCGAGAGCCAACCACAGACACTGAAGCGGTAAGTTACTAAATATTATGTAATATGCTGTGTTACAGTTTACCGTTGCTTTCTTAGCATTGGTGTGTTAGCATTGGCGTGTTGCGCTAAAGTTAGCATTGGCGTGTTGCGTTAAAAGCTTCCATTGTATTGATGTTGAGGACCGTTAACGTTACGTAGTACTGCGGGGGCCCAAACCTGTAAAATAACGCTAGACATCAGTTTGCTTGGGAACATTTTGTAGCTCGAATGCGGCAGCAAGAGCAGCTGATCTGTGTTTGTTTACACTCCGATGCAAAGACGACGTCACCAAACGTTTGTTTTTGCACCGCTAACGAAGGGATTTTACGAGCTATTGGTGCGTCACAACATCAGTTATAGTGAAATAGTAACGTGTTCCACATTTCAGATGTAGTTGTAAACTCTGACTGTCTGTCTGACTGTCTGTCTGCTTACAGAGCAGCAGCTAACATCAGCGTCCCACACCGACCCACCACAGCTACTGTTGGCAGTCAGCTGTCTAGGAGGACAGGTAAAGGTGTGTAGCCTGACATGTAGCCTACCTGAGATCAGGTTTAACAGCAACTACTAGTAGTTGTGCAGATGTGTATTTCTATTATGTGATATCATGGGTTTCATTCCTCCATACAACTCTGTTACAGCTACTGTGTCCTGCAAGGACTTTGGTGGCAGCCATGGTTCCAGACCCGTTTCACAACCACTCCAATAAGGAGACCATCACAGAGAGCTCGCCTGGACCCGGTAGAGGAGGAGGATACTTCGGAGGGCAGCTCTTCCTTGACTTCAGAAGAGCTTGATATGATCCTGCAGAGTCGGCCACAAACAGTTTGCGTTTGTGTTCTGATATAACTGTGAATTTCAACTGCTGATTAATTTGACAATAAAGTCTTTACAGTAATTGTAAAATGTGTCATGGTTAATATTACTGAAGTAATGGTCAGGAAGACTGCATAATATGTTGCATAGAGGGATTTATTTTTATAAAACACAATTGATAAACAAACAACAGACTGCTGTATTCCTCTTACGTGTAAAGCACCATAACCAGCTGTATATTTCATGCGTTTTGGAGAGAGAACATTCAGACAGACAGTTCCAACCAGGATGTCCCACCATGCATGCCTCTTCCTCCTCCAGCTGCTGCATCCGTCTTCTTACCTAGTGTGAATCATGATAATCGTCATGTTATGTGAATAATAATCTCAACAGACAACTTGGTGTAACAAAGTAACATTACCTGTGGTGTCTCCATGCAGCAGACGTGTTCAGTGTCTGAAGGCCCACATGGTCACCTAGATGAATATAGTACAGAATTTGAGCATTTCAACAACAAATCTTGTTAATATGGTAACCTGACTGACTTTGCTGACAAGCTGAGGTGTAAACCTCATGTTTGAATTTTGTAACAGTAAGTTTAGCACATAATGTTGAGATGGAGCACAATCACGTTTATAAAACACAGCACACAGCCTATAATTCACAATTCAGCACATAATTCTGGAGGACGACATGATACTGACCAAATCCTGTTGCTTGTATATCTTTATGTGTAGAGGATGACGTTTTTAATCCCATTAATGTGATGTAAACAAACTGCCCGCATACAGGATGCTGTTTTCATTGGGTTTTCATCCGTTTAAATATAATGTTCCCCATTTGGAAAACATGCAACAATGAACTGTCAACAACACGGCACTACTAACGATATTAATTGTTGCCGAAAATAGCTCACAGATACGTTACTTATAGAGCGAAGAACGCAGCATTAGCGTCATTGTGGCTAGCGCTAGCTACGCTAACACATCGAGTTACCGTCCAAAACGTTACACAGACATGTTAACTAACCATCCAGGTTCGTCCTGCTGCATCCGCGGCGTCGGAACTTCTACAGGAGCCGGTCCTGGTTCTGGGTCGGAGTCCGGTTCGAAGCGGTACGGCTGGACCGCTGTTAGTTTGTAGCGTAGAACCATAACCATGGCAACAAGCTGGACGCGGACAGCATGGGGCGGAGAGACACAACCACTTCCTCAGTAGGAGCGGGGTCAGGGGTCATCTCATTAGCATAAGGCTACACCCCGACAGAATCACCCGTTTGAAAAAGTGGGGTAAAAGAGCTGAAAATGAGGAGTGTGATCCACTCCGAAATACATGTTCCGAATGTTTTTTCCAGTTGAGGAATTCAAAGACCAGGTTTGGAGACATCAATAACTTATATTAACTTGTGGAAAAATAGCATAATAGGGCCCCTTTAAAAAGTATGCGAAAAAAACATGAAAAAATCAAAATATGTAATGAGTCTAAAGAAATAAATGTTAAAAACAAATAAAGACAATAAAACATGGATAATAAAACAACTGTTATTCTAACTTCAGTTTAAACCAATCAAAATGAATAATCTAGTCACAAAAAAAAGAGAATCCACAACATCAGGTCAAAGAACTGGATTAGCTCTAGATTTGTAATACTGAAGCTGTCTTGCTCAAGAGCACTTCAGTGTTTTACCCCCCCCCAAAAAAAAAAAAACACCAACAAAAACACCAATTAAACATCAGGGAAGATCCAAATCAGCACAAAACAGCCAGAGATGGTGGCATAAATGTACTGCTGATATTGTTGTGTGTGCGTGTGTGTGTGTGTGTGTGCATGTGAGAAAGCATGTTTTTGCAGTGTATTCTTATTTTTACACTGATGAACATGCACATGCACTCGATCTCAACATGCATGCACACTTCTTCCCTTTACTCTCCATTTTCTATCTCTCCGTGAACACACACTTACAGTAACACACACACACACACACACACACACACACACACACACACACACACACACACGCACACACACTAATACACTCTGTCTGGCCCGTCACAAGACCAGATGGCACTAGGGGTGTTCCAGACAATCTACACTCTGTGTGTGTGCGTTTGTGCACGTATATCACTATTTGTGTGTGTGTGCAGGGAAAAGGGGGGGGTTGGTTGGAAAATATATCTCCTCCTCCTCACACACACTCTCTCTCACACACACACACACACACACACGCACACTCACACACACACACACACAGGAACTTGGCAGTGCAACTCTGGTGCCAGCTCTGCCAAAGACTGAGAATAAAACAAAAGCCGGAATGAACCATCGTGCTGCTTCTCTCCGCTATCCCGCCCCTCACTCTGAAACAGATGGTTTAACCCGCTGATCTCGGCGGTGTGACGGTTCAGTGTGTCTCTGGCAAGTCAACTCGCAGCACATTTGTACGTTAAACACCTTTTGACAAAGAGATTCCGCTGCCATACAAAGACGATATGTGCAAAACTGGCAAATCTGCGTCATTGGTGAATAAAACTGAAGGAAGAGAGGAAGCATAGGACGAGGATCGGGAGGAAACGGGATGTTTTTATTTTAGGATATGCAAAGATAAGCTTGATATCACAAAAAAAATCTTGTTTCGATGTTGGGAGAAAAAATGAAATATGAGAAAACTGCATTGCATGTGAAAAACATCGTGCAAAAGTGCAGATCTCTGCCAGGTGTGGCTCCCTCTCGCCTCCCAAACAAAGAAGAGTTCATTCTTACTTAACTATCCCGCTGACTCCCTTACAGGCAAGATAACAAAAAGGGGGATTTATTGATCTTGTATCATGCCTAATTTTAGGGGGTTGTAACATCAGGTATGGAATTAATCTGCAGATGCTCTGGTTGAAAATGAGACCCAGCTGTTCTATGGCTGGCCATTTCAGGACAAAGATGTGACCTGAAAGACCAGGTCATCATATCCTCCCTCCATGTCTTCCTGCTCTTCATCAGCTCTTCCTTTACCAAATCCCTCTCTCAGAGGATGCAGAATAATTATCCATTTGGACTCACTTTGTGCTTGATTTGCACTCCTTTCATTGACAGCCTTATGGCAGTCACTGGGGGTATAGCAATACCTGAACCCTTCGCTACAAAACGGTATGCAACACCCTTTCTGTTCACCCTGTGAACCAAACATTTGTTTTTTATGACTTGAACATGTGGAAGACAAATTCTGGAGCAAAAGTTTTATTTTTACTAAAGTTTAGCGCACCAGTTGTCACGTATAGCATGCCGGTTGGTCAAGCCGGGTTAATCAAGCTAAACGGACCATGATTTGTTGTTATTAATGAATTATGGCCAATGAGCAACTGTTGGATGTTTGATTGTACCGTAATCCTACCGAACAACTCCAATAGCCACTGTCAACAGCTGTTCAACACTGCAGATTATCTGTATACGAATGGAAAACGAGTCAGGGATGTAAGAACCATGTTGGTGGTACATTATGAGCCTGAAGGCATCCCAAAACTCCCAAAGACATAACTGATTATGAGCATTATAAGTATTATTAGACGGGCAACTCAAGCGCATGTTATGGATGATGACAAATGGGTAGAAATACGACCAAAAGATATTATGGTGCAAGTACACAGAGTAGTACACAAATAAAAAAGTTATTTTCACTTTCTGATTGAGGGAACTCACATGCTTATGGTTACCAAAATTATCTTACACAGTTTCTCATACGGTTCAAAATTAGAGAATATCCGCCTTGTGGCTGTATGCCTGCGCCAACCAGTCAAGTTGCAGTTTTCATCCATGTCTGTGCAAAATATCATCATTTCAGAATCCTATCCTATGAGACATTTGTGTGAAATAGTCCGAATTAGTATATGTATTCTCGAGTTATGCCCAAGAATGTCAAAAGTGACCTTTGACAACTACATTCTATCCAGTTCATCCATGAGTCCCAGTGGAACGTAACAAATTTGAAAGAATTCCCTCAAGGCCTCACATTGAATTCAATGAACCATAGCAGAGTCCACTCAGAAGAGACCAAGATCCTCCTCAAACTGATTGTTTAGTCCGAAAAAAGTTCTATTGACAGCTTTCAACCAACCAAACTGGTTAGCGGTGAAACAAGCCATCGGTGTTCCCATCATGCTTTGGATGATTTGGGTCAACATGAAGTGCAATGTTCAGCTGTTTGTAAAACCGTAGCTGCTTTATATATCACCTTGGTATATAAAAAAAAAGTCAATACACATATTTCCCAAAATGTTGACCTATTGCTTTAAGACCAAGGCTGTTTCTTTGTATTCTCAGTGAAAAGCAACCATCTCTCTTTTTTAAAAAAGGTTTGTCCTTCCATATCTCAATGTTGTCTTTTTAAGCTTACAATTAAAAAAGGAGAGCTACATCTCAGGATGCTTTACTCTGACAAACACTATCAGCCTTGAGGTCAGATTTCAGTGTGAACAGTACGGGTTTATGTTTTGTGTTGATGTCAAAAGGGAGGAACTGGCATTGGAAACATTGAATAGGAGCAGGCTCCAACAGCAAATGTTGAAGGTTTGTAGGAAATACAAAGTAAAAAGGAATCAGAACATCACATGAATGCAGGATGTTTTGCACCGAAAGCACCAGAAGAGCCCCAATAAGAGTCTAATTTTAAAGAGGACCGCTCTGAGGTTGTGTGCCTTCGCCAAACGGTCTAATTGCAGTTTACATCAATCTCTGTCCAAAATGTCATCACTTCTTTTTATCCTACTTGGCATATATGTGAAAGTGTCTTGTGAGGTATCGGTGTCCTTGACATTTGACCACCAGTTGGATGTTTGTGCCAAATTTGAAGAAATTCCTCCGTGGAGTTCCTGAGATGTCGTATTCAAAAGAAAGGGATGGATGTGAGGCCACAGTGACCATTGACAGACAAAATCTAATCAGTTCATCCTTGAGTCCAGGTGGATGTTTGTGCCATTTAAAAAAAAAATTCCCTCCAGGCGTTCCGGGAAAGGACCGGACAGATGGACGGAGGGACAACCCTAACTACTCAAGCATTTTCATCCCTCCTCCCACATATTGAAACGCTGTTCAGCTTTTTGATTGGCTCTAGTTTTAATAATCAAACCAACCACAGGAAAGACGCTTTTGTAAAATCTGTGTTTTGTGTGAAGAAACGGCAAAGGCTGTCATCACCCGTTTGATGTCAATCAAACTGCGCACATGCCACTGTCTTCGATAAGCTGTGGCAACCGGGGGGGAAATTGCGAGGCACCACAAGTCACAAACTATGCAGATTTAGGCCAAATATGATGGAAGAAACTGGAATGCAGCTACAAGAAAGTCTGTGAAACTACTTATGCCTGGGTAAAGCTGGTGGAAGGAGATTCTCAGATCTCAGTCCTTAGCAATATTTGCCAGTTATTTTTGAATATGACGAAGCCGGATTATGACATGGAGCGACACAGTAACCTGTAACCTGGATAGCTTATTGTTTGTTACCAAGCACACAGATGTTACAAGCTGTTACATCTGTGTACAAGGGGCAGAGTAGAAATGTTTATTATTTTAAGTTAGAGAGACACTGAGTTATATTTTTAGATGCCCCACATTTGTCCCATATTTGGTTTGTTGGGATCTGGTCGCCTTAGTAACATTATGAGGACAAAATGTGAGTCAACAATAACTTGAAGCTTGAAGGACGAGGTAAAAAGAAGAAATGGTGACAGATGTGAAGGACAGATTTATGATGGAAAGACATGATGAGGGAATGAGGGAGAAGGATGACAAATCATGATTAAAAAAGAAGCAGGAAAAGAAAGAAGCTAATAAGAGTGGGAAAAGGTGAAGAGGAAGAGCAGGGAGGAGGAAGAGGAAACGTAGAAACTGAAAGTGACGAAGGAGGAAAAAGAGGGAGATAAAGAGAAGACAGAGGAATGAGATGAGGGAAATGGTTAAGGGCAACAAAATGAGGTGGAGAAGGAAGCTGATGAGGAAGAGGAGTAAGGTTAGGACAAGAACAAGTGAGGATGCTGAGGTAGAAGGGATTAGAAAGGAGGAGAAAGGTTTGGATGACAAGAGGCAGTAATCATCAAAACAGTATGAAGAAAAGGATGCTCTTGTGGAAGAGGAGGACGTAGTCATCATGACGTCACCCGTTAGTTTGTGGACTATGATTTTAAAGCCTTGAGTTCGGCATTTCGGCTCTCGGCATTTTAGAATTTCGCACCAGCCATCAAGTGAGAAGTGGGGTCATTTTTCATAGACTTCCATGCAATCTGATTTCTTTTTGCAATCGCAAGAGTTGCCCCCTGATGGCCGGCGGAGAGAATGCAAGTTTAAGCGTCTTCAGCATTGGCTTCACTCTTCAGAACCGGAGGTTGCCGCCTGGTTAGGACGAAGAAGAGGCGGAACAAGTGGATGAAAAGAGCCAAGAGGAGGATGAGGAAGAAGGGATGACAAAAGATGAGGCTAAAGAGAGGCGAGAGGATGATGAGTAGATAGAAGAAGAAGAAGAAGAAGAAGAAGAAGAAGAAGAAGAAGAAGAGGCTGACGAGGAGGAGGAGTGACAGGGTAAAAACAGCGACGAGAAAGAGGAAGGAGTATGAAGAGAACGACAAGGCGGATGGGATGAAGAGCACTTGGGTTTGGACAAAGAACAGAAGGAGGAACACAAGGAACGATGGGGCAAAAACTGCGAGGACGAAGAGGAGGTTTAAGAGCGCGAAGACGTGGGCGAAATCAGCTGCTCCGACTGCGTCAAGTTCGATTCCCACACCTTCGTCTCCTCAATTAACAGCCACCACTTTCACACAAAACACCTCTTCTGCCTTTACTTTAGCCCCTCACACACACATTTACCCCTCATTTGCCACACAAACACACACACACTTACCCCTCATTTGCCGCACACACACACAAGTTTCAACATTAAACTCCCCAAACAATTTAGCTTGACACACACACTCACACACACACACACACCCGCCTCCCAGAATAAGTTGGCTGCCTCTAATTGGAGTGGTGTTTGTTGCGAAGATGTGTTGCACACCGCTGTAATTGCCAGGCAGGCTGGTTGACATTCCCCGTCTCTTTATTTTTTAAGGACTGGGTAATTAGGCTCGGTGGTTGCGATCGTGCCGCCATGCCGCCGGTAGGAGCGAACAGGTGTGGGAGCGAGCGACGATAACACACAACACCTCGCCGACGTCACCGACCCACCGCAGAGAGGAGAGAAAGGCTGCTTACAGGTGACGGGGGGAGTCGGGAGGTTTCACCAAAAGATCCTGAGGATGGAGGACTAAAACCATGTTTACCACACGTGGGGGGGTGGGGGGCAGGTAGTCAGTCAACTCCAGCTGATTGGAGGAGAGGAAATGAGCAGATTGTGTAGCTGACAGTGAAAAGAAAAGACACTGACGTGAATATAACTAATAACTCTACAGGGCTGATTCAACGAGTGCTGCTTTGACTCCAATGCTACCGTTAGCATGCTAACAAGCTCACCTCTACTTGCAAAGGTATATGAGTGGTCGCCAAATACATCTACAGAACTTCTTCTTGCAGAAATGTATATCTGCAGTACACCTTTGAGCCACACGGGGAGCCGGAATGTTCGTATTGTTCTGGTGATTGTAACTACTTCATGAATCTAATATGAAAGGCTAGCATACATCGTTTGATTCACCAATGAAAGAAAAAGGAAAAGGATTGAACAAGTAACAAAGTATGGCAAACAACGGTCCATTGCTGATTACCAGTAAACACAAAGAACTGCTGAGGCTGATGGGAATTTGGTAGGTAAGGTTTTGACCGGATGATGGCGTTAGTTCAAATTCAGGGCATCAGCTCAGTGATTACAATTGATCTGATTGGCTGGCAGTCCGTTTAAATATTTGACTGCAACACCTTAACATAGATTGTGTCAAAACTGGGACATTGCTCCTGATTGTTAACTATCTATTAGTGACCATACAGTAAAGCCTGGTTTTTGATTCAGTTATGTCTAGTGTTGATTCCTCACAGCCGAAAACAACCACATTACAAATAGGGACGACATCAGGTACCATCATGACATATTTCTTTCACTGAAGAGATAATCATCAACAAACTGTTATTTTGTCCAGTGTGTCTGACAAAATCCCCTAAACCAAGCTTACTGTAATCATGACCCAACTCCAACCAAATGTAAACTAAATGTCGAAACCAACGTGGTGAATATTCCTCAATAGATTTGGGTTTAACCAAAGTACCCCAATTAGGGGCCCGTAGAGGCCCACGCCTTTTCTTCCAGTAAAACTCAACACACTAAAACCAACTGAAAACAAGCCAAACTAAACGACTCAACTCAATTAAACTTAAGTCAAAGAAAACCAAACGGAAGAAAATATAAACTCAACAGCTCAGCACATCTCGGCTTCGTCTTCGGGGAAAACATATGGAGCTCTGACTTGGTATCGAGCCGGTCCGCCGAAGCACGTCAATCTCCCGAGCTTTGAAACAAGAAACAAAAAAACACACACACAAGCCCACGCCGAGTTCTCACAGATGCTAACCTTGAAATCACTGCCATTATTAGCAGAGTCATTATTAGCATTAGAAAAGCAAATGGGGCTAATAATATTTTCCATTATGGCTAAAAACGCCTATTAATCCCTAATCCGCACCACAATTAAGAGCATGGTTGTGTGTTTGTGAGAGTCGGCGAGCGTCTCCTCGCCGGGGAAACGAGACGATGGAACAGCCTCGGAGGCAGAGCGAGGGTGGGGGGTATTAAGTGACTGGCTCCTGCTCTCCATCTCTATTTTGAAAGCGATCAGCCGGCGTGTTGTTGAGTGACAGGCGTAACAGAGGCAGATTTGACTGGATAGAGACAAGTGGGTGGCGGCGAAGGGGGGGGGGGCTCGCTCGCTGCGTTGAAGCGCGTTATCTGTCTCGGTACAAGTGCATCAAATCAAACGGGAGAGGGGGGTATTATAAAAGCAACCCCCTTTTTTTCTCCGCTGTGAACTGTGACTTAATAAGCTATGCCAATTAGGGGAAACAAAAATCAGGCACGCCATCGGGGCTGTTTCTATCCTCGCCCAAATTTCTCTGCTAATGCGTGAAGCTCGCTGGCAGAGACGACAGCGCGGCTGCTTTTTCTCTGCGCGGCTTTGGATTTGACGAGAAGAAGAAGAAAAAGGAAGAGATGGACGGCCGCACGAAAAGAAAACTAAATAAAGCTCATTGATTTTGCATTCGTCTCCTCGAGTGTGGTGATATTCTGTTTTCCTTCATTTCAACAAATCCCAATGCAGAAACCAACAGTGGATGCATCCTAACAAGCATTGACTGTGTATTCATAGTCTGATACGTCTTATTCCTCAGGGCCGCAGATCTACAAACTATTTCTCCATAACCATAGACACTTGTTAGGTCTAGGATACGATTAAAACGCCGGAGAGGAAGCAGCAGCTGCTGTGATTGAAATGGCAAACTATACTATATTTAACTATATTTAAATGATGCATGTGCATTTTTCCAATATAATATATATATATATTATATATATATATATAGACCATAGGTCTACACTAGCATGTAAACATTCCCACACTACGCAGTTAAGTACACAGTGTGAACATGGAAGACTACAAAGAGAAGTCGCTGTTTTTGCAGGATTTTTTATAATAAGAATATTAATAATATTATAATATAATAAGAAAAAAAACAGACAACTTCTGCCCTCATTCCTTCAATTCTTTTTCTTCCTTCTTTACTCACCTTTCCTTTCCTCCGTCCTTCCTTTCCCTCATTTCTTCTTTCCTTCTTCACTTCATTTTTCTTCCTTCATTCTTTCCTTTCTTCCCTCTTGACCTTCCAACATACCTCTCATTCCTCCCTCCCTCCTTTTCATTTCCTCCATCCTTCTTTCCTGTCCTTCCCCCCTTTCATTTGTTCTTCGTACCTTTCCTTCCTCTCTTCCTTCCCTCCTTCTCTTCATTACTTTCTTCAGTAAAGCCCTTCTTTCCTTTCTTCCCTCTTTATCATCCTTTAGCTTTCCATTCATCCCCTTACCTTTCCTCACCCTCTCCGTTCCTTTCTTTTCTTCCCTCCTTCCTTCTTTCCTTCCCCCCTCTTTTCTTCTTTCCCCTCATTCCTTCCTTCCTGCTATCCTTTCTTCTCTCTTGTCCTCCCTCCGTCCTTCCATTCGTCCTTCTTACCTTTCCTTCCTCCCTTTCTTTGTTTCTTTCTGCTGACACTTGAGGAAACATTTCCTCCACCTCTCATTGCCAACTTTGTGCTCCATGGCAACGGGGATGATGGTTTGCCCTTCCGCCCCCAAAGCCTGCTTCCCTTCCCCCCCTCTGGTCCCAACCAGACACACACACACACACACAAATATGTCAGATACACACATTGTTGAGCTCAACACACACACCCACACACACACACACACACACACCAGTCCCTTCAACACCACTGACAGGGAGACAAACAGCAGATCTGAGAGGTTATGTGTTTAAAAAGGGGGGAAAGGAAAAGCTTCACACGCAGCCAAGACCTGAAATAGACGAGCGGCGGTGGCGGCAGTTTTGACAGGCAGAGTGAAGCCGCTCGCTGAACGGCTTCATCCAGGAGGAGATTAGAAACACACACAGAGTTTGAAGTGTGCATTATCTTTCCAGGGATGATCCCAAAATAAACAAAAACAATGGCGGAATCTCCCAATAATTAAAACACCTAATCCACTTCCTGGTTGGTTGATGACCGTGGGCTGAGCGTGTCAGCCGGGACTCGTGCTGCGTTTATGTTTAGATGCTTTTGTGTTTTACGGCAAATTTATCGCCCCGAAATAAGAGGACTTACATTGAATGACGAGAGGGCTTCAAAAGCAAAAAAAATATGTATTCACAGCATTGTGTGAAGGATGTCACTTTCAACATTCAAATTCTACATGGAGACAGAAAAAAAACTGTCACCACTTATCCTCAAAAGCATCAAATGTACCAAATCCTAAAACAGGTTTTTATTCCTCCGCCTCCCCGCCTGACTGACGCGTTATCTTCACATACTCGTGTTCGGCGTTTCCATCCGGCCTCGCTTCTCCTTTATGTTCTAATTTTGCCGGTGATGTTGTCTCCTTTAGCCCCGTTTGGCAACCTCCACCTATTCTGAAGCATTTGGGGACGAACCGTCTCCTTCTTCGTGTTTGGAAATGTCTGCTTTGTTAGCAAAAGAAGTTAATTTAGGAGATTAAAAAGAGGAAGATGTGGCTTAAATCGCTGTGCTAGTGAATCGCTGGGTATCAAACTAAATTTTCCAATTTCAGACTGTATTCTATTATAAGTTTGTGCTTTTGTTTGGACTAATACTTCCACTGCTTTGCTTCTGTTATTAATTCACAATCTCCTGTTTCTCCTCCCGTTCAGGTTCATCTGGCTCCATTTATTAGTACAATCATCTGATGTTCACGGGTTAGTCGGACTTGCCACACCACAGTCAAATCATTTTATTTGCTTTGCCATTATAGACGCACCCATGCACACGCGGCGTTGTCACGTCTGATGTCTGATTCCGGTTCTGACTGTGACAACAATATTTAAATAGCACTAATGTAACAAATATTTGAAAGACTTTATTTGGGCGTGCATGTTTTGCGGTTTCCCTATTTTTTTTACATGTTGATTGCCACTGAAGGCAACCACATTTCTCAACCTTGAGCCCTGAGGATATTAAGATATTAATTGTGGCGATTTATTCACTAAACCTGTTTTGGTTGATTTCTGCCACACTTAGATTTTTTTTATTGATACAACAATGTTTCCATCTCACCCAAGTACAAAACGTTTCCCCCCTCTGGTCGTACATACATACATCTCTCACTGTAGTCGGTGCAACCTTCAGCCAAAAGGCAGGTTTTGTGTCCAATAAAATGTGAAGGATTTGATGTAAATCCAGTTTCACAGAACAGAAGCAGATGCTCTACTATCCGTTTCACTGGGACTTTAAGGTCATACAGTTAGCCCACATCCATTCGGATAATAACTCCAACAACTTACTGTTATCCAACTAAAAGTTTCTTACTCCCTGAAAAGTTGACATCTTAAGATCCCAAAAAGAGCATTGATCAGATGCTGATGATTTTTTTGAAAGGCCAAATAAATAAAAAGAGAAATTTAAGTGTAAAATTGGATGAATATGTTGTTTGTTACCTCTGAATGTATTTCTTTAACTTCTCCAAACCAAAGTCATTAACCTGTCTAGTGACTAGTGTGGACCCGGTTCAATGTGGGCAGGTCCCCGCCTCTGGCCTCGCCCCAGCCTTTGGAAACCGCTGCTCTCATGGTTGTGTAGGTCTATAGAGTTCTAATTAGCTGCATTCACAAACAGCGACAAGCTCATCAAAATGCCGAGGCCTGCAGAAAGCCACAGCAGGGGTGAGCAGCGTGTGTGTGTGTGTGTGTGTGTGTGTGTGTGTGTGTGTGTGTGTGTGTGTGTGTGTGTGTGTGTGTGTGTGTGTGTGTGTGTGTGAGACACAGAGTGTGATTTGTGTTCAGGGGTGAGTGTGTGACACCAGTGTGTGTTCCTGTATTAAAAAAACAAAAAGAAATCCCAAAATGAAGATACACATCGACGCAGCAAACCAAGGCCCAACAATACAGTTTCTACAAAAACGTTTTTTTTTTAAAAAAAAAAAAAAAAAAGGAAAAACTAAACGTTTGTCGTCTTTCCTCACATTTGTATGCACGACACGGGAGCACACAACGCCAGCGACACCGCGGAGCACAAACAACAACAACCACACCACGACGCAGTAAACAAAGAAGACTTTTTCGGCATCTCTCTGTTTTCCAGCCAACAAACAAAATGGCTTCCGAACGCCGTTTGGAGGCAAACAACATGAGCGGGAGCAACACAAACGACCCGGCTGGTTTCTGTGACAAGCTTCAAGGAAAGATGTTTTTTTGTTTTGAAAAGGCAAGCATCCTCCAGAGGTTGAGCTTCTCTCGTTCAGACTGAGGACGTTATGGGACGTAACACATGTGTAGCACTAAAAGATGGTGGAAAATACATGAGGGAAATGCAGCACGCCCAGATATAAGATCACAGCTAAGAAGTAACGTATAGATCTGCAACATCTGTGATCATAACTGCAATATTCATGTCTAGGCTCATTGCAAATGTTGTCAACATATTAGAATATTGGAGATTAATTGAGCAACCTAACTTTTTTAACGTCAAAATAGTGATGGTTCAGCGAAAACATTCCAATTGACCAACCAGCTCCTAAATGAGCTCATTACATAATACAGTCGCCAGATAAAAAATGTCGACATTGTACATTTCTGCAAACCAAAGATACCAAAATGATTGCTAACATCGTATTACGTTTGAAGAAATAGTGCCACGTGGTTAATGGTGCAAAATGGCTCGGTAAGTTAAACTTAACTTCTTGGTTGTAGTAAGAAAAGAAATCACGGTTTTGTGTTTGAATAACATCGTAGCGCAACATAACCTAGGAACGTAATTAGCGGGATTTCTTGTGTAACAATGTTACAGCATTTACCTTCACACGGGACATGAGACAGGACAGCGCCCCCTGGGTGACAGTCATGCATTTGTTTGACTGATCCACCACTCCACCACCAATGGTATAAAGATGTGCACGTAGATACACATCAACATGCCTGACTGACTCACTGAGGCACCAACTGACGTTTTCACACTGAAAAAACGGTGTTCAATCAATGCTAGCGGCTAATTTGGGTTCTGGTGAGAATGAAATACAACACAGGAAGTCCAGTTTGAGTCAGACATCCAGGAGTTAGAAGGCCAAAAGGAAATACTTCAACAAAATGACTAGTGTATATCAATTACTCCCCTTGTGTCATCTTGAATTTGTTTTTCTCGCATTCCTCCGCGGTCATCGCAGAATCCGAACACGGAGAAAAGTCTTGGTGAATAAGAATAAAGGGCGGTCATGTTTACCAAGAAAACTACAGGGGTACAGGTTTGGGGAAAGAGCGTCAGCTGAAGTTAATTCACTGACTGACGACTCACGTTGCGATTCGCATTATTAACGACTGATGTGACAAAATGTTAACTTTTAGTTTCACATGGGGCATGAACAGCGGTTTCCTGGATGAAAGTCCTGCGTTTGACCCGTCCACCTTCCCACCGCCCTGTGTGGCCTAATCTCCGTCTTTATGCTACATCGGTTTCTCTGTCTGAGTGTTGGTTTCAGACGCCAAAGAACTCTGTCCTAGATGCATTATTTGACGAGAACAGGTTGCAAGAAAACAATTGATTTGGTCAAAATTGGTCAAGTTTTTTCATAACTCAGCTGTTGTAATAGTCCCACAGAGGATTCTACAACTCTGAACAGTCCCGATTGTTTCATCTATCGTCACGATAATCGTAAAGTCGCTAAACTGGCCTCATTCAAACGGATGGGTTTGCTGAGACAGGGCTGAAGTCCGTCTGAACGTGGCCTCAGAGACTGACTGACCAAATCAATCAAGAACACACTGAGTAGTTACAGACCGACTCTTTTTCTACGTTGGCATCCAGACTGACTGGTTGAATGAATGAATGAACGGCTCAGTGTGGAAGCAGAAGAAGGGCCGGCTTACACATGAAGCAATGTTCCCAACTCCCTCTGTGTGCGCCTGTTTGACACCAATAACAGCACTGTGTCGAAAACACACACACACAGACACACACACACGGGCAGGAAAGAATGAGGACAGCAAATCAGCAAAACAGGAAGTCTCCTTCAGGAATGAACTTGATCGAGTGAAAAACAAACTTGTTGCCCCAAAATAAAGACACGTGTAAAATCACATCATCGCCTCAACTTTCATACAGGATTCATGTCTATGACGTAACATTTACTAACTACACTCGAGCACAGAGCAGGCAGGTATGTAACCGGTGATTTGAACAAAATAAGCCTTCAACCTCTTTGGTCCAAATCAAGCATCCAGTGTGTATTAATCCACCGCTGAGAACAATCCCCAGCAAATGCAGCATTTTTGCTCAAAACTATGGTGGCCTGCTATTTTAGGAAATTAGAAATTGTTAGATTTTTTTAGATACCAATATAATCTGTTTGTAGATACCCATATAATCTGTAGGAATGAATGATCTTTGTGCAACCAAAGTAATGAGGGATGGACGAACCAATAATCAAAGCCATACAATCAGACCAGGCCACCTCATTGGATGAGCAACACACGACATCAGAGCCAAATCCCTGCACAGAAAACACCAACCAGCTCAACGAGACCCAACACATTATTCACACAATATAAGAGCTACAGTGCATTAAAAGGATCCTGCAATTTGTCAAGTCTCCTCAAAATAAAAAAAAAGTAATCCACGAAGCATAAACAGCATAAAAACTCCATCTGCATGTACAGAACATGGTTACCCGCACAAGGAGATTCAAACAGCAAGCGAAGCAGCAGTGAGCAGGTGTAAGAGGAGAGGGAGGAGAAGACTGAAAGAAATAAAGAGGAGAAGAAGGGAGGGAGGGGGAGAGAAAGCTGACGTACTTGAGCCGGAGAAATGTCCGCTCCCCAGGGAGGTCGGCCCGTTCTTTCCACTGCTAACAGGAGGGGAAAACATCTACAAGACAAACAGAGCGCACATTACCTCCGAGAGCACTGACACCGCAGACAGCAAGACACATCATCTCTACGGAAACGTCACGGCAGCTTCACACCAAAAGCTTCGTTCCAAAACGCCGGGGCCACATTTGACTAGACGATGCTTTACAATCCTGCCAGGGAATGTCTTTCATTTAATGCTCACTCAGCGTTTTTACTTTAAATCAGGGATTTTTGTTTCGGCTTTTAAAATATGACATTTCTCGTTTTGGAAGGAAACTCTTCGTGGATATTTACCAAGAAAACAAAAGGTCCATCATCACTAGGGCTGGGTATCATTTCAGTAATAACGCTGATCGTTTAATTCAGTACCAACATGTGTTTTTATTCCAATGCATTACCTATAATATCATTTTCATTTAACATAAAGGAGCCAACGTTTTCAAATGTCAAATGTCAAAGTACATGCGGTCATGCAAGACATTTAGCTGATTAAACTTCCGTCTAAATTTGGCAAGATCTTGATTGAAATCTGGATCCAACTGATCCAAGAAAAGCTGGACCAAAAGGATAAATCTGACCAAAGAGTTGGAACAGAGTCACTGCAAATATGTCCAATCAAGTCCCAAGTCAAGACAGGCAAGTCCCAGACATGTTGACATTTGTTTCTTTAGTGAACATTTTGTCACCTGTTGGTCAGTACTGAAAAACATGCCTTTACTTCCCGTTCTTGTAGCCTCGTTAGCTGCTGTCGGGTTGGTTGAAATGAAATCCCACAGTGAAGAGGTTTTTATATTATGTTTAAATTGTCAGTCAGTCAGTCCAGGTCAACGAGGTTGAGTGTTAAGTCAGCAGTTATTGGTTCCTGACTTGAGTCTGACTCCGTGTCGTGAGTCCACACCTCTTGATGCCAGCTTTTCCAATGTTTGCAATACTCCATGCTACGGACACATTTCGGTGTGTACTCTGTAAGCGTAGAGGTTCGATACCCAGCCCTAATGGTCACACAGACTCCCAGCTCAGAGCTGAACGCAGATATGAAGGGTTCATTTTCCAAAACGCAACGGGAAGAATTTTGGCAAAGCAGAAATAAATCAAATTCCTCATTCAGGAAAATCTGTTCAAAAAACAAATAAAACAGGATGACTTAAATCACCTGATCAATTAATCATAAATGTGTTTTCATTGAAAAGTGGCATCACTTTTTTTTGCCAAATGTTGGACGGCTCATTTTGGAATGAAACGCTTCATATCTACTTCATATCTGGCTTAAACATACGAGATAATCATCAGAACTATCACCATCTGCCCTACACATCTACAGGAAAACAAGCCCACGTCAAGACGGAAGCTGAATGAATGCAGGAGTCGGCGTGAAAGCGGATCATCATCTGACCCCGATAGATGACCTCTGTGGAGGAAGTGTGTCGCCGTGTTTGATGGAGAACCCCTCCGTGATCGTGGACATACTCTGAGCTTCCTAATTTCAGATGCTAAAAGCTTTTTTAGGATGTGAGCTTTGGAGGGAATTGATCTATTTATTTGTATTCTTATCTTTTGAACAGACCACAATGTAAAGTAAATTAAAGCCCCGACTCAAACAATAAATACTGGATCTGTCGTTGTTGTGAATACAGCCTGTGGGGCCTGTAGGTCCGTATGGCGGATGCTGAGGTTGCTCCCTCGCGGCGGCAGCAAACAAAGAGGAAACAAATGCTGGCGAGATAAAAGATCTCATTGTGATTATTAGCAGGTCTATCGATATCCCAGTCGAAGCACTCGGAGCTGCGGGTGTCAGCTTGTGGGCGTGCAATGACAGATGATCGCATAAATTAATGCGACCGACCTGCGTTTATAATGAGAAGAGACACATTCGAGCTGCTGCTGCACTCCTTTGTTTGAATTTTTTGAATTACAATTTAAGACGGACTGATTGACATTTTTTTTTTTGGAAAAATGTAAAAATTAAAACAGAGTCAAAATATTCATAATATTTATCTGATGCACCTCAGGGAGTCGAGAAATACTAAATAAGGATTTTGTGATGATTTTCTTTTTGTACTTTTGTCCACAATTATAATATTATATTATAATAATATTAATAACAATATTCCTAGAGTGACTTGAGTTCCTGCCACTAATCTGGAGATCTACAGTGATTTAACAGTATTTTGTATTTTGTCACCTATATTATTACTAACGAGTTTCTCACAGTATTTATTATATAAACAGGCTTGTATCGTTAAAGTATATTCATACCATCACCATACTCCAGAGATACTTGATCTTATTTAAGTCTTTATTCTGATAAGGAGTCAGAAATAGGCTTAAAATTAGATAATTTTATTCATATTGATTTTATATATCTTTTCTCAATGTAACATTCCTATAATGGTGAGAGAACGCGTGTGCCACCAAATAGTGAGGTTATTGGACATTAATATACACTGTAATACTTCTATAGGGAGTTTATTTAATGTATGTATGATATACTCAGGCCTATATAGCAAATACAGCACATATTTTTAATGAAAATATTGCTATGGAGGCGTATTACATGACATAAGAGTACTCTTGTTGTATGCCCTTTGTTAAATCAATATTCCAATCACAATTGTTCTGTTAATGGCACAGTGAGTCGCGTTGTGTGACCTACAGTGTTTACTGAAACATCACTATAATGCAGCTATAAAGGGATTATTGTGGAGGTTATGCTGCTCTTTTAATAAAGCTTTTGAATTCAAATCTCCAACATGATCGGGTCCAGTGTGCTCTGCTGTCTGCAGGCCTCAGCTCATCATCGCTGCATTCCAGTAGACATCCAAAGGTCCATTCATGTGGATCTTAGCTCCCGTTTTGTTTGCATCTTGTGCAGCGTCATTGTTTTAATAAAGACCTCTTCTGATATCATATGTTACTAGTGCCTCCTATGATATCCATACACCGAGTCATTGTGAATGCAGGCCTCAGCTGTGGTCTGATTTGTTTACTGCATTAACATTCCTTAGAATATTGAGAGGATTTTAAGCATCACTAACATAATTCCTGCAATCCTGATGTTTTCTGATATTATATGCATGCTGTCTCTACGTTTCAGTATCAGTCCGTTTTTTGTTGTTTGTTGTTTTTTTTGTTTTTTTATTATTTCAGGGTGTTTCGGAGTTTTTGTTTTTTTTCCCTCCTCCTCGTCCTCCTCTTCAGACCAAAGTTACTCCCAGAGGAGGAGAGGCGCGCAGAAAACATGGCCGAGAGCGGGGACACGATTTCCTGTCCGTCAAGTTCACAACACGCAGGCTGTTCCTTTAAAAAACACTAACTTTTAAAGGGAGTCGTGAGTTCGGGCATCGGACAGCCTGCTGCGAGAACACTTACACTGTGGGGAGAAAGTGTGACACATTTCTCTGTTTTCGGCTTACTGCATGTCTGACTGTCTGTCTGTCTGCCTGTCTGTCTGACTGTCATGCAGGTTCATGAATCCACATCGAGCCTTTTTTTTTTTCTGAAACGTAGTGCGCAGCGCGGCGCGCGGGGCAGCCTCGGAACTCACACAGACAAAATAAGAAAGAAAAAATAAACATTTTCTAAATCCTATCAAGGGCAGAGAAAAGCAGGCTACACATGGAAAAAAGGACTTAAAATGAGATATACTACCATGGGTGTTGGGAACATTTTCAAATCGCTGTTTCGCATCTATAAGACAACAAAATTACCAAAATGCAGCATCACAATTCTCCGCACACACTAACACACACACAGAAATTAAATTTCCAAAATAAAACAATATGCACTGACTTTTCTGCAAGTTAGTCTACACAAAACGCACTTTTGTGCAAACAGTTGAAAGACTGAGTTGGAGGCAAAAAGGTTTATGTGTCGTGCAACTCATCCATTACAACAGTAAACAGTGGTCGCTGTAAGAAGCCTACAGGACGCGTGTATGCTCCTCTACTGTCATGACACTCTACTCTACTATATTCACAGAAACACGGAGAAACAAGAGCCGTTTCCTTACCGCGCTGAAATCCAGCAAGTCGCTCAGTTCCTTGTCGGTTCCCAAAGCTGCCATCCGCTGTTGATGATGCATTTTAGCAAAATCACACGGACCTAAAAACAGGGAAACAAATGAAGAGATAGATAGACAGATGGACAGATAGGAGAGGACAGGTAGACAGATTGATAGATGGAGGGGACAGGGGGGGGGGGGGGGGGGAGAAGAGAAGAGGAAGACCTCGGCTGTTTTTGCGCACCGCTCCGCTCCCGGATCTCTCTTTTCCTCCACAGCGAAATAAATCCAGTGAAACAACCTCGCAGCCTCGATCGCAATTTCTAGTTCATCCTCGGAGCAGCGGCTCAGTCCCGAGTTCCTGGTTCGGCAGCGCGAAATTAAAAAAAAAAAAAAAAAAAAAAAAACTCACAAGAGATTAAAAAAAAGGAGGGCGACAGAACCGGAGTGTTTTCTCCAGCCGAACAAGTCCGACGTCTCCGCGTTAAGACGCAGTTTGTCCGCCGCGGCTGACTGTGGCTCACACACACACACATACACACACACACACGCGATATAAATAAATAACACGCCGTCTCTCCGCGAGCCTCTCGGGGAGGAAAAAAAAGGATCACCTCAGAAACGTGGAGCGGGTGTTTTGCGCGCGCACGCGCGTGTGTGTTGGTGTCAGAGGGAGAGAGTGCAGGCGGGCTGCGCGCTGCTCCTGACCGGCCTCAGGGTGCCCTCCGCTCGGCTGCGGGTGCTGAAGATCCGCGGGTACGGATCCCGTGCGCGCGTGGCACAGCCTCGGTGTGATAAATGCGCTCGTGCGGCCACCTAGCTTACAGTCTCGTCCAACGCCACCGCGCTGAGCTGCCGCCACTACGGCACAGAGCTGCGACCCGCCGGGGGAAATACTCTTATTTTGAAGGGAAATTGGTGAGATTGATTGGCTGATTGATTGGGTTAACTTGGTAAATTGGGGAAGAGAAAGGGGATTCTTTTTTAGGGGGGTATTTAAGGAAGTGTTATGCTTCTTAAACCTAGACCAAATCAACTTTTTTTATTATTTAAAAATATTGCTTTGTTAATATCTAATAGTTTTTTATATAATAATGTATTTGACATTTCCATGATGATGCGAAGAAATTTAATTTCTATTCTTTACTGGTTAAACTGACAAGTGCATGAAACAAGTGCGGTGCTGACCTGCATGGTGAACCCCCCTCCCCCCCAACAGGTCACCACTTAAACCACAACAGCGCCAAACCCACCTCCCTGGAAATACTTAGCAGTACTTTGCAGTACTTTGCTTCTCCCCCCACCCCCCCTCCTTCCTGCAGCCAACAGCCAGCAGGGATAAAATGACTGGCCTATTTCTGCAAATTACACCCTGCATGTGCGGGTTTCTCTCAGTGAAAAAAAAGTCAGGAAAAACACACAGGTGCAGGTACGATGTAGAAAGGTTTATTTGTTACAGTGTAAAGTGGTCCTGCCTTCCACTCGCAAACTAGCAGCCATGAAACAGCTTCCACAGAACACAGACCCACTCCTGTTACAGAATACATAAATGCTAGTGTTTTTAATCTCTCACGTTCCTCATCCCAGTTAGATTTAAACATGTTTTTTTATGTTAAAAGTGTTGACAGGATGATCTTGTCGGATTTGAAGTGGACAGTTTAAACACCACAACTCTCTTTATCCACTTTACCAAGCCGGCACGCACCTGACGGACGCAGCACACACTACACTCACAGCTGACAACCAAACAGACAAAGCAGGAAACGGGCTCCGGACCCTGGACCCCAAAGGTCCCAGAAAAAGCCAACATTCACTGTATAGACATCGCTTTTTAGGCCTTCATTAAGGGCAAATTCATGAGGGAACTTACATGGGGAATTACAATGTATAATAAAGCAGGTCCTGCATTATTAACTTTTTTTTTAATCTGCAGGGATGATGTATTTTTCCGTAGGCCAATTAGAAAGTTAGCATCTCACTGGTTCCTGTGACAAAAAGCCCCATTAGCTTTTTGCATTATTGCATAAAAATAAGCTCTAATGCAAACAAACAGGAGATAATCTTCACAAATGAACACCACTTTACTGATTTCTGCAGGGTCGATGCAGTCAGCACAAGTTAAGACCAAATGTTAGTCACCATGACTGCAGAGACGGACCGGTCGGCGTGATGGAGTCTCATTTAGCCAGTTGATTGCCGGAGCACCCTGAGAGGACCCATGCTAACACGGTGCTAACCACACCACCGCCACGCAGCCCTTAAGGCGGGTCCACACCGGACCGAAAATCGGCGTCTTTGAGAGAGTCGGCGTCCGTGACATGAGTCTCTTTGGTGTGGTCGCTCGAATCGGCCCACGTCGCGTTCATTTCAGCCGATTCAAATGTGTAATCCGCCATTCGAGTCGGCCATATTAAGTAGCCCGACTTCATTTACCGACGCGAGTCAGGCAGTCGGTGCGGTGTGGACCCGCCTTTAGAGGTTCAAGTTGTTTAAACAAGTGCAGTGTCTGTTCAGTGCGTGGCCATCCGAAGTGGACTGATTGCTTGGCATGTTGCTTGCAACGTTGCCAAGAACCGCTAATTGCTTACTCTCATGCGCTTCACAATTTGACACAAACCCACAAAGTTCCCCTCATTTACGGAGCCTTTAAGCCTCTTTTAGCATATAGTTTTGGTTTGACAGCACATGTAACAGCCGACAGCTAGCTGGCAGTCTGTGCAACCTGTCCAGCACCGAACAGCAGACGGACAGTTAGCAACTAGCTGTGGAAGACGGTGAGACATTTATCAGCTAATGAGGCAGATATTTTTCTTAGGAGTCAGTGGAGACCAAACCAGAGCTAACAGTCATAAGATAAACACACACAGGACTCTGATGGGAAGATAAAGTGCTGTGTGTGTGTGTGTGTGTGTGTTGGACTATTAAATAATTCATTGTTTGCAAGCATGTCATGCTATATCAGTCTTGTGTTAATAGTTTGTTTCACTGCCCTCAAATGGCAAAAAAGTAATAAAAAGTAGATAAAAGAAAGAATGAAAGAAATGGGGGAAAAAAGAAAGAAAAAAGTGGAAAAGTAGGGAAAAACATTTCTCTTTCTTAATGTCTTTCATTCTAGCAAGAGGTTCTTCATATGACCCAAACTCATCTTCCAATCGACAAAATATCAAGCTGATGCCAACCTTTGGCGGCATTCTCTTTCATCATCAACATGTGAATGCAGGGAAAAGTGACATAACATTCAAATGACATATCCTGGTTTAGTGTGAGTGTTTGAACCTTGGGAGGGAGAAGGACTGCACAGACATGGTCTGAAACAGGACTATGTCTGTCACATGTGGGTCAAACTCATCTTTGATACATAGGAGTTGTTACATAATGAGCTTTAGAGGAGGGAGTGTGGTGGACATTTCTCCTGACTCAGCCAGCAGGACCATTGGATGATTTAGAAATATGAGACTATACAAAGATTAAAAAAGTAGTTGTTCCTATACAAATAAACGGCACTTTCAATGACGTTTTATCAACAGTCGCAGTTTTATATACTTTGAAACACAGTTAACAAACAAAACAATGGGTTTCAGCATCAAAATGACAAAAAACTATGTTTCCGCAAAAAACTGCATAGTTAAATTTAGGCTAAAAAGTACACTGTCAGATGCCAGCAGTAGCGGTTAGCATTTCAAGCAGCAGAAGTCAAGTTTCCATCTAAATTTAACTGAAAATTTGAACACATTTCCAAAAAATCTGAAATAGAAAACATCAAATAATTTAAAGCTATGGTCTACAATTGGGAATAAAAAAAATCCATTCAGTCTATCAGCCGTAGTCCTGCATAGAAATTGACCATTGCTCCGGAAGGCTCCCATTGGCTCATACCCTCCATCCAGTCCCCTCATCATCCCGCCTCGTCCCCTCCCACTCCAGCCTCATCGAATCGTGGAACACTGGGGGGAGGGGTTTGGTTGGTTGGAGGCTCAACTGATTTTCAGAATGTAGACCATAGCTTTAATCTGGGCACGTCAAGATAAACACTGGGTGGCACTAAGTGCCATTAATCCATTATAGAAGAAAAGCATGCAACACTAGGAACCATAATATAAATAGAGCATTACTGTTTAATTTTTACAGCGTCTTAATTGCATTGCACAGATGTCATATTTTCAAATGCTGCGATTGTTCTCTACAACTCTTCTTCAAATCAAGATGTCACATGCTTCACGTATGTTGTAATCAGTCAGATTAATCAGTTTTTGCAAACTTTTCTTAGTGCATTGCACAGTGATATTTTGACTTTTCAATTTTCCATCATTGAAAACGTGCAAATAAACAAGTAAATGGAAATAAACTTTGCGACAGTTCTTGAAGACATTTAAGGTATTTTAAAAGTCCTCGGTGAAACAATTTACAGAATAAATCTCATAATTCAGCCTAATCATAAGCATTTAAGATTCAGTATGGCTTTCTGAGAACATTAACTCCAATGTTCATCGTGAATAAGTGCCCCTAAAACTACTTGAACCACCACCTTCCAGAGGTGCCGATTTTTCCAAATAAAGACAAATATAGGCTAAAAAGTTGTAGCCAACAGTCAACACACTGTGTAGCAACATTATAATTCCTGTATGCATCCCCAAGGCATTATGGGAACTGTTGTTCAAAAACCTATACTACATGTGTTAAGGCACAGCAAACTCCATTGATTGTATATAAGAAGTAGACGCATTGTCTACTCATTAGTTTGTGGACTACAGACTTGAAACTAGAGATTGAGACCACAGACTCATGTTTACAATGTTCACTGGGATAATAGATCAAGTCAGAAGTAGGGTCACTTTCTCATAGACAATATATACAAGCAGACTTCTTTCAGGAGAGGAGTCGCCACCTGCTGGCCAGCAGAAATGATGTGACTTTAAGGCATTTCAAAATGGCTTCACTTTTCAGGAATAGAGGTTGCCACCTGGTGAAAACTCATAATCATCATAATTAAATCAAAGCATGTTCTATCATTGATAGAAGCAATAAGAGGAACCGTTCCTTGATGAACAGGTTATCTATTGTGATGGCTGCAGCTGCTGCCACACAGCTGATATCGATGTCAGTAACTCTCCTGCACCCACACTTTATAGTTTACATAGGTTAATTTCCTCCTCATTGCCTCTGTTGACCTTTTGACCTCATGCACATATATTAACAAAGGTATGAATGATGACACGTAGCGTTTGTTTGATTACAGCATACTCACTCTTGAGCATTGTTGGCAGCAGATTACTTTCTTCTTGTAGCGCACACATTTAGTTAACTTCTGTACGGTCACACTTTGTGTCTAGATAAGAATTACCGGTGATGAGGTTGCCACTGTTGGTTGCTGCTGCTGCTGGAGGATCAGATTTCCAGGCCAAGCCAAAGGTGTGCTCCTTAAAATGGAGCTCTTAAATACAAGAAGTGGCCAATTAGAATGTACCAAGTGCCTGCCACATCATGAGGGATTGGGATTTCATAAGATGACATTAGTTTGTTGGTAATGTGATATGTATACTGAGACACACTGCCATATTTTGTTTTATTTGTACTTTGCTGTATTTGTACTTCAAAACCCGAGTTAAATTCTGTTTGGAGTTTAATATATATTTAGTATATTTTTTTTGTTTCTTTGTTGGGTAAATAAAACCCCCTTTTACAAATTGCACATGTGACTCCTCATAGCTGCCACCTGGGTGCCCCACATCCATCATCAAACACGTATGTCACCTACAACGCAGGTTACCAGACACAGTAGGTGAGCACAGCTTTAGGGTTTGATCTCTGAGGCTTTGTCCCTTTCACATTTCAGTCATTTGATCCGTTGTTTTTCAATTTGTCTTCTTTCAAACATCGACCTTTTCAAGTTAAAATGTACTTAAATCGACTAATTATGCACATATATTATAATCTACAATTATCTTAACAAAGGAATATTGGTGGACAGCTGCAACATAGTTTATGACAGTCAGAAAGTGAGGAACATAACATGAAAATAACACATGCTTCAAGTCATTGTAAGAACGGTAATTACATTATCAAGTATGCCTACTAGAACTCAGTATGAGCGAGTAAGCAAATGTAAGTACTTGTACTTGGTCTGAAAAAAGTGGTGCATCCCTATTGAAAGGAGTTGTACATGTATCTTGGTTGTACAATAGTATACATACACTACAGTGGCTATGGCTCGGAGATGCAGTGGGTTGTCTTTAATCCAAAGATCGGCCGTTCAATTCCTGGCTCCTCCAGTCCACATGTTGAAGTGACCTTGGATCCAAGATGCTGAACTCCAAATTACTTGTCTTGATTGAATTAATTGAAGTCTATGAGAAAATGAGCCTACTTCTCTCTTGATTTATTATCTCAGTAAACTTGTAAAAATACTTCATGTACTCAATCTCTAGTTTCAAGTCTTCTTAAATCCAGCATGATGTCCTTTGAGTCAATTATGGTCCATTTAGAGTCAAACAGACCAGAAAGCAGGGGATGCTTTAGGGCGGGACTACCTCGTGATTGACAGGTTGCTACCATGCTACCAAAGCAGTTAGCTACTAAGGGACTGTTCGTTACTTAGTTAGCAGCTTCACACCAGAATCCACATGGATCCAGATACTGCTTATGTTCATAAGATCCACCCGTCCCTCCTCCACAGTCCAAATATGGTCACTTACGTTCACTGGTTGCAAAATAACAAAGATGGCGACGGTCAAAATGCTGAATTTGTGCTTCAAAACTGTAATCCACAAGCCAACAGGTGACGACGTCCACTTCTGTGGTTCCACACAAAGTGATTGGTTGTTACCTTTGTTTTACGCAGTGGTGGCGTGGCGTGGGGAAAATTTCCAAGGAAGCCAAGTTATGGCGTTATATTTGTGCCACATTTATGAAGGAGCAATGTGAGACACAACCTGTATGTTTTACGGGGTGGGAGCAGAAAAACGGATGTTGCACTTTATATGTTACTATTTCCCGTGGTCGGATGAACTATTAGAGCGCCCAGCATCATTTTACCAGGATTTACACACGCTGAGCACCGACTCTCTCTCTTATTATTATTATATGATTATTCAGGGAGCAGGAATCCTTGTCAAAAAGGAGACAGGGCCAGCAGAATAGCCGCTGTAGCTTGGCGCTACCAGCTAGCCACTCAGTGCGGACGTAATTCTCCTCATTAAAGGTCCGAAAACCTTTCTTCCTCTCCGTACGGACTCCGTACTACGGAGCTACGGAGCTCTAGTTTTGGTGTTGGCCGGCCGTCAGATTTAATCCGGAGTTGCTGTTGTAGAGGCAGTTTAGTAAAATTATTTTTTACTAAATACTCCAAATCTCCACCCTCCATAATCGCGCTTAAAAAATTAGCTAGCTTATCAAGAGATGAACACAAAGCAACGAATCTTCCGTTATTTCATTCATTGACGTTGACGATAATACTGTGATTTGATTGGCCTGATGCCAACGAGTTTGCGGCTTCCCTTTACACTGTCCTGACCAATCACAGGGGAGCAGTGTCTGACAATAGCACCTGATTGGTCAATCATTCTTTTTTTTTTTCACCAAGGGAGGCCAGCGCAGCTTGGCCTCCTCACAGACAACAGGGTGCAGTAACATGTTTTCAACGCTCATTCACCCCGTAACATTTAGAGGGGTGCTGTTTTACACATCATGAAACGCTCAATAATTAATGAAGAGAGACGAGGAGGAGACGACCGACACATCACAGAGGGATTACGTAAACTGTTAAAAAAGTGATTTTATTAAATGATAGTTATATCCTGAAAAAACTGAGGAAGCCTGGCTTCCCTTGGCCTCTGCAAGAAAACGCCACTGGTTTTACGATGCAAAATCTAAACAAAAGGGACCTGGTTCTGACAAAACAGGTGTTTTTGAATCACCTCGTGAGTAAAAGATGACAAAAACAACTGTTCAAAAAAATATATTTCTGACATGAATGAAGACTGAGAGACAGACGGTAAGTTCATTTAAAATGTGATGATCGTGGTGGTCAGAGAAATAGCAGGGCTGAGTCACTGGGAGGAATTAATGACATAAACATACACCCAATATAAACACACACACACACACACACACGCACTCCTGCAGGGAAGCAGTGCAAGTAAACGCATTCAACCACACATGCATATTCATTTCTTTTTCTGTCTCACTCTCTCTCTCAGGCACACACACACACTCACACACACACAGACTCAGCCCCTCTGCGGTCTCTAACAGTGTGTTTTTGCCAAACACCTGTGTAATCGTACAGCTGTGGAGAATGCTGGGAAAGGACCGGGGGAACTGAGCACCGCATAGCTAATACCCTTTGATTCCACCCGGATCACTGAGTGTGTGTTTGTGTGTGTACAAGTGTCTGTGTGAGTGTGTGAAAGTGTGAGTGCTCTTGGAGACTGGAGAGAGAAAGAGAGAGAGGGAGGAAAAGCAAGAGAGTGGATGAGTGTTGGCTCAAGTTTGTTTTAGTGTGTGTGTGTGTGTGTGTGTGTGTGTGTGTAATCTGTCCCCAGTATTAGCATTCTGGAACATTCCTCCATCCTCCTCCTCCTGCAGCTGAACCCATCGAGCGCCCTCTTCCTAAAAACAGTCAAGCCATCCACCACAGAGGAAGAAGCTGCTGCCACTTCTTGTTTTTGTTTTTTTGGTGGGGGGGGGGGGGGGGGGGGGGGGGGGGGGGGGTTGTTTTTTTAGCAAAAACTTTCTTTAATATCACAACATTTCTGGTATTTCAGCTGCATGTATGAAAGGAAACATCACTCATGTCTTAATTTCTTCGTTGCCTTTTCATGTAAGAACCACTCTACATGCACAAGTGATTTAAGAGAAGCTGGCATCGTCAGTGTTGTTGTACTTCACTTTTTTTCTCTGTGCACATAGTTGACCTTTCTGTGGAGGAAAAACATTGTTGGACCTGAAATCATAAGACCTTCATCTGAATTATTTTGGAGTTCGATGCCAACATGAACTAAAGTAAAATGTTCAGAATCAGAATGGAGTTCATCACGTACAAGGAATTAGCCTTGGTGTACAGTGTGCACAATAATTACAAAGAATAAACAAGAAAATACTGCAGTCAAGAACATAAACATACATTTAAAAATGACTAGGAATGAAAAAGGACACTAGATATGTACATATGCAGCCATATATACTCCGTATTATAATAATATGTACAGTTTACAGTTTTGCAAAATATTTGTGCAAATAAAATTTCATCGTCGACAGATGTGTGTGTGTGTGTGTGTTTGTGTGTGTGTGTGTGTGGGGGGGGGGGGGGGTTAGAGTGCGTTAATGAGACTAAAGTAATATAAAATTAATATTCTGTTCACCATACAATGTAACTTATTTCAAGGATTTCCGATGAGCTAACTTTAATATATCAAAATAAATGGCATTACTATTATTATTTCACAGTATTTAACTGTGATGTTTCACAATATAATAAAGTGTTGTTGTGAAATGAAGGCTGTAACAACCATGATGATGGCGATCATCTGATCATGTTTAGTGTGAAGTTACAGTTAAATACAGTCGTTCTACAACAACATACTGCTAAACCACAGTCATTTACTGATATATCTCCTGTGAGGTCACAGAATACAGCTGTCCTATAGTCATTTACTGAGGTAACTTTCTATAATGCAAGCCACTAAATATGCATTCAAATTGCAGTGCATCATCATGGGTTTCCAATTTACTGAGAGATTTTTACTATTTCTTACTTATCTTATTTTAATATTTTGGCACAGTAACTTCTACAGATGCTGGAAGGTTCTAGACTTCTGGTTCCTCAGCGTCTCTCTGCAGGTCTTAGTCCAGGTTCATCGGACCTCATGCCACAATTCCTTATTCTTATCTTCATTTCCTCTCACATTTTCATATAAGCGTGTCAGATTCAGTTAACTCTCCTAACTTCAGGTAATTTAGTAAATGACCAGCGGAAACATCATGAATGAGGATCGTAGCATCATCAACGCTCCGATATGACCATATAAGGCTATGCGTCCTGCCCCATGTGTCCTGTATTGAAGTCCTGCTTTCAGAGATTCATAAAGATGTTAATAGCGTCAGCAGCTGAATTAAAGGACCTGCTGAAGCCAAGGGACGGGGAACATAAAGAGTACTGTTAATGCTGAGACACATGGTCGTACTGTCACTGAAATAAAGAAGAAATTACTTTATATGAAACACAGCAAGGCCATACCTGTAACAGGAGGGAGCCAAATCATTTAAGATGTTCATATTGATATTGTGTGTTTTTTTAATCTTCAATAGCAAATTTCAATTAAATTGTGATAATATTAGCCTATAATTTGAATGGAGTCAAACAGGATAAAGCCTTGCTCTGATACTACATCATTTTCTAGTTGTTTGGGGTTTTCATCAATGATACGCCTAGTGTTCTTGAAATAACTTGACTTCACTTTTTATTTATTAAATTAAATTAATAAAAAGAATCAGTAAGCACATCACACATAAGGTAGCAAATAAGGAAGTATGAATGTAAACAGGCTTTCACACTTAATCCGTTCTAATCAAACCAAACCTGCTGTGTTTTCCTGCCTGGTTCCGTTCATCGCAGATTGTATGAACTCTGCAAACAGTCAGACAAGCCAAAAACAGAAACACACATTTTTCATGAAATTCGTACTGTCAAACGTTAAAGGTGACCTTTAGGCTTTTTTTACCCTATTGGCTCGACGCCTGATAATACTACATTGGAAGTAATCCTCTCCATCCCTTAAATAAGGATTGTATTTAATCTTTATTTAAGTGAAGAACATGATCCACTGCAACCCCTCTTTGACCATATAAATACATCATGCAGTTCCAGATTTTGTGTGTGTGTCACAAAATCTGGAACTGCATGATGTATATATATATATATATATATATAATATACAGTATATATATACAAAAAAGCCCCCCAAACTCCACACCCTGACTCTCCCTCGTGCTGCATTTGGGGCCCACTGCTTTCTGTACCGGCACTCTCTGTAAATCATGAGGAGCAGAATTATTTAATATTTTAGTAGCTGCTCATGATGACTGAAACGCAGTTTATCTGAATGATTACAGTGCAAGACGCCTCTTTTCCTGTTTGTCTTTATTCATAATGAGTCAACGCTGCATCCAGGACTCATAGCGCTCATAATCAAGTTATTATAGGAGCTCATTGTGACACCTGAGAAGATAATTATTGTCAAGCAGCATGTTGCGTGTCAAAAATAATGTCACCAAACCAATTAATACTACTACTACTGTTAATAATACATTTTAAAAGTGTAGTAATAGTACTAACTAGTATTAATAAGCGTTTTCTAGTCCTGCTCAATGTGTCGTGAGATAACTTCTGTTGTGATGTGACAATAAAATCAAATTGAATTGAACGGTTCGCTGTCAGTCCACACTTCCTGAGTCATATGTAATAAGTCATTCACACAAAACAGACCTGAGCCATTGAACAGCGATGAAAGAGACCAGAAGTTACAAAGTGTAAAATGGAAGACAAGAAGACTTGATGAGTGATGAATCAAAGGGTTCATTACCCTGAAAAGTATAATTGCTGCCGAGTGCTGACCAATCAGCACAGACAGCTAGTAGTAATTCATCTTGGTCAAAGGTGGCAGCCATGTTGTCAGTTGGATTCATTGAGAAGTTTGAGTTGCGGGATCCAAATTTCCAACTTCCACATCTGACTTGAACTTGGCTGAGCAGCCTCACCTGCCCACTGGGGTGAAAGTGACGATTATGAAAGATTATTAAAGACCTGAGGAGGAACTGGGGGTTCAGCTGGTGTCAAATCTCACACATGTACACTTCTCTCCTGAAGGATTCTGGGTCGGCACGAGTCTGAGAGTGTGAGGGTGGATGTTTCTAGAAGGCAGTGTGTGTGTGTGTGTGTGTGTGTGTGTGTGTGTGTGTGTGTGTGTGTGTGTGTTGTGTGTGTGTGTGTGTGTGTGTGTGTGTGTGTGTGTGTGTGTGTGTGTGTGTGTGTGTGTGTGTGTTTGTGTGTGTATGTGTGTGTGTGTGTGTGTGTGTGTGTGTGTGTGTGTGTGTGTGTGTGTGTGTGGTGTGTGTGTGTGTGTGTGTGTGCTATCCCTGGCCTGGGTGTTTTCTTGGGATAAGGAGGCGGGTGTCAAGCAGATGGTTTACACAGGTGTCTGCAGTATATGTACTGTGTGTGTGTGTGTGTGTGTGTGTGTGTGTGTGTGTGTGTGTGTGTGTGTGTGTGTGTGTGTGTGTGCGTGTGTGTGTGTGTGTGTGTGTGTGTGTATGGGGGGGAGTGAAAAAAGAGAGAATGAGGGCTAGAGGGAGGCAGCTGGGGTCAAGTTCAGGCCACTTCCTTCTGTTTACAAAAGTAAAAGTTGTAAAACTTCTTTGATAGAAAGAAATATCTTAAAATCGGCCCCAAAAAGTTGTTACACTTGTTTGAGGTGTAGAAGTTTACATATGGATTGAATAATAATTCAGTTGTGTGTTTTTCGGTCCATCAGTTTTATCAGTAATAATAACATCGTAGTCCCCAGACATGATCTGGGAACATGGTGACATCACCATTAAACCTGGGAAAGTCACATTTATATGTTCCCAGTTTTAATCCTCTGTCCCTGTTTTGGTGAATGGACCTGGATTTATTGAGCACTTTTCTGGTCTTTTCGACATGTGAACCACATGTGGACCACATGTGGTTCACATTCATCCATTCACATACACTGATGTTTACACAGGCTGCCATGGAAGGTGCCGCCTGCCTCATGTATCTTATCTAATCTAATCTAACTAGCCTTCGGGGGCAATTTGTGGTTCAGTATCTTGCCTGATGACACCTCGACAAGCAGGAGGAGGGGGAATCGAACCAATGATCTTCTGATTGGAGGAGGACTGGCTGTGAGCCACAGTTTCCCAGACATTCATGTTGTTCATTTAATTTATATAACTATTCAAGAAGTGATGTTTGTCACAATATAATAATAGAATTTCGCAAATAAAAACCATAAAAACAATTTCTGTTCATTGATCTCTTATTATAAGACAACATGTGTCTGTAAAATGATTGCAACTGTTTTGATGACTCGTCCTGCTGTCGGCGTTTAGAAAAACCTCATCCAATCAAACGAGACTTTGGACGTCTGGCTCGCCACGACGGTCACATTAAACCACACTTCCCGTGTAGAGGGATACGAAGACATGTGTTTGGATATCACGGGGCAAAAACGTTCTTTTCATTTCCAAAACAATTTGGTTGAGGTCTAATTAATTTAAGGGGAATCTGCAGCATGGGTGCCAGCTGACGTAAAACAGGCGGCGGGTGAGCGGGCGGGTCTGCCGTTGGCGGCGTGGAGGGAAGCCGGGCGCCGTTCATCAGCATGTGCTGCAGTAAGACAAGTTTCCCTTTCATCTCTCCCTCAACCTCTTCCTGATCATCAGTCCAACTTTAAGCCCGCCCACTTGTTTGGCAGCCCAATCAAATGCAAAGCATCTTAATCTTTATCGTGATCATTTTATGAAACAGAATAACAGATTTGTGGTGATTTTTTTTGTTATGATATTGTAGTTTAAGCGTTGCTTCGTGTTGTGAGACTTGTTGTTCTAAATTGGTGAATCATCGCTAACAAAGGTTATACAATTAAAATGGAGCCAGAGATCATATTTGATCTTTTTTATATTATATTATGATGGAGGATATGCTTGATTATGATATTTCAGGCTGAGAGAGTGTGTATTCTGCTGCATCTCCTGCTGCTCATTTGCTCAAAGATGCCATTAAATTCGAGATCCTCACCTGCACCCAATGCATCTTGGGATAAGTTGGGCTGTGAAGGATCCATCAGTGGGAGCCTCCGAATCCAGGAAAAGAAGGATTCTTTGAAATGGGGCAGCCTTGTAGGGACAAACTCATTGTTGCACAATTGTTGGATATGATGCATTTTATTGATTACCTTAAGTGAAAAAGTATCTGCTCTTTACAGCTATATATTTATATTTTTGAATCCACTCTCATAAAGCAGAAACAGCCCAGACTCCTAAAAGTGATCTTTAACAAAAATAACTGTTGATTATTTTTACCTTCTTATGATTTATTAAGCACAAATGTAGGTTGCCGTGTTCAACTCCAACTTCTGCTGAGTGGACATGGACGACTCACAGCCGCCATGTGGGAGCACATTTGAATATTACTATTGTGCTCAAGTGCAATGTTGAGGGGAGTGTGTGTGTGGTTGGGGAGGGGGGGGGGGGTGTTGAGAGGTTTAAAAAGGAGGCAGAGGTGCAGAGTCAGCAAACAGAAAGGGGGGAGATATTCTGGGAGAGAGAGAGAGAGAGAGAGAGAGAGAGAGAGAGAGAGAGAGAGAGAGAGAGAGAGAGAGGGAGTTAGAGGGGGAGAGAGAGAGAGAGGGAGTTAGAGGGGGAGAGAGAGGGCAGGAAAAAGTAAAAATAGGAGGAAGATGGGGAGCGGCCTAAACCATAGATTTGGTGGTTTCTACCAAACCCAAATCAACATAAACACACACTCCCACACACACACACACACACACACACACACACACACACACACACACACACACACACACACAAGTTCATAGAAAGATGAAGAGAGGCTGCTTCATTTTGCCAACATATGCAACCTAGCCACGGGTGCCGCTGAGGTCTGCTGTTTGTGGTGTGTGTGTGTGCATGTGCGTGCGTGTGTGTGTGTGTGTGTGTGTGGAGCTGTGGTGTGCTCAGATGCTGTATAAAAAGAACAGAACCACTTCAGTCGCAGAGCTCGGCCTCAAATGCTTCAGTTGATACAAGGAGTGTGTTTGTTAGAGCTGCAACCAGGCTCGGACCGGCAATCTGGCAAACGCCAGATGGGCCGACCCACTTAGTGAGGCCTCGAGGCCACCACCACCAGCAATGTGGGAAAAGAAAATCACCTTTTGGACACTGCCTTCGCAGTGTTGGAACAGTCCATCTGATTGGGGGTTACTTGTTTCCAAAGTAGTCAATAGGCTACCGTCATCCGTCCGTGCATCTTGCATTTTTTCGGAAAAATGCAAGACTTCTGTTGCACTAGAAGCAAAGCTATGGTTAGCACTAGCAGCGATGCTAACCTAGCCAATAAGTGAGGAAGAATTTAACTGTTTGGACCAATGACAGACGAGCTGGTCGGCGCGATAATGCATGTAAGTCTGCAGATGCGACGAATTTCAAACCACAAAGACTTTTTTTTTTACATGAATAATCAGCAGCATTGCAGCGCCATCTTTTATTTATGCATTTATTCTTCATTTTTGTGGACGGTTTTTGGAACATTTCTGTAACAGGATTGTGTTGACTGTGTGTCTTGTTACAGCTGGAAACAACAACTTTTCTATGCGTGGGGACATAAAATATAGGTTGATCTCAGTTTTCAAGCCTTCATGATAGTGCACAATTTAGGAATCAATCAAAGGAAATGAAGGAAATAAGATTATGTTTATTATTTTATATATATAGTTTGCACCTTCAACTTTTGGCTTGTCAAAGGAAAATAAGTAATATTTTAGTTATCTGGGCTTTTTGGCAGCTGTGAGCTTGAGCACCTTCTGCATGTTGATATTTAAACAAAAGGTCATTTATTGTAGGAATGCTCTGCTTCCAAAATCTAATCAGAATATGTGTGGGTGTGTGTGTGGTGTTTATGTGTGTGTGCCTGTGTGTGTGTGCGTGTGTGTGTTCTCATTGAGCAGATTGCAGTATAATCTCCTGTTGATCCTTTTTTTCTGACCGTCGGTTCTCAGACTGAAATAATTCCCATTAATTACATTTAGACTTTTCATAATTATCAGTGTCGCTCAGTTTCATCCTGTTAAATGTGAACGCTCTGTGTAATTCTCTGCATTAAGACAAGTTTAGTGACTGTATCTGCTCCAGTATTAATTAAAACATATAACATTGAAGTGGAGACCCACATAGCAACTCTTCCCCTGCACTTGTTTCCTTCTTTTCCGTTCTTTTCTCCTAATGAAAAGTGTTCAGAAATCACTTTAATTATACTGATGTACTGTAGATATATTCTTTATATAATTATATCAAATATATTTAGCTTTCTACCCTGTTTTACATCACATTACAAAAGCATCCATTCCATTTCATTAATAATAATAATAATAATAATAATAATAATAATAATAATAATAATAATAATAATAATAATAATAATAATAATAAATGAATTGATATAGCGCTTTTCTGAACACAAAGATGCTTTACAGAAAAGAAATAAACAAACAAACTTTATTAAATATATATGATACATCTATGAATGAAAACTGTTCCCAGTGAGGTCTATGGGTTATCCAGGGACTACGTTACGAGAAGGGCATGTTTTGTTTAATCTTCTGAATGTAATGGTTCATTGCTGTGAGCACCACCATTGACTTCCATTGTATTGACAAGGAAGCAGATATCTGTCAAAACCTGGACAAATAAAACCAAGGGAATTTGTATGGATAGAAACCACTTGAGGTAGATGAGAAAAACTGTCTTTGTTGGAGAAGTGACCCTTTTAGACAAAATGTCCTCACTATCAAAGTGTAAAACTCTAATTGGTCCTCTCAAGGACAAGAGGTGCAAGAAAACACACACATACACACCCGACCCTTTTGCCCCAGTTCAAGGTGATGCTGAACTTTTACCAATTATCTTTCTTCATAAAAAAAAACACACTTCTGACCTTCTGACAGACACACACACTATGTCTGTTTTTGTCACACCGCTATCACACACACACACACACACACACACACGCACACACACACACACACACACACACACACACACACACACACACACACACTGAACCAGCCAACGATGGTCTACGGTCTTGCAGAGCGTTCTGTCTCACAGTCTGCATGAAACCAACACACGAAGACACAACATTCATTCAATATGCAACACAGTAACATAAAGTGTCTTTTGTATCAGAAACACCGTGAAGATAAGAACAGTGTGACTTTTATGCCAGGCCACACTGTGATAAAAAAGCAAAACATTTCTTCTGTTGCAGAAGCAAAAAATACTTTCTCAGACTGCTTTTTCTTTGCTCTCATTTGCTCCAAGGATGTAGGTCACTGGTTACCATGTCGCAACAACTTTAAAGGGAAATGCAGAAGAAACTTCCCAAGATTCTGTCCCTCGCCCATTAGTTTTGTGAGCTTCTGTATAAAATAATGTAGTAGTAATCAGAATTACCTGACTAATCAATACTATGTTCTAGCATTATGTTTTGTTTGTTTGTCTTTGCAGCAGTACTAGGGGAGTAACAGACTGCAGATTCACTCTGAGCCAAAGTACTAAATAATGCCATAGAGTTTATCATTGCGTATTTACAACACTGGATTGTAGACAATACATAATAGAAGTAGATGGTCGAAGTGCTTGAGTGCTGCTACGATGTGTGTTCACATGTCTGTCTGAGTGATGATGTCTGTCTGTTGTGCCTGTCCTGTATGAAGGAGCATTCTCTACAGAACCGTGACCCAAAACATGAGGGAAGTACCGAATCGTGAATTTTGCAAACCGTTACACCCCCTAATCAGAACACCTTACAGCCCACAATGCAATAACGGCATCACTTTGCTTTGAATCCCATTATTTACACTGGCTTGCACTACGATGGCTATTTTCTATGTGCACAGCACATTGGCAAATACCCATTTGGTCCATAAAAAGAAGGCAGCAAGCAAGTTACAGAATGCAAAATTGAGAAATACAATGATATTGTGTCTGAATTCCCTGAACTTTACAAAACAATTCTGCACTTTTATCTAGACCTTGGAAGGAGAGCCCATGTCTTGGACACAGTTCCTCTTCTTTCTAGCAGGGCTTGTGCATGTTTCTTCTCTTGCAGATGCACCTTCCTTTATGGCAACAACAACAAAATGATGAAGTCCAGATAGAAGATTTGAAAACTCGGGTGAAGAGAGCGGCGGAGCTGTCAACTGATCACATGTTGGTGAGTTGGATCAGCTGGTAGGGAAAAATGGATATAGCGGGTGAACCGGGGACATTTGGCTGAAGCCAACATTTCCTGTTGAATTTCTCAGGTTGAGGACATGGAATCTGATTGGTCCATGTTGAAAGCTGGCTGTTAGTTGTTGTGATGAGAAGGTTGACTGTGCTTGTCATGGCGGAGGAGGAGGCCTCTCCGGCTTGATTGTCCCAGAGGTCTCCTGAAGCAGCAGACAGATAGGTCAGAAGGGCTGCCGCGAAATGCCAAAGCAAAAACTTGGGTGTTAGAAGAGTTCAGGGAGGCTCAAGAAAGTCAAACCATTAGAAAACATGTGCAGGAACGGAAAGCAGGGCTTGGCTAATGGTGTTTTCAAGAAGAGGAAAAATTGCTGAATGGGGATATTGAGTGGTAGAAAGAGTACTTTTAGGAAGTCCTCTCTGAAGTTGTTAGAAAGCTCCTCAGCAGTAAGGTGGTGGGTGTGGATGACATTAACCCTGAGATGCTGAATGCTCTGGACATTGTTGGGCTGTCTGAAGATCAGCCTTGTGGTTCTCATTTTTTAAAAGGGTGACCGGAGGGTGTGCTCCAATTATTGAGGTAGCGTGCCTGGGAACGCCAGTTCTGCAGGTATTTTTCACATTTGATAAATTGATATTTTGACCCGATTGTTATTCTAGAGGTAAAAGTCAAGGGCTCACTACATTTATTAGGTTATAATTCTCTGAGGACTGTGAATGAGATATTTCAGTCTGAACAAAAGTGGTGGACTTGCCAACAGACAAACATTGTCATCAATAGAGCCATGCAGATTATTTACTTATTTAAAAGCGTGGGCTTAGTGTTTGCTCTTCAAGCTTACTTTGAAACTTACTTTACTTAAGGGTTACTCCAAATGTGCAGCAAGAACACAACTACAATGTCTGCTCCTCATTAACCTTTTACTTTTATAGGTTAGCATGTGCATTCCTTTCTGCTGGTCCGAACACACACACACACACACACACACACACACACACACACTGCTCTAAGGCAGGAGAAAAGCCTTGTTTCACAGCAACTAATGGTTTAAATAATGTGTGTTTGTACGAGTTGGTGTGTGAGAGAGAGACACCAAAGTACTTTGCAGAGATTGCAGGCAGCTGCTGGGAAAATACCTTAACACACACACACACACACACACACACACACACACACACACACACACACACACACACACACATACACACACACAACGGGGCCTTTGAACAACCAGATGTGGCTGTGCAGCAGGTTGTGAGCATCAGTGTACCAAAAACAGGGTGAGAGGAGCGCTGGGTCTGGAAGCTAATAGAATACAGATTTACACAACCTGCTCCAGCCTGAGGACACACACACACACACACACACACACACACGTGCGTACATGCATGCAGTTGTTTTGAAGGTAGTAATTCCTGTTCATTATAATTGAGGTATTTGAGTTTTGGATGGCATCTCTATCAATACTAAACAAGTTCATTGGTGAGACCTGGGAACGCAGCAACAATGCTACAAAGAATGCATCTACAAACACAAGTCGTCAGACAATCAGACAGTAAGACCCCTGGTTAGTCTATTTTGGAAGAGAAAATGAAGGCCAATAGTATGTTCTTTTTTTACCCAAACTCCTTTGAAGACGTCTGTCATAGTTTGGGAGAATCTCGAGGGACCACTAAGACCTGCAATGTGAGAATAATGTGACCAATGGGGCTAATCAAGCACGAACGAAGGCTAGTGAGCTAATCTGCTAGCATGTTTACTGCCAGCTCACCACTTTGGATGGGCAAGCTGTTACGTTGTTACCTTAGAGACCCTGCTGGCTGTGTGTTGGACCACGATGATTCATGACATTTTTATAACAGAAAATGTGACACGAACATAGTTCAGCAGGTATTCACTCCTAAAAATGACATGTTATTAACTCCCCTGTTAGGATCACCGAACAGCAGTCCGTTATAGAGAGGTGAAATCACCATGTGTTCACCATGGGACGTTATTTCAGAAAAATATGTGTGGGAGTCAACAGTGTAAGACAAATCAATTTTTTTATCTCGTTTGAATTGTACCATAAATCACACGTACAATGTTTGTCAATATAAAAGATAGTTTTACACGTCAAGAAAGTCTCAGTTTGCCGTATAACTGTTGAAGTATAATTCTGACAAAATACAACACACCCAAAAGTGTGTTGTCTGGTTTCCACTGCCTGGACACACAGAAAAAAGCATAGCGAATAGAATTCAAATACAAATCAAACGATCAAAACACCTGAATTCTTTATAATAAAAAAACACTGAATCCATAATCAACTCTCCAACAAGCAGAAAACACTTTAATCCACAATTTATTTTCAATATGTACATAACATTGGCCACTGTCAATATAAAACGTATACACCGTATAAACCTTTATATGCACATACTGTACATATGTATCCAGTATTTACTTCTTTGCACTATTTTTGTATTGTTTACAACTTACAGAACATTTATCCATATCACAATATGTTAATATTTAAATATAATTCTTATATTTACACCTTGTTTTCACTACTTGCATACATAACAGTCATGTTAATTTCTTGACCTTTATCTATCCAGCTATGTTGTCCCGTTATTTCTTTTCTATTTCTGTGTAAGCACATTGAGATGGATGCAAATTCATTGTATGAACACACACACACACACACACACACACACACACACACACACACACACACACACACACACTTAGTTGATTCTTATTCAGATTCTAAAGTCTCTGAAAAACTCAAATTAACCTGATATTACGTTGTGAATATTTATGAGGGGTATAGGATGCTTGCTCCATGTCTTGGTTTAGTTGGCTTCTGTAACATTCATTGTTTTTACATTTTGCACTGCTAAGAATTGCTCATGCTGCTTACTCAAAACTTAATACAGCTGAAAGAGTAAACATAGCTTAAAGACTGACTTCCATCTTCCACTTTGACCGACTGTATTAACCCTAGCTGTGCACACTACAAACGCCCAAATGCTATCGTGGATTAATTCTCAAATCTTGTGTGGTTTCACAGGAATTACGGATTATAACGACAGAGAGAAGTGATGAATTATTGGAGGATCTTGAACAGCAAATAAACAGATTGATTACTGATCAAGTGCAAAACTTTTCTCAGAATAAAGAGAGATTCTGTGTCAGGAAAGACGGAATGAACATCTCTTTTTCTATGTAGACATGCGTCTCTCCTTTCACACTTCACCTCTCACAATAGAACAAAGCAGTGTGATTAAAAGTCCACACAGTCAATTAAGACTTATTTTGAGGTGTGCGTTCACAGAGCTGGTTTCGTTGGTGAGAGGAGGGGGAAGTAGGTGACGATGCACTGAGCACTGAGCTCTGCGCTGGGGGAAATGACAGGCTTTACAAGTGAGTTTTCACCTTCTCTTCCTGTTACAGGCTGCAAGAAACTGGGAGACCAGACAAGTTAAAAAGTAAGAAATAGATTTATGTCACATTTAATCAAAATTAGCCAAACCAGGGAGGTCGGTGGTGTACGCATGTGTGAAAATGTCTGAAACAAATAAAACAGCCATTGTGTCAACAGGACCGAGGTCCATATCCTGTGGTGAGCTTTTATACCTGGTCCCCCATCAGGCTCAGGTGTGGCTCATCAGCTGTTAACATCCTGCAAGACAAGGCAAATGCAACACAGACCCCTACTGGGTTGGAGGGGTCATCACAGGGGTCAAGCCAGTTTATTATCACCCTTTTCATGTTTTTTCTTCCATACTCCCTGCTTTCCCATCTTCCTCTCATACGTTTTCTCCCCTCTTTAATTTTTTTTCCTCTTCCTTATCCTAGATAAGTTAAGATACACCAAATAGCGTACTCATGGGGGGGGGGGGGGGGGGGGGGGGCGACTCCTCTGGTTGCAAAAAGAAGTCTGATTGCAAGGAAGTCTATGAGAAAATGATCCTACTTCTCACTTGATTTATTATCTCAGTAAACACGAGTTTAAGGTCTCAATCACTACTTTAGTCTTCTTTGACACAGCATGATGTTCATTTAGTAAATAATGTTCAATTTAGAGTCAAATAAACCATAAAGCAGGGGATGCTTTAGGGCGGGGCTACCTTGTGATTGACACCCTACCAATGCAGTTAGCTCCTAAAATGACTTCAGCACTTAGCTGTAAAGTAGATTATGGAGAATAACTTTGTGAACAGCTTAACACTAGAAGCCAGATGGATCCAGATCCAGTAAGGTTGCTGCTTGGGGGGCTGCTTTTCCACCTATGTTCGTCAGATCAACCTGTCGCTCTTCCACAGTCCATATAAGGTCACTTCCATTCAGTGTTTGAACATGGCGACTACCAAAATTCTGAATGTGAGGCTTCAAAACTGAAGTCCACAAACCAATAGGTGATGTCACGGTGCAAAGTCCACTTCTTATGTACAGTCTATGCATTGCGCCAGTTTCTTAGGTAAGGCAGCACATAAACAGCGGTTCAATTTGTCTGCTGGGGTCTCTGCATTTAATATAAAGGACTAACGCACAAACTGGGCAAAGCAGTTGTAACTTTGCTTCCCAAATGGTGGGCTTTGGTTGAGCCGGTAGCCCCGCTGCAGTGACCATGAAGCAGCAAGCAACCGGGGTCGCCACTTTCGGGAACCACAATTCCGACACCCCAACAACCCAACCTCAAATGATGTATTTTGGAGTTGAGCGGTACAACTGGTGGTATCATTCTGTTGAAGGTGTTGAGATAGGACCATGCCGTTCTGTAGTGTCAGTAGCTGCTTTAGACGCCTCCACCAGGGAATCAGGTTTCTGCCTCCTTGTCCTCCTGTTTGCTCCTGCACTTGCTCTAGACCCGAGTCCATGTCACTTTAAATTAGTTTTGTTTCAGTTCCATTCCATCAAGTCCTTAGAATGCTAATTAACCACTTAATAAATGCATTAATACACCCAACAACATTACAGGAACAATGTTTTTCATTATAAAAAATACAGAAACACATTTTCACCTTGGAGGCTCAGATGAACTCCCACTGACATATTAATTACATCAATGGAAGCAAAGAGAACAATGGATCAACAGCAGCATGAGAGGATGAGCAGCAAAAGCAGACAAAAGCTGTGAAATTGAGAATGTCTCACCTTAACAGCCTCTTTTTTAACAAACCGAAAAATAGATCATATAATGTTATACAGTCATTCAAATTTAAAATGATCATCCAAAACTTTTCTGGCTGATTAAACTTTTTTTTAAAGAAGATTAAACAAAGAACAGATGAATCTATATTTAAATTATTTATTGAAGATAACAAATAATAAAGTATGCTTTTGCAAATATTTGAACTTCTGATTGACAAACAACTAGACAGTATGAAAAAAATAAATAAAAAGATTTGCCACATGCAACCAAAAATGAAATATGTGAGTTCTAATTTCCTTAAAGAAAGCCAGTTTCCCTCTAAGTCTGAAAATAAACAATTTGAATAGGTGATAAAAATGTTCTTCTAAACTCGTTATCATTTCCTGCAGCGAGTCAGAGCTGCCGCACACCTTTGGGGGAAACTTGGCAGAACTGATGAAGAAGGTGTGAAGATGGGAGAAGGAGAGGTGGAAGGAAAGAGATACTCCCTTTGGGTACATTTTCACCTCTGATGAGGGAGGAGGGGGAGATAAGAAGAGCGAGAAGCTCTACAAGAGATCAAGAGCTGGAACGAATGCATGGAAATCTCGAGATTGAGCAGAATAAAAAGCTGCGATGTGAGCTGATAACTTGATCTCTACCGGGGAATTATTTATTTCCCCTCGATAATGGTGTTGTGAAGTTGTCAAAGAATAATTGTCCACACTGCTCACCTGCGTGGAAAACTGTTTATTAGGCTCTAATAAGAAGGTGACACCTTTTACACAAATAAACAGATTTCTCTCAACAAGCCCCTGTCTTGGCTGTGAATTGTGTGTTGGGTTTTTCTTCCATTTACAAATGTGTTTACTGTTATTACCCACAGACATTAAATCATTCTGCGGGGATCTGTACATCACCTATACTGTATTAGTATTGCATTATAGAGCAATCCAAAGTGTGGTATTTGCACTTTACTTGTAATTAAGATTTTTATTATTCTTTCTGAGTTTTTGACCACAGACATCAGCAGATGGTGTTTTCTCAGTTGTCATGGAGATTGCTCAGTTGACCCAAACAACCTTAAATTTGGAACTGTCTATGTTCAAAATAGGCCTATACTATGATAATGCCGTTCTATGGTAAAACAATGTAGCTCTATGGTATGAAAAGCAGTTCTATAGAATTAAAGTGTAGTTCTAATAATGTAGCTGTATGGATGATAATGGAGATCTATGGTATGAAACTTTTGTTCTATTACATAATGTAGTTCTATGCTATGGTAATGTGGTTCTATAGTGAGACATTGTAGTTCTATGCATTGTAGTTGTTATGACAATGTATTTCCATGGTATGATAATGTAGTTTGATGTATGATAATGTAGTTCGATGCTATGATAATGTAGTTCTATGCTATGATAATGTAGTTCTATGCTATGATAATGGTCAATGGTATGATACTGCAGATCTATATTATGATAATCTAGTTCTATGATATAATAATGTAGTTCTATGGTATGATACTGCAGATCTATATTATGATAATCTAGTTCTATGATATAATAATGTAGTTCTATGGTATGATACTGCAGATATATTTATCTAACCCTGCCACATCCTTAACTGACAGGAAAAGGCTACCTAGAGCATTGTAACGCCTTTAAAACAGGCGGTTCTGCCATAATCGCGGAAAGGAGACTCAAAAGAATGCCGCGATTGCACCGTTTATGAAGAGCTTTGCTTTGCGGCGTAACACCACAACGGTGTCTCCGTTTTTAGCTCGAGCGCATACAAACAATGAAAGGTTAACTTGTGCTCGTCTCGCATATTTACACGACTCTTCATGTCACGGTTCTGCCAGGACAGTGGGAGGGATTTTTGTGTTTCTGTGTTGTGTGTGTTCCCTTGTCTGTCTTCCCCCTCCTTTTCCCTCTCACTCTCCAGCCGTTCTGGGGGGTGTGGCCGGTGGGCGTGCCGGCAGCAGAGGACCAAGCGGGCACACCTGATGCCAATCATCAAATCACCAGCAGACTATTTAAACCTGGCGTCCTCATCACTCCGGCGCCAGATTATTTCGTCCCTACGGTGATGTGTGAAGCTCTGATCTTCGTCTCCGCAAACAGTGCTTTCTCCTGCCTAGTCGTAATCTCTACTAACGCCTTTTTTGTGACTTCGCTCTCCAGAAGGACTCCAGCGTTCTCCCGTTGGACTCATCCCTGCCTGCCAGTCCACCTGCCTGCTCGTCACCTCAGCAGTCCTCTGCTAACCAGCTCGAACGGACACGTCACCCGCACCAGCCTGCTGCACCATTCATTTCTGGTTTACAATAAACATCTTAAACCTGCCTTCTGCCTCTGGTCTCTCAGTCCGGGTCCAATAGACAAAAACATAACACTTCAACCGAAGTGAAGTTGCTGTGCATTCTAAACATGTCGATGCGTATAACGGCGGCCTCGTACGAGCAACTACCGGCTTTTTATCTTCTTCAGATCTACGCTTTTAGCTTGTTAAATCCGCCGGCAGCAAGTCAAGAACGGCGTATCACCTCGTCTCGCCTCTGTTGCGGCTCTGTGACGACCTCCGTTGCCGTCTCAGAGGCGTAGCATTCTGTTACACCTTTCCATCTTGGTAGCGTTTACACTGACGACGGAGCGGACAAGAGGAATGATACTCCTGCAACAAAAAGGCAGTGTAAAATGGGCTATAGTTTGAATCTTAAGGCCTCTGACCAAGCGCCAGTAGCCTATTTCATGACTTGGGTATGTCAGTGTGTTGATGTAATAATGTAGTTCTATATTATGATAATGTAGTTCTCTAGGGTAATAATGTTGTTCTACAGCATAATAATGTAAGGCTATGCTTTTATAATATAGCTCCAAATTGTGGTTCATAAAAATATACTTATATATTACATTATATGACATAACATAGGCCATAAACATGGATAATATACTAAAATATATAAAATCCATATAGAATAATCTAGTTCTGTAATATGAAAATGTCAATCTGTCGCATGGAATAACATGATCTTGTATTATGTGTGCAAAGCTTTTGTCCACCTGACAGATCAGTTCATCATTCAGTCAGTCCGTCAAACAGAGCTTCATTAAACCACAGACAAATTACAGGTTCCAGACCATCACTGTGTGTGTGTGTGTGTGTGTGTGTGTGAGTGCCATGTGAAGTCCATATGAGAGCTCTAATAGAGTAGAGTGGGGATCAAAGGGCTCTGCAGGCAGCCACTGTGGTCTGGTTCACCACTGATACTGACGTCAAGATGGGAGAGAGGGGGGAGAGTGGGTGAGGACTACCCAGGCACCTCATCAACACACACACACACACACACACACACACAACCACATTTTTAGTCTGCGTAACTGTTATTTTCTCCATTACGCAATTTCTTTGAGTGAAAAGAATGTAAACTGCACTGAAAAGATCATTTTTACATATGCTATTAATGCTTTTTTTTTGTAAAATCTGGATAAGTAGGTGAATATAATATGTGAAACACAGTCCATGGCTGAAATAACTACTTGTATGGTTACTTTAGAACTATCAGTCCTACAGAGCAGATATCCTCAACCAGGGAGAGAGAGAGACAGAGCCCTGTAAAAAAACAAAAAACAGATAACGGCAGAAAAGAAAACAGCACCTTAACCTTTAAAGCAACATTTAAGAACTTTTCCTCTTCAGTCCTCCTACAGGTTGGAAGGGAATTGTCCATTACTGCCATCGTAAATAATTTAGCCTACCGCAGCCTACCGTCGCACGCACGTTATTTGTTTGAATACAGAACCGGCTCTGGAAACGATGAACGATTTGAACGATGTCCAGTGACAAGGTAGAGTAGCTAACGCCATAGCTAAGATTAGCTAACATGAGCCACAGTGATAGTTACATATATATTAGCACAATAGCTAACGCCTTAGCTAACACGAGCCAATAAAATAATCGACAATGTATTGTACACAGATGCACACTGTTGGAAAAAAATGATTACCGGTATTATTTACAAGTCCAGCAGCAACAAAGCCAAGTCACCATCCGTCTTGCATTTTGTAGCCTCCTTCAGCTCTCGCCAACGAGTGTGAGCCGGTCCAATATTCACTCTCGTTCGAGCTCTTTCTTTGTCATGCTCCCGTTTTCTTTTCTTCGCCTCATCGGACATTTTACTCCTCCTTTTCTTTGCAGGCTCTGCCATGACGCCAATTTAAAAACTACCTAGCTGCAAGGTATCTTCCACGTACCTGCCAGGTGTTCTCCCACTCATCTCCACGCAGAGCCTCCGCCTACCGGCTTTTGTAACGCTTGCCGTAAAGCAGGTCAAATTCGTAGTCTCATTAGAACTACAAAAACACTACCCGACGAGGCAAAGTTACATAGTGCGGTTACAGCCAATAGATGCTGAAGTGCCGTTCACCCAGTTTTGAGGTGATGAACCACTGAAACTATTTTGGAAACATTATTTTAAGGCACTAAATACTCTTTAGTGTTGCTTTAAACCTACGGACATTTTCTTCAACCCGAAAACTGAATGGACAATTCTTTTACATCTATAATGTAAAAATTCCACAGATGTACAGGATATGGTCTGTCCCATCCAGACACTTATGTCAAAATATAAATTCAACCAAATCACATGGAATTATACTCAAAAATGCGGGGCAGCTATGGCTCAGAGGTAGAGCGAGTTGTCCTGAGATCAGGGGTTCGAGTCCCAGCTCCTGCAGTCTTTATGCTGAAGTGTCCTTGGGCAAGATACTGAACCCCAAATTGCCCTCAAAGAATGTGGCATCAGCGTGTGAATGTATGTGAAAAAATGTATAGATAATAAATACAGATAATTATGAGAATTAAATTGTAATTTAATGAGAAAATAAAAAAAATCCATCTGCCCTAATCTGCTGTGCATTACATTATTGATCTGCTGATATGACAGTTTTCTCTTCATATTGTCTGACAGACATAATCCCATTTGCGACTAAGGATGAAACAAAGTTTAGGGAAGCGGCTGTATGCTGCTCTTCATTGGTGGTAAAATCTGAAACTAACAGAAAACAAAGCCTCAAGCTCGAGAAAGCTTGAGGCTCAGAGGAGACTCTGACTAAGCGCACTGCTCCTTTTCTGATTCATTCAAAAAGCTCTACAGCAATCATATCACTGAACAAACAAACGGCAATAGAAACTTCTCATCTCCTGGAATGAACCCTTTGGAGAGCCGGCCATTGGGGAAAGAAGCCCATGTGATGCCTGAAACTGGCTATGACTTTATTCCATGTATTTTTAAGCTTGTCATTAATTTGTTTGCTCATGAATAGTTTTAATTCTTGATCAATATGAATGTAAACAACCAATGGCGTCCCAAGTGGTGATGCTTATGTAGCAGCATATATGTGCCATCCATGTTGAGTGCCATTACTGTTTAGTACCACTAGTGGTCATCATGAGGTGGGCTGGTATAAAAGCAGCCATCCCCCACCTCCCTCTTCCTTTTGCGCTCCTGTCCCTGGTGTTTCACTTCCGGGGAGAGGGTCGTCTGGTCCAACAGGTATGGCTGCTGGCAACCAAATCTACCTTCGGGTACAAATAAAGTTACCTTACCTTACCCCCCACGTCGGTCACTCAGTCTTTTCTCTGTGCGCTCACGGCGTTTGTGTTGTCTGACAGGGTGACTATTTGTCGCTGCTCCGGGTTTCCCGTGTGCGCTGTGGGGTACGGCTCACTTGGTACGTATTCTCTCTTTCGGCGATGTAGTGGATGCTGTCTGATGGCTAACACTAGTGTGGTCTCAGGTAAACGCGGATGGCGGCCGGAGTCCTCTCTCCCTCCCTCCTCTTGTGTGAACAGGTGTGTGCGGGTGTCCGTGTTTGGTCGTAAACAGGTATGTGTGTTAGCATAGCGAATCACCGCAGCATTTATTGCAATATGTATCAACACTAACACTAGCATTTGTTTATGATTAGGACCATCTGCAATCAGCTTATCGGGGTTGCTGCTGCTTTGTTTACTGATACTTTGTCTCCACGCTACTTTGCTCGCTGCTGCTCCCCATTGCTGTTGGCTCCACGCTGCTTGGCTTGCCGCTGCTTCGTCTCGCTGCTGCTTCACGCTGTGGTTGCCTCACGTGTTTCTGCTCTGGCTGGCATATTGTACCTATTGCCGCCGGTCCTTCGTGGCGCACACCTCCCGAGTAGGTCGGCCAGGAGCGCCCATCGCGGGTGTTTTAACCTGAGCTCCTCGTTGATGCGTGAATGAGTGTGTTAAAGTATTTTTGATTATTTGAGTAAGTTGGTAATTACTTTGGTTTTACTATTTTCGTAGTCCTCAGTTTGTTTAATTATTTTGATTATATTGTGTTTTTCTGTTGAGTTTTTGGTTTCCATATTTTGTTATTATAAAAGTTAGTAGTGAGCAGTTATCAAGTCTATTTGCTCAATAGTCATATTTTGTAAATTTTTTAATCATTTTGTTTAATGTTGTTTTTGTCAATTGTCCACTGATTTGTTTATTTCTATTTTTAGTTGCTGGAGACCGGTGGTGGCGTGCTGGTGTCTTGGTGGTGGTGTCCCCCCTTGTCTCGTTTTGCTGTGTCCTGGGAGCGGGTGTACTTCCGTGTGTGCCACATGTTGGGTGATTTTGGTTGATTTCTTATTTTGGTGGAACCTCCCCCCCTACACTAGTCATAGTCCACTCACTCGGCTCCAAGCCCTTACTTGCTTTAAGTGTGAATGTTAACCAGTCTGTTTTTAACAAAATAGAAATTATTTAATACATTTGTATGTTATAACATTGAAACCACGTCTCCTGCCTTTGTGATGAGTGACCGTACTTGTGTGCCTTGCACTGCAAACTAATTCCCTGGGTGAAATTCCTAGGGTGGCGTTGTTGGTTCCGTTTTCTTTTCTGGTTTATGTAGTTTAATTTACTCTCGCCTATCGCCTTGCCACACTTATGTTCAGAAAAACCTAAAATAAAGAAGAAGAAAAGCTGACTGAGATCTTTCCCATGTTCCACAGTTCCATCGAGCAGCACGTTTACAGTTTAAGAGCGTTCTGTGCTCCTATTGGTCAACCGTCACGGATCATATTGTGATCATACTCTACATTCTCTAGTCTGTCCGTAGGGATTTCGTAAGGCGGGCCAGATGAGGCATAGTCCACTATGATACAGTGCACAGGATGAAACAATCAATTAAAACTGCATCCACATAGGTGGATAGGTGGATGGGTTTATTTAAGTGTGAGACCGGTGTTCAACACTGCATGTGTTAAGAACTAGCTGGTTTTGTTTTCTAAACCCAATGTTCTTTTTGTTGCCTAAACCAGACAACAGTAGGTGGGTAATTTAAGCCCAACCACGATGTTTTTCCTAAACCTAGCTAAGAGGTTTTGTTGAAAAAAAAGTGCTGCACAGAGACACACAAAAAAGAGAAAATTCCTGTCCACGTAACCCAATTAGTAGATTTTACAAAATACCATGAGACTGTGTTGGATATTGTGTAGTCGGAACCCAGCATAGCATTCACATTAAGGTAGGTCACATGTCAGAGTAATGCACACTGTCTGGTTTGTTTTCCATCCCACCCAGACAGGAAAGAAGGATATTAATTCCATCTTTGTACATCCACTACCAAGATAGATCAGGATGTGTTTAGGCTAGCTTAGCAGACTGCTTAGTTTAAAAAAAAAAACTAGAAAAAATGCACCTCCCCAAAAACGCCAAAGCTGTAGAATAAGAAGATTTTTCCAAATATTGGAGTGTACCTTTACTATTCCACTCATTGTCTTGTTAGCTATCAAGCTAACTTACAGGTTGATAGTGTTGGCTGTCTCGCTATCATGTTTTGGTTAATGTTGGTATAACTACTGTCTATAATGGCAGGGTTATCGTGTTTGGCAAAACCTCCAGGAATTGACAATGACAGAATTTGCAGTGGATGTTCCAATTTTCTTTCACACACTTCCCCGTTCCTAATCTTTGTAATAAGCAAGGAAAAACCCATCCTGGATGGATCTCTGTCCCAGATGCACAAAAATGAAACTCATCAATTTTTCTGACTCATGGGAAAAGATGTCAGGATTCCCTGGGTATTGTGTTTAGGCTCCAAAGGCATTAAGCTGCTTTGCCGTACTCTTGTGCCAATATTTGCATGAGCGTTGCAGTTAAATTGCTCTCAACCAATACTTTTTTAATGACCGTAATAAATAACAGGAAGAGCACTCACAGTGCGCAGGCTGACGCCTAAGCTGTTTCCATAAGTGAAAAATAATGTGGGTATCCGATTCATGATTTCGATCCACTTTACCAAGTTGTTTGGAAATCATGCCAGTAGTTTGTCCGTAATCCTTCTCACAAACAATGAAATATAGCATTTTTTGGCTTTGTATATCTTGATGCAGTTCTTAATAGTATCCAATAGAGATCATTAAAGGTCAAAGATCAATAAGGGAATGTTTGCAGAACAGATCTGACTAACGGTTATGATGGAGATTTCGCTTCAACCCACAGCTACAGAGAGAGCATGCATCCAGCTGAATGGTGACCAGATGGGGACAAACATGCGTGTGTGTGTGTGTGAGTGTGTGTGTGTGTGTGTGCCACAAGTTGAGTTCTAGTTACCACGAATGTCCCTTTGACTCTTTGAAAGAACAAATGCTTTGAAAAGAATTCAAATGGGAGACAGATATGATGATGGGGATGTACTGTATAGCGTAGCTCAGGGGTGTTTTTTGTTTTTGTTTTTTACACTGTGTTTTATGTTTTTGTTTTTGACTGTGTGTGTGTGTGTGTGTGTGTGTGTGTGTGTGTGTGTGTGTGTGTGTGTGTGCGCGCGTGTGTGTGTGTACTTGCTTGTTATGTTGACCACGAGCGTGTGTCTCACTGGGGTTGGCGTCAGGTGCAGCGCAGGTGGGCAGCAGGGGGAAAGGATGAAAAGGTCTGCAAAAGAAACACACCTGATCCATTGGAATGGTAACAGAATATACGACTGCAGTCATGCTTGGATGTTTATTCTTCATAGTGAAAAACTGTCACTTCATAGAAAATGGTTAGTTTGCACACAAGAACTGAATGTAAGATGTGGTCGTAGTCATGACGTCAGCCATTGGTTTGTGGACTATGGTTTTGAAGCCTCAAGTTTGGCAATTTGGCCATCGTGATCTTGGATTTTTGCAACCAGTGACAGAAGGGACCATTTGGAAGCAGCAGAACTGCGCACCTACTGCGGCAACCTTACAGCATCTGGCTCCATCCGGCTTCTGGTGCGAAATGTTGACAAAGTTAGCTTCCACAATTCAAGGTAAACTTTACAGCAAAGTGTTGAAGTAATCTTTGTAGCTAGTGGTAGTGGGAGACTTCTTATTGCAACAAGAGAAGTTGCCCCCTGATGGCCAGTACAGAGAATGCAATTTGAAGACGATATTTAGAACGGGAGGTTGCCACTTAAAGGGATAGTTCAGAATTTTGGACATAAGACCTATTTTCCAAGTGAGCCGGTGTGTTCGAGACATCTGGAGACGTTTTCAAGAAATTTAATTCAGTTCTTCTAGTCGCCGAGTTCGCTTATGCTATGGCTAGCGCAAGTCAATGGTTCTTAGCTAGACAGGCATTATACAGGCCACATTATACAGGCCACAATATAAAAGTGTTGGAAAGAAGAAACAATATACAGACGATTCAGTCGTTTTTAGAGCTAAACATGTTATGTTTGTCCTGACCATGTTACTCGAAAAAAGGTCATTCAAAATTAAGGAGTTCATCATTTGGGGGTTGAGAATATTTCCATTAAATTATATTGCAATCAGATGGATGTTGAGCAGACCGACAAATCAAAAGGTTACAGAAATTGCCAATAGCTTTTTTATGGTTGCAAGCTGCTCTACTTCATCGTATCACCTCTGTCCTCTTTTAACTTGTTACGGTCCAACGGCGAGACGGGCAGACATACTGTCCTTCAGAAGCTTTAGCAGGCTCAGTTTTTCAGCTAGTGAGGACGTTTTTGATGAAACCTATTTCAATGACTCCCTGAATTTCCCTGTGAGGTTGACACTTGTGGTGTTGAGTAAATGTCTCAACGCATAGTGTATGAATTGCAATGAGACACATTTTTTACATGTATATTGTCCATTACTCTGGTTTATGACTAAATACCTGCCAAAATTAATGATATTGCTAATTGTTAAGCTTCATGTATGCTTTCTGTTTGGTGCTAATTAGCAGTTGTTAGCATACTAACAAGCTAAACCAAGATGGTGAACATGCTCAACATTAGCATGTTGGCTTAAGTACTTATTCACAGCTTTATCCTCAAAATGGAGCAGGCTGATCAGATTATGTTTACGATGTATCTATGTGCTATTGTATTTATTTTGTCACTGTTTACTGTGTATCTGTCTTGTGTCAATTACTTTACTATTATACATTACACATAATCTTACTTTTGTGTTGTTTTGTATTTCTACCACAACATTCTAAACAGGAAACATTGTACTTTTTGTATAAAGATTTAATACAAAGATTTAAACAGAAAATGGATCTTACAGATGAAACTATCAGTACATAAAGTAGCTCCACCGAGACCAACCATAACAAGAAAATACTTCTTACACATGACTGCATTAGTAATAAGAGTAAATGATAAAATAATAATAATACAAATTTAGGGTGACTCCAATTTTAGTTCAATTAATTATTTCAAATTTACTTGCAGCACTGTCCTGTAATGTTAAAATAGTTTGGATATATAAAGCATGATAAAATAATAATAATAATAATAATAATAATAATAATAATAATAATAATCAGACATTTTTATTTCCATGATAAAAAATAACAATGAATCCACTTGTATAGCACATGAAATATTATGCTTCATGATCAGGACGTATAAGTATATATGGCGTTATATTTGTGCCACATTTATGAAGGAGCAATGTGAGATTTTGAGCGCAGAAAAATATATTTTGCAAGCACAGAAATTATATTTTGAAGAGAAATGATACGCGAGCAAAACATAATGTCATTTGAGCAGGCAAAAATATATTACTCTCACTCAGTTTTACTCATGCCCTCTCTCAAACTCTTGCTCGCTGCGCTGCAGACCGCTGCACACGCGCTCTCAATCTGTCCCTTCTGTGCGTGATCAACTTTGTCTTTACGCTCGCTCAACTTGGCACAGCGTTACAAATGTGCCACAATAGCAACCAATCAGAGACTTGGAGAAGCTCAATTCTGATTGGCTGTTTCGTCTCCAATCACAACGCTTCCATAACACGCCGAACGAGTGGGATTTTAGATTTCCAGCCGGCAGAATGGCTAGAAATTCATAACTCACCTGACGTTGTGGCGTATTATTGTTTTCACCATTTGATTCTGCCATTCTGCTTTCAGTTTTATTACATCATTTTTTCTAGTTTTATCCAGAACAATCCAGCCTCCAGGAAACATGTGTACTAGTTTTTCTTTTTGAGACAGGATGGGCCGTTACACACGTTTCAATCTTCATGCTCAGGTCGTCTCACTGTTGGAAGACATTACTCACCTGACGTTGTGGCGTATTATTGTTTTCACCATTTGATTCTGCCATTCTGCCGGCTGGAAATCTAAAATCCCACTCGTTCGGCGTGTTATGGAAGCGTTGTGATTGGAGACGAAACAGCCAATCAGAATTGAGCTTCTCCAAGTCTCTGATTGGTTGCTATTGTGGCACATTTGTAACGCTGTGCCAAGTTGAGCGAGCGTAAAGACAAAGTTGATCACGCACAGAAGGGACAGATTGAGAGCGCGCGTTCAGCGGTCTGCAGCGCAGCGAGCAAGAGTTTTAGAGAGGGCATGAGTAAAACTGAGTGAGAGTAATATATTTTTGCCTGCTCAAATGAAGTTATGTTTTGCTCGCGTATCATTTCTCTTCAAAATATAATTTCTGTGCTCGCAAAATATATTTTTCTGCGCTCAAAATCTCACATTGCTCCTTCATAAATGTGGCACAAATATAACGCCATATTAGTATCCAACCTCTAAAATCAACATTGCAGGTGTTTTCTAATGGAGGTTTTTTCACTTGATAAGAGGAAACAATGAACTGTCTGGATGAGAAGTTGGTTTATTTTTGACCAAAGCTATTTGTCACTTGTACTTTGGTCTAATTCATCTCTCTCACTGTGTGCATGCATGTTTGTGTGTGTGTGTGTGTGTGTGTGTGTGTGTGTGTGTGTGTGTGTGTGTGTGTGCGTGTGCGTGTGTGTGTGTGTGGTTTTGCTACAAGGACAAACAGTGCCCCCTGGGGTTGAGTCTCCTTCTAGTCTCCTCTCCTGTTATTTCCTTCCTTTTCTGCTTCCCTCTACTCATCCTTCCTCCTTTATCATTTCCCCCTTCCCTCATCTCCTCTTTTGTTCCATAATCGTTTCCCCATCATTAATCTCCTCTTCTTCTACACCATCTGCCCTTTTACACTGAGGTTCGCAATAGAAGGTGAGAAGAGGTGAGTGACACGGTGAGGTTGAGAGGCAGAGAGAGAGAGAGGGACAAAGAGCATCCACCTGCAGAACACCATAGAAGACATTATCTCACTCCTCCCTTCACTCATTTATTTACTCCACTCTTCCAATTTCCACCTCATTTTGACTCCCCCTCCTCTCCCCCTTTGCTACTCCATGTGTGTGTACCTGTATGAGTGTTCGTGGAGTAAATGGAGGGCTGAGCAAATTTCCCCAAAATTGACATTGGCTGTAATATATGGCACACACTCATACATGCACATGCACTTTGGTTAAAAGCAGCCGAACAAACAGAACAAAAGTGGATCAGAAACACAAACGTGATGACTGAACAGCTTAAAATGAAACATTTGACCAATGTTAAAGGTGTGGATTGAGAAAATGTAAAAGTTTAATTTTTAAACGGAAAACAATCAGTAATGCTGTTCTGAAAGAAAGGAGCTCAAGAAAAGCATAAAAGAAGACAGAGGATGAAATGAAAGGACACATGAAAATGATGGCAATAGGCCTAGTTAAAACTACTACAAGGAACTTGAAAAGTGTTTATTTTGGTGGTCCCTGTGGACAAAAGCGGTCGTGATTCTGACCACCAGAGTCCCTTTTAGAGTCTCTCATTTTACTGCAGCAGTCTGACAATCTGCCCCACACAGTCCTCGTTCTGGTTCTCTCGTGCCTCCCTTCCCTGTAGCCGGGCCCAGAAAAACGACCTGGACCTGCAGCAGCAAGTCGAGTGTTGGACGAGCAGCCAGTTCAACAATCAAGGATCCTTTATTACCTTTCTGCAACGACAAAAGGCAGTTATAGCCTAGCCCATGTATGCTACACAATATAACAACATCAGTATTCCTGCAGTGCATTTGTTGGATGTGCACTAGAAGGAATCTAAACAGCAGCAACAAAAACAATTCTCTGGTCAGATAACATGTGCGGCATGTTATCAGGGGAACGTTGTCCATCAACTATGACTGTGTTTGAGCACCAAGCACGATGTAAACACAGAGTCCACCTCCTCACATCCCACCACAGTAAATAAATCACCATAACTACAAGTGTAGCAAAGAGCAAGAGAGGACGGACAGAATGACACAAGAGAAAGAGAAATGAGCAACAGGCTGAAGAGCAAAATTGATATTTCAAACAGGAAAATAAATAAAGTAAATTGATTATTTTCAAAGTGTTTGTTTTGTTAACCTTCTTAAAACTAATCTTAAAATTAAACTGATAAAAAAAACAGTCCTTTTGAATTGCATTGCATTATACAGAGATATAAATGATGGACAAAATAACAGAAACACCTGTCAGCATGATTGTTGGTCATTTTGTTGTTGTCTTTTCTGGTTAATTTTCGTAAGGCTGTAAATGTAATATTCACCCACCTTGTGCAACATCTTAATTATCTTATTTAATATAGAATTTTTTCACATTTATTAGTTGTATCAGTGGAGACACTCCCAATGGATCTCAGTTAATCAGTCCGTCTATAAGAACCATTAAGAAGTGTTAATGGTTTGGACTTAAGGACCCAGAGGTGTCGATTTCTTGAAAGGACAGTAAAGAATTTCCCTGAGACGTCTCAAATCACTCTCTCTCTATTACTTTTACTAAATGTGTTTTTTTGGTGTTTGATACGTACATTACATCACCTTAACAATCCCCTCATTAAATGCTTTTCCCTTCAGTGATTAGTACATCACAGTCACGGCACGGCACACCTTTCAGCGACGAGGCCAACCAATGATGAACTATTCTGTATTATGAATTTGCTTGTGACAAAGTTTCATATTTCAAGGAACTGAAGAGCTGCATCTCATAAAACAAACACCAATAAAACGCATAAAAAAAATGATTTTAATCGGTGTTATCCTGGAAAAATCAGTCGGATGACCCCTTGTGGGATTGGAGGAAGAGACGGGTTTTGTTTAGGCGGAGGATGAAACGCCTGGAATCGTGTACATTAACACATTTTGGGCAAATGAAGGAAGAAAGAGGAGGTGCAGCGAGGTGCAGCCCCTCCACCCCCTCCTGTCCTTAAATAAATTCCACTGGCGTCTTGTAAATTTTTATTTTTGTGGCGCTGCCGCTGCTGCTTTTTTGGCTGCGGGCCCCATCTGTCGGCCAGCTGCTAGATGTTTGGGAGGAGTAGGAGGAGGTGTGTGTGTTCTCCCCTTAACCCTTCACACACAAACACACACACACACACTAATGCAGGGAGGGATTAAACGCTATTGGATGGGAATGTTTTCAGGTTTATGAATATGCATAACGGACGAGAGAGGTTTAAATGGGTAGGACACAGTAAAGAGAGGGGGAGGAAAAGAGGGGTAAGAATGGGGGATGAAAGATGGGCAAAATATACAAGGTAAGGAGAAGGAGGGGAAATAGGTGGAGGGAGGGAAGATGAAAAACAGCACAACAACTGAAGAATTCAGAGAGAAGAGGGAGGAAAGATGGAGGGAGAGGAGAAAGATAGATGAGGAAGAAGATGAGGAAGGGAGGAGAAGACAATGTGACATGAGGGGGGAGAAAGGAAAGAAAAAAGACAGAAAAAGGAATGAAGGAAGGAAGGAAGGAAACATGATGAAAAAGTGTGCAGCAGGAGAAGGGAGGAAAGGAGGGAGAAAAAGAGGCTGGGTAGGGGAGGAGGAAGGGGGGAAAGGGATGGATGCATGGATGGATGGATGTGTTTGGGCGTGGTGCCAGTCCCAGGATGGGGGACCTTTGGGCAAGGCATCGGGGGGAAAGAGAAACAGATGGTTTGTGAACCTTTTATTCAGCGTTGGTAAAGTAATAAAGAAAAAAACATTAATCAATCGCGCCCTGGAAACGCCAGCTACTTTCTAGTCGCTCTGCAGTTTTTGTAGAGGTACGTTTGTTTTGGTGTTTTTGATTTTTTTTCCATAATTTTACCTGATTTTTTCTGACATGACGTCGACTGAAATGCAGATGAAGACCTGGGCACATTTGCCGGTCTTGTATTTGTGCCGAACCCTCCTGGTTTATAGCATCTTCACGACTCCAGACGTTTAGTAACGGCCTCCCAGATGGGGCAGCTGTGAGACACTGAGACAGACAGGCATCCTGACATTTTCTTTGTAGGGCTCAAGATCCAAAAACACTGGATCCTATGTTTCCCATGATGCAACTTAAAGGTGTCTTTCCTTAAATCAACATCTTTCAAACTCCACACCTCCAGTTCGATGTAAAACCGTCTCCTACAAAATCCTCACTCCCAATTCCGTTTCCAGGGAAACTAATATTTTACGGACTAAACAGTCACAGTTTGAGAAAAAACAAATCAAACACAACAAATCTACATATTTACCCACCAAAATTACTTGGTTAGGTTCATCATGGTTCGCTTAAAATTATAACAAAATTGAAACAAAACCTGAGACACGACAATGTACTAGGCTATGTTTAAGAAACAACACTTACTAGTAACAAGTCCTGGGTTTGTTTTACCCATCCCAGACCTCCTCCCTACGTGGACCTCCACAGACTTGTTTGAAACAAATTTTTGATACATCAAGAGCAAATGTAATCCACAACAAAATATGTTTCCTTCCCTCCCTCCATAAATCACGCTGCAGTTAAATTGTGGGAACGTTATTTTTAGGAGACCAGGCTGATCAGGTATCTTGCCAGACTTGAAAAAGACATTATACAGCTGTTTCCAGGACTGAATGCTCCTTATGACAGGTAAACTGATTGAAATGTGTGGGGTGATCCTTTAATACTGATAGAAAAGATGGATGAAACTATCAAAATAAGTTTTCCCCCATTCCCCGCAAAAACATTTCTCAAGGTGTAAACCTCACGTTGGTCCCAACAAATAAAGAAATACAAGAAATTGTACCAAGAATCCTCCAGTGGGAACATTCCCAAGAATCCCAATAATCCCTGACATGACGCTCATTATAACCTCATCTGGTTTGCCTGCTTGTTCCCACTTTCCAAAAAAAAAAGCCACTCCCCAAATATGTCCTCACTTTCTATAAATGTCCTCACTTTTTCTTAAATGTTACCACTCACAAATCTGTCCCTGCTTTCCAAACATGTCGAAAAAAATGCCCAATATCGAAAGAAAAAAAAACTGTCCTCACTCACAAGATATAAACCTGAAACAGGACCAAACAAACATGGAAATGTAAGAGAACAGCAACACACACATTTTGTCTACACACACATATTGTCTACACACACACACACACACACACACACACACACACACACATTTTGGTCCAGGTCAGACACTGTTGTGTGTATGTGTGACCTACTTTTACTGAACGGACATCCTAAAACACAACATCCTCTTTCTCTCTCAGTGGGTTGATAATCCGTTCGGGTGATTCTTTCTTCCTTTTTTTATTTATTTGTTTGTTTGTTCCTATGCTTTAAACAGCAGTGGACATGGTGTGTGTGTGTGTGTGTGTACTTGGTCCTATTTATGGGACAAAAGCCTTCAGTGACCCAATAACTGAAACAGAAATCAGAGAGTTTCATTGTGAAACAGCTCGGCTGCTTTTATCAACAAACCCGTTTAAAGAAATAAAAAATAAACAGAAACAGCCCTGACATCATTTTTCACAAATTACTTGGATACATTTTACTCATCTGATGCACAAAGGCAAACAATATTATATACTGAAACAATATTATAAGTGTAAGTAAGTAAAGATACAATGTTAAACATATTAGAGTTTTCTTGTGCATCGTTTTTTCTTGAAGATGTTTTTGCATCTGATGCTGTGGATAAAAAAGGGGGAAAAAACTAAAACAATCATATTGCCAAATCCACCGCAATCCCATTTTAAAGGGTCAGTACAGTGAAATAACAGAAACATACTATTTTTACTCTCTTCTGTGTGGCGTGTTGCACACAATTTGGGTTTTCTTTATCCATGTTTGGAGATACATAGTGCTGAAAAAACATTCTGGCAATTCTGTTTTTATTCTTTTTTATTATTGTGTGCACTTTAAGAGTTATCATTTCCCCAAAATGTCCTCATTTCCCAAAAATATGCTCTTTCCCTACCTGTATGTCCTCACCTTCCAAAGTGTCCTCACTTTTCAAAATGTCCTAACCTTTAAAACAAATGTGACCACTCCTGAAAAATATACTCAATTTCCCAAAATGTCCTCGCTTGTTTGCAATGTGAGATCCAATTATCTGGGACATTTTTCTTGTGCTTGATGCAACCTAAAAAATCAATCAGGGTTTGAAACGTTTCTAATTGGAGCATGTCTTAAGAGAAACTGAGCACGACATTTTTCTGAGTGCATTTGGACATTTGGGCTAAACCCATTTCTTGATGTCCTTTTTTGTTGTTGATGTGTGACCTGGCTGAGAAGCCTCCGTGTTTGATTCAGCAGACGTTACATTAGAGACTCAGTCAGGCTTTGACATCATAACACAGCAGGTTTTCTGGCTGCAGAATGATTTAACATAATGTAGTTCAGCGCCCAGCCTTTGTAAAGCGCTACCTTAAGCAACTCCTCCACACACACATACAGATTCCTACCAGCAGCTCCTTTTTAAATGTCCTCTTTTAAAACATATTTTGCAGGTTTGACGTTTGGACTTTCAGCCTCATTTTAATTAGTGATTTCCTTCGAGAAGGGCTTAAAGGAATCATTAGTCAGAAATCCATCAGCAGTGCCAGTTTTTTACTGAAATAAAAACCACAGGGGAGCACCAACCTGGCATTACCTATACAGTCATTTTACTCTCGTTTCCTCCCTTTTTTCCTGCCTCTTATTCACTTACCACAACTCCCCTGACTGAATGGGAGACAGGCCTTAATTGGTGGAATATTAGAAACCATTATTCCTAATTAAACATCACAGAACGCACTGTCAGAGTTGGACCGGCAGAGTGATTTAAGACGTGCTGAACCTCTGGCTTCGTAACAAAGTCTATTAGTAGAGACGGACGAGGGACGCTTCAAATTGGCAAGCAGACGAACAGGCACAACAAAACTCTGCCAGGGTTTCACCAGAACAGGTGTGACACACACACACACACACACACACACACACACACACACACACACACACACACACACACAAGCATACCTTTCTTCAATCCTGACGGTCTGTGATAAGGAGAGAGAAACCATTGAGATTTAGTACTTATGCATTAATTACCATTAAATCCAAATGACAGCGTGTAGTGTGAAAGTGGAACAGTTCTACCAAGCGTTTTAGCTTCTTTTAGCATGTTTTGTTTCCCTGGCACATTTAAAGTTGGTTCAGTCTCAGCATTTTCATTTGCTTCGTTTCCAGCAGCAGCAGGCAAATGTATACTACTTAGCACCACATGGCGAGTAAGCAAATCAACTAAAGTAGTTTATTGATGTGTTGTGATTTGATTCGTACGAAAGGAAATGGCCACTGTTGTTATGGTGACAACCAGTGTTGTAGGTAAGAGTACTCTAATTACTTTTTTTGTGTAACGTGTAACGTTAGTTTCGTGCATCAAGCAATCAGTAACTTCGTTATATTTTTAAAAAAGTAATCCGTTATTTTAAGAATTTCTCTGGATACGGAAAGGAAAATCCTAACTGCAGCCGGCTTTTTGTCAGACAGTGGTGTTCCACCTGCGGATGTGTCAGCGGAGGCGCATCGCTGTGATGCGTCTGTGCCCTGCTGCTGACGTACCTGTGTCAGCGCTTCAATACCCCACCACCCTCCAGGGCACTCGTGGAGTCTCGTTCTTACTCCCAGGAGAAATCGACTGTCAGCCAGACGTTTCGAAAATCTTCTTCTGCTACGTTTTAATCACTACTTTGAAGAGTAAATGTAAGTGGATGATGGTGAAGTGAATTTAGGCCTGTGACACTTGAATAGTATTTTACACTCAACAAAAATATAAACGCAACACTTTTGTTTTTGCTCCCATTTTTCATGAGATGGACTTAAAGATCTAAAATTCATTCCAGATACACAATATTACCATTTCTCTCAAACATTGTTCACAAATCTGTCTAAATGTGTGATAGTGAGCACTTCTGCTTTGCTGAGATAATCCATCCCACCTCACAGGTGTGCCACATCAAGCTGCTGATCTGACATCATGATTAGTGCACAGGTGTACCTTATACTGCCCACAATAAAAGGCCACTCTGAAATGTGCAGTTTTGTCTCACAGCAAAATGCCACAGATGCCACAAGCATTGAGGGAGCGTGCAATTGGCATGCTGACAGCAGGAATGTCAACCAGATCTGTTGCTCGTGCATTGAATGTTCATTTCTCCACCATAAGCCGTCTCCAAAGGCGTTTCAGAGAATATGGCAGTACATCCAACCGGCCTCACAACCGCAGACCACGTGTAACCACACCAGCCCAGGACCTCCACATCCAGCAGGTTCACATCCAAGATCGTCTGAGACCAGCCACTCAGACAGCTGCTGAAACAATTGGTTTGCATAACCAAACAATTTCTGCACAAACTGTCAGAAACCGTCTCAGGGAAGCTCAACTGCATGCTCGTCGTCCTCATCGGGGTCTTGACCTGACTCCAGCTCGTCGCCGTAACAGACTTGAGTGGGCAAATGCTCACATTCGATGGCGTCTGGCACGTTGGAGAGGTGTTCTCTTCACGGATGAATCTCGGTTTACATTGTTCAGGGCAGATGGCAGACAGCGTGTGTGGCATCGTGTGGGTGAGCTCTTTGCTGATGTCAATGTTGTGGATCGAGTGGCCCATGGTGGTGGTGGGGTTATGGTATGGGCGAAGAACACAGGTGCATTTTATTGATGGCATTTTGAATGCACAGAGATACTGTGATGAGATCCTGAGGCCCATTGTTGTGCCATACATCCATGAACATCACCTCATGTTTCAGCAAGATAATGCACGGCCCCATGTTGCAAGGATCTGTACACAATTCTTGGAAGCTGAAAATGTCCCAGTTCTTGCATGGCCAGCATACTCACCGGACATGTCACCCATTGAGCATGTTTGGGATGTGTTGACCGGCGTATACGACAGCGTGTACCAGTTCCCACTAATATCCAGCAACTTCGCACAGCCATTGAAGAGGAGTGGACCAACATTCCACCGGCCACAATTGACAATCTGATAAACTCTATGCGAAGAAGATGTGTGCACTGCATGAGGCAAATGGTGGTCACACCAGATACTGACTGGTTCTGAGTCCCCAGACCCCCAATAAAGCAAAAAAATGCACATTTCAGGGTGGCCTTTTATTGTGGACAGTCTAAGGCACACCTGTGCACTAATCATGATGTCAGATCAGCATCTTGATGTGGCACACCTGTGAGGTGGGATGGATTATCTCAGCAAAGCAGAAGTGCTCACTATCACACATTTAGACAGATTTGTGAACAATGTTTGAGAGAAATGGTAATATTGTGTATCTGGAATGAATTTTAGATCTTTAAGTCCATCTCATGAAAAATGGGAGCAAAAACAAAAGTGTTGCGTTTATATTTTTGTTGAGTGTAGTTTGGCTGTTAGGCTATTCGTCATTTGCATGTGTGCCAGTGAGCGATTTTATTCGGCCTGTTATCATTTTTGTTCGACATAGATCCAGCTGTTAATATTTCTGTTAGATCGTTGACTGGTCGTTAATTTCTAAATGGATCTGAATCTGCTACCTGTTTACCTCAGATTGTGTTTACAAGTAAGCGCACTTTATGCACAACTGCATTCAGGTTAAAAAAAGTTACCTAATCTTGTTTGGTGCTCATAGGCTAGCTCCCTGGGCTGGGTAGGTGTGCATTTTGATTAATATGTTGTGTGATCAAAACAAAATATTAATTAATAAAGCGCTATGTGGCATATTGCTAACTGTCTTTACTGTTATCCTGCAGAGTTAATTTGGTTGGACGACTGACGTTATTCATCATTGTCACAACTTCTCCGTGCGTTTAGAGGAGGCTGTGTGTGTCAGTTAAGTTGCAGCATGTGCGAGGCGCTGCAAACGGCCTTTAATTTTTGGTAACGCGTTACTTTTATTCACAGGTAACGCTGTAACGTAACTGATTACTTTTAATTGATGGTAACGTTGTAACCTAATTAACTACTTTCCAAAGTAACTATACCCAACACTGGTGACAACATACAAGGGCCAGAAATGTTGTCGCAGCTAAACGGGAAGGGAGCTAATTAGCTAGCTAGCTATTTTGCTAGCTTAGCCAGAGCAGTGGGGAGTGAGGCCCTTCAATTCACCAGCCTGATGCCCAGGTCATTTTCTGTAATCAGTGTAGCATTTAAGAATTAGCAAGCTAGCTAATTGGCCAGCTTTTTGCTAATTCCACTGTTCATCTGAGGATAGCAATGTGCTTCCCTACAGTGTGACAAGAGTGTAAAACTTAACTCATTTAGTCCGTGTCTCTCTGCTTTGTAACGTTACTACTCCGCTGCTAATTATGACTGCAAAACCTCAGTGAGTCCACCACTTGCCAGATCAAGTCGGTCAAGTCGGTTTCCGGAAGTCGCCCGTGACAACGGTCACAGTGGCAACTGGCTGTCACTCTGAGCACTGCGCTACATTCATTTGAATAGGAATGTTTCTTCTGCTACTATTTTATTTCTATGCTGTAATTAAATCCATCACCCATGGTTACCTTGTTAACGAGTGCAGTTTACAGCAATTGCTCTTGAGTAGCTGCGTGGTCAGAAGTTCAACAGAAGAGCAACTGGTGTGGCTGTTAACTGTGTTTACAGTAGAGCCAAACAAACTGATGTGCCTTTTTCCATCACGCCACCATCAACCGCGATCTGACCCCCTACTGAGAACAGTGAGGCTAGTTTTCCACCCGCCGGTCTGTCTTGTCTTGCAGACACATTTGTCATTAATGATACTGCGACAAAAAATGTGCTTCGTTAGTTCATAGCAATAAATGTGAAACATCGGCAGTGACTTAATACTGTGTAAAGAGAGAGGCTGACATCAATTAGATTAAATTCCACACATGTATCGTTTCCTGTAAATCTCTTACGTGTTTGTTTCCTGTAAATCTCTTACGTGTTTGTTTCCTGTAAATCTCTCACATGTTTGACCGCAATTTGAATCCAGCGAGGGCATGCAGACTCCACCACTAACAATGAACACTACTTTAGACATGAAATAACTGAAGGTCATTACAATAAATATTATCAAAAATGAGATTTGATTCATTAAAAATGTATATTAAAAATGTGATAAAAATTGTAACGAGTAAAATGACTTTGCGCCATAAAATGTAACAAAATACTGATATACAGTAAAGACACATACAGTGTATATACAAACATATACAATATACTTTATTCACATACGTACACTTTATATGTACTAAATAAAATATTTAAATCTGTTTAAAGTATTTTGTTTACCTGTGTGGATATGGCCAAAAGTAAACAGACACCTGATGATTCCAGTCATATATAATGGTTGATCATGATGTTTTTGACACACATAACGGTGTACAGACTGTGGGACAGTTTGGTTGTGTAATGACCGAGCTGATGTTGTCCCAGTCTTGATGATGTTCAAGTTCCCCTTCTGCTTTAGAGTCCCCACGTCTCCCAGTCCCAGCGTGACACCTTCTTGATGATTTCAGGTTTGGGTTTATTGGTGCTTTACGACCCCAGACCTGCTGTCACACACATTAAACACAAACACACACATCGCATGCAACCACACACACACATGCTCACACACGCTCACTGACTACATGTGAATTTGGCGAGTGTGCACAAAACCACAAAATGCAAATGTTGGCCTCATTGTCATTCTGCACCACAGCGTCTTCTACCCTTTAATGGCACACAGATGCAAACGGGCTGCCGATGAAGAATGCACTGAAATATTTGATTCAGAAATACCATCAGAATGTATGACTCTTCATTGCAAAAATCGATATCAAACTATACTATTAACTATGGCAGGTTATTACTGCTGTGCAAAAGTGTGAAGGAGCTTCTTGACACCAGTTGGAGACGTGCAATACTTCTAGTCACGTCAAACCCAACGCTGAAACATCCTGTCAATCTGACAGAGCGTCTTCCTCAAGTCGTTCATTACTAGATCCTCGCCAATTAACACTAATGAGCATTAGCAATAACAAGCATCCACACTGACAAGAGCTTAATACTAAATACTGTTAAAGCAACCTGTCTACGATGTTGTTCCAGTGTTCAGGCCACAAGTGGAGAAAAGAGTACATATGTCACCCAGGTTTGAGGTGCTGGGTAAATTTTAGTGAAGACTCAAAGATGCTATTCTGCTCTCTAACAATTAAATGATATGAATTGCAGTGAAGTTCATGAATGCCCTCAATGAACATGCTCATGTTTTTGAATATTGGTGAAATTAACGTTTGCAACTAATGAATGTAAACAAAGCTCCGGAACTGTGTCCAAGTCTCAAAAGTCAAGTAGTCATAATAGCTTAATGATGCTGATGTATCTTAGAATATAGGCAGAATACCCTTGGAATTCACACACACACACACACACACACACACACACACACACACACACACACACACACACACACACACACACACACAGTAGACACAGGTGCAGGTTTGTGGTGGAGATAGTTGATGATTTGTGTGGGAATGTACATTTTTCCTGCTTTTTTTCTGTTGTAACATTAGCAGATGAGAGCCAGCTAAAGTCAGGCTCTCTCTCTCTCTCTCTCTCTCTCCCTCTCTCTCCCTCTCTCTCCAACCTTAGAAACACGAACCTCTCACATGGATCTGACATTTCTCTATCACTTAGGCTACGTTCACACCGCAGGTCTTAATGCACAATTCCGATTTATGGCTCAAATCCGATTTTTTGTTTGGCTGTTCAAATTACCTCTTTAAATGCGGCCTGTCTACGGATTGCTGTGTGAACAGCTCACGCTCCTGAAGTGACCCGCATGCGCAGTTGATCATTGATGACATCACGCCACAGCGGTGTTTACGGAAGCGAACATGGCAACGGCAACCGGTAACGTGGGACTGTATGGCTTCATGCTAAAAACAGTGTGTGGCGGCAGCCGGCAAATTTGTGAACGGGTGATTGCTTCGCTGCTGTCCTCCATGTTTGTTTTGGCTCCCGCCCGCTTTTCAATCAACTTTATTCGTCATTCATTTACAAAACAGTGCAGCGCGGGTCAGAATGACGTCAAAGTCGCATTAAATGCGACCTGGCTGTTCAGACTGCGGTCGCATTCAAAAAAATCCGATACGTATCCGATTCAGTACCACATTTAAATGTGGCCTGAATCTGATTAGAAAATGTCAGATTCAATGCGACTTGTGCTGTTCACATTGTCAAAAGCAAATCAGATATGGGTCACATATGAGCGAAAAAATCAGATTCAGGTCACTTGTAACTGCGGTGTGAACGTAGCCTTATAAACACACATAGCATAAACATAAATTACCTCCTCACTTACTGGCTGACCACACTTGTGCCAGAAACCAATTACCCAGCGGGCTTTTTAAAAGGGAGCGTGCTGCATTAGCATGAGTCTGTGTGTTTGAACAGGACTAATAGTTGAAAGGTTAATTACTGATGTAGCAATAAGCAGTCTGTCGTAATCACTGCTATTACCTCACACTGTAACTGCAAGAAACAGGAGTAAGACTACTAAAGATGTTTATAATTCACAGACAGAATGACTTAAAGATTTAGTACCAAGTGCAATAAATGACGGTTATGGAGGGAGCATAATAGAATAGTGTTTGTGGTGTAGCAACTGCAGTTGAAGCAGTAATACTCTTTTACTCACTTAGTAGCAGTGGTATGTGGGCTCAGTCAAATCTGTCTCATGGCAGTTTGTGAACTATTCCATATTCAATGAATGGGTCAAACAAAACGGGACTTTCAACCACGAGACGTTGTTGGACGGACACCAAATGCCCCAAAGTGAACCTAACATATGTATTATTGCCTCAACGTAACTGTTCGTTTTGTTGCCTAAACCAGTTATTTTCATTTTGTGGCTTGATGTCCTTCCAAGTGACAGTGGCAGAAGTACTGATCTGAGGGAACATACATTAGACTACTTGGCCAAAGGTATAATAGTATTATTATAATAGTATTATTATATTAGTAGCAGTAGTGCTAGCAGTGCCATTGCCAGTTGTAACAAAATGTAGCATAAGCAGTAACCTAGCAAATACAGAGTAGCCGTGACAGTAAAAGCTTGTTTTAAAAGTTAATTAATTGTTCTTTAGCCATTAAAATCATTGATCCTTTAGTTCATTCTAATGTCCAGGAGCTGATGTTGTTCAACAAGGTGATCTCACTCTCCTAATCCTGTCGACATGTACTCCTCCTCACCCACACCCGTAGTTTTTCTCCCCCATCTCTCTCTCTCCACACATTTTGTAACATATGTTCATTTCTCAGTCGTGTTTCTCACGGCCAAGAAAACATATTTTCGTCACATGAACAAATCCACATCACGCCACCTATTGATTTCCTCTTGGCAACGACTTGATGGCATTTGTGTACACATTTATGAGTGCGTGTGTTTGTTTTGGAAAGGCGTGTGTTTTGACACAGGAAATAGTGAAAATGTGGGTATCATGAGTGGATATCAACACTATTTCAACACACACAGGAACACAGCAGGGCGTCCATTTTCTTGGTGAAATACTTTTTTTCCTTTCAAAAAGGTGAAAACTTTCAGTAATTTAGTTTTGATTAGTTATTATAATTGTTATTATTATTAGTTTCATACATTATTATTAGTCTGGAGGGACTTTGTTTGGGAACCAGTTGGTCAAGTCTTGCACTTTCAACCATGTGCTATAGGTCATTTCAGGTCAACTTTCAGGTGTTTCTTATGTTCTTTGTTTCAAATAGGAGTTTGTCTTACAATAAAGCCAATATGGTACCTAGCTTATGTAATTTATTATTTATTTATTTATTTTTTGGAAGGGAATAAAAAAAGGGAAAAAAAAGTTTTTACAGCAGGCATTTTGATTCGTCATTACAGGAACAGAACAGGTGAAAGACATCCTCAAGTAAACAATAAGCATTCACAAGACAAGCTCACTAAACGTCTTTAATGTTGTCAATTAAACCTGTGCTTATTATACGTATGAACGTGCCTGATTTGAAAAAGAGTTTTAAGAACAATAAAAAAATAAAATAAATGAATAAAAGAGTTGAGGAAGATTATATCGGAAGTGAGTGTGAGGAAGGGAGAGGAAGAGGGCAAGGAAGTGGGATAAAATAGGAACGATAGAGATTAATAGATTAGAGGGATAGAGAGGGAGAGGGTGAAAAAAAAGTGAGTGAGAATTAAGAGGAGGGAGAGGAGAGAGAGAGAGAGGGATGACAGAATGAAGGAAGAGAGAGATTAATAGACGACAGAGGTAGTTCAGAGAGGAATGCTGACAAGTCTCTTTCAAGTATTGGAGACCGACAAACACACACACACACACACACACACACACACACACACACACACACACACACACACACACACACACACACACACACACACACACACACACACACACACACACACACACACGTCCCAGTGGAAGGCAGGTGTAGACAGCACCACCATCTGTGTATCAAAGCTTCAAATATTACTACTGACACACACATTTTGGTATAGGGGTGTGTGTGTGTGTGTGTGTGTGTGTGTGTGTGTGTGTGTGTGTGTGTGTGTGTGTGTGTGTGTGAGTGAGTGAGTGAGTGAGTGAGTGAGTGAGTGAGTGAATGAGAGGGAGTTTCTTGTGCAAAAAAGTAGTTTTTTTTAGCTTTTTTTTTTCTTTAAGTAAACAACAATCACTGCAGCTTTGCTGTCTGCCACACTATATAGCACCACCACTCAATTCATGTTCAATGCAAGGGGAATATAAGTAGAGATGTTCTGGGAGATGATCCAGTACTGTAATGTTGAAATCAGGGTCTATCTTGAAGACCACGAGATGCACAAAGGCTGTTGCCTACCCGGTGTTAAAGCCTCTGCCATGGTCATTACAAGCAGAACTACATCCAGGAAAATCACAATCAGCATGACATTAGGAAAGCTACTAGGGATGTCCGTTTGGGTTAATTTTGCTTTCGATTTTTAAGCAAACACTTTACTTTTACCCCGGCACTGCCAAGCGTTATATCCAGTGTTATGTGTTGTGAATATCTTTTGATTTATGTTGGCTTGGCTAAAGTTATTGCAATATTTTGACCAGTTTCCCAGATCAGATCATGACCAACCACTCTCTTCATTGGTTGGAGTTGGACACGGGGAGTGGTATTGGTTTAGGGTCCGAATATAAGAGTAAGCAAAGGAAAAGCAAGGCGTCTGAAAAATGACGTGACTGTGGACGACATTGTAAGATCAAATGGGACCATTTAAAATGCACAGAAATCATAAAATCTGTCTTCATCATATTAAGTGTCACACCAACAAGGTTCTCCGACAGCACCACAACAACTGCCATTACCTGCAACAGTGGCTGGTTGCTTCCAAACCGTGAATTCATCATGTTTCTACAAACCACCAGAGGGGTAGATTCTCACTCACAATTATTATTAAACATCTGAAGGACGATCAATGATTTATTCATAATGCTCATGTTGAATCTGAATTCATAAAGAGCTCAACAGTCAAATTAAATGATCATTAACAGGAAGACAAGGGCTCATGTTGTGACATTTTTACACTGGCTGTTGTGTGGATGCTGGATGTCAAGGACTATCAAGGAGGAAGGGTCCTTCCAAGTCAGGTCCTACAGAGGCTTGGCCAGAGTCCCACGGTGTGCCCCATTTTTGGGGATTTAAACCATTTTTTTTTTTTACAATAAGTAGGAATATTGATTTTGCATTCCTTAAATCATATAAACAGATTTAAAAAATGAACATGGAATTGGACAATGATTTATTAATGTGTACAACATAATTCATTAATGTGTACAACATACGATTAATATGCTTTCCTTAATGCCACCAGACTCCATTGAAAATCAATAGTTTTACAGATTGTAAATCACATATTATTCAAACTCGACACAAAACTCATCAAAACCCTCTTGAATAGTCTTTCAATCGCCAACTCCAGTTTGGTTAAAATTTGCCACAAATCTGTTCAGAAAGACGTTTTGTTGGACTGCTGAGGTGAAAAGAATAAAAAATGTAGTTGCGTATTCTGTTTCCAAATTGGGGGCCAGGAAATGCATTGTGTGCTTAGGATTGTGGGTGATTTAGAAATGCAGAGGATGCTCAATGCCCCCTTGAAAATCCTCTGAATGAAGGACTTGGGCTGTGTTTGAATTGCCATACTAACGTCCTACTCTTACGAAAGAGTGACGTAAATTTGAGCATGTGTCTAATAGTATGTGGATTTGTGTACGCGAGAAATGTCTGGATATATACTGCATTGACTTCCCCAAAAGGCATTGCGGCTTGCAGACGATTGCGGTGATCCTGGCGACAGCCAGCAACAAATTGCATACAAATGTAAGTATACTGTAACACAATTTTTATGTTTTCAGCTGACTTCTTAATCGCATTGATAGTGAACGTTACTTCATTGTTGTTGGAATTGTACGTTAACATTACAAATCGAAGGTCCTGCTAGCCTACTGACGGTAATTTACCATAGAAGTTAGCGAGCATTAGCGAATCGGCAGTGCAGTTTTTACCGATGTTAACTAAAAAGACAGTGAAGAAATCATTGCAATGAGCTATAACACTTTTCAATGTGCTGATCCGCTTCATATAGGTTTATTAAAGAACATGGGATGGAGGGAAGGTGGAGCCCGGGAAAAAAATGTAGTATGAGATGTGTATACTAACAGTGTGAACAGTCTGAGGGTACCTGCATACTCAAACGTTTATTTAGTGGACAGTATGCGTTATGTATAGTTGAGTATGTAGTAGGCAGTACATCAGTACGGCATTTCCAACACAGGCTAGGTCCTAGAATCCTCGACACTGGAACAGTTCAGCCGTTGAGGCATCCTCCTTTGACTTTGAGACGCACCCACAGTGTAGAAATGAATATCAGTTAAATTGTCAAATATCCTGAAAACAACCTGTCTCTCAATGTATTCAGGCTCCTCCTTATTATTTCACCCAAAGCTTCTCCAGCTAAAACCATGTGAACGGCAAGTTGGAAGTCTGTGTGAGGATCAACATTCTCACCGCACATTTCTTCATAAATACCAGTTTGTGTGAAAAGATGTATAATGTATTTTTTTGTGTGTACAGTACATTCATACATCCGGCCCCAGGTGTGCACACTTATTATAAAGCAGCTAAAAGTTATTGAAACGTCTTAATGCTACTGACTTATTCATTTAATTAAAGTGATGTTTTCTCAATTCAACAGGAGCTAAGCAGCTTACTCATAAACTGTGATTGACAAGCTCAGTGACACATGAAAAACATCACACTTTTCTTCTTTGTTCACTCATTGTCCTCAATACAACTATACATCTTTGTTAAATACATTACATTATATATTTATTTAAAGTTAATACAAGCTCTAAATTGAACTTGTCATTACTTAAACTAGATCAAATACAACAAATTACACATGGCCAAACAAAACTAAGCAGACTGAACCGTAGTCTTTTTATTATTATTATTATTATTATTATTATTATTATTATTATTATTATATGAGGATTAGAGAGTTATGTATTTTGATCATCAGATACTATTTTTAAATTGCACCACTACAATAGCTCCTTTACAGTGGGTTATGTTTGTAGGCATGGGACGGAAATTTCACAATTATTCATTGGAAACAAATATTTGGATTGCGTCACAGATATGACACACCTTTTCTTAACGAACATCTTTAAAAAAAAAAAAAGAATTGTCACAAAATCTAAGACGGTCATGATTCATAATGTCTCCCCGGATAAAAAAATAAAACCTTTTGGATCTTGTATTTCTCAAATCGGGCTATATTTTCACTTCTCTGCCATGATGGCAAGCTAGAAACATCTGATGGCAGGATAAAACGGTGAATGTATTCTAAATGATACAGATACATGTATTTATTCTTTACTGGTACTCCTGTCTATTTCTACAGGTGGAGCGTCTACTGCAGGTACTGACTATGAATAAGTAGCTACTACCACACTTCAAAAAACCAAACTTTCCCATTAAAGTTGTTTCTGGGTTAAAGCAACATCATTGACTGACCTTGAAAAATAACTTCCTGACAAAACAAGTCAAAAAAACAACTTCTGTCAGGCTGCGAAGATTCACCGGTGACACAAAATACCAGGATGAAAAATTAGCTACAGTTGAAATCATACTTGGACAAGCCACACCAATATGGGATATATTTTATGCTTTATTGGCAGTATTTGATGATTTATTTGTAAAATGTTTCACTTAAACAAGAGAAAAGGCTTTGAGAATGAGGACTCTGCTTGGACCAACCCTATAATAATGTGCCGCCTGTTTACCAAGTCCAAGAAAACAATACTGAACTAAAGTCATAATAACAATAATCAAACTCAGACTAAGATGAAGACTTATTGTTATATAAAGCGTGTTACTACATGTCTTTGTCCATCGACAACATCTATTTTACATAAACTTCTACAACTTTTGTCAAAATTGCTGGATTTTTGAGATTGTTTGTTTACGTTTTGTCCACATTCAATAAACATCACAAAGTACCTGAAAATGTTGTCATGGTTGAATTGTCGATTGTAAACCAACATTGAGCAGTTTCTCATAGAAGCTTGTTTATTTCACCACTTCCTGGTTACAAAGTCCAATCAGAGACAGCCAGAGAACTTTTGACCAATGGGATGCAAGGAACATGTGTTCCTTGTGTGCTTTTTATTGAGGTTGGCGTACGCCGAATTGAGACTCTCTTGAACTTGACATTACCGACTAGCTCCACCCGGGCCACTTACGTAAACCGGAAGTGGACATAAACAGCAAGTCAACCCAGAACTTGCTTCTTGCTTCGGACACAGACGTGATTTGATATCATTGCACAAATGTGTAAGTCTTTTGGTAGAGTAATTCAGTTATTTTAGATAATATGATTTTCACAAGGTTAACTTACATAAATCCAGAGAATTAACGTACAGTGTTTTTATAACATGAATGACAGTAAACGGCGGCTAAAACAGGTCGGCTGAACTCGAAAGTTTACGAAAGTAAACACTGCAGACACTGATGCTCACAAGATGTGTTGAAGACAGGAGGGATGTCTGCTAATGGAGAGAAGTCAGAATTAGACTGGTATGGTCCTTTAAGTTTATGAAGAGTCTCCGGACTGGAGGTAAAAGATTCTACACTAAAGGTCATAATGAAATGCAAATACTTCAAGTGTCCTGCATGAAACCTTTCATGTTTAATGTTAAATGTTTTTGTGTGTGTGTGTGTGTGTGTGTGTGTGTGTGTGTGTGTGTGTGTCTTCAAAACTCCATAAATTAGAATGACATGAATAGTTAAATATGAAAATATGACAGGTTGGTCGTTTGACGCTTGTGCACATTGACAAGAGACATCTGCCCTGGCCTGTGGAGAGAACAAGCTGAGTGTGTGTGTGTGTGTGTGTGTGTGTGTGTGTGTGTGTGCATTTAGAGTGAAGGGTTGTACAGAAAACTTCTCATTTACATTTATTTCTGGGTAGTTAGGTGACACTCTTCATGTGTGCCGTTGCATAAGTGTGTGGCTCTTTGAGTATTTGTGTGTGTGTGTGTGTGTGTGTGTGTCTGTGTGTCTGTGTGTACGCCAGCTTCTTTCAGAAGAGGGGATGAAAGGATGAGGAAGTCTCGAGAGAACAAACGGATGAGCAGACAGCGGATGATGGCGAGGGCAGGACAGAGCGCGACACGAGACCGTCCGAATGCTGCAGCATCGGTCTGATTAAAACACGCGCTCTCCTATTTAATACTTTAATGAAATATTAACACAGTTAACTGTAATTAAATTAAAAGGAGAGTCGGCAGTGAGATTAGCGGTCATGTCAGAACAACCTTAGGAGGATAACCCCCCCCAAATGAATACCAGGGCATAAGCTTAGCCATTTTATTTTTCACACACACTCAGGCTCATAATGAGCATGTACACAGACTAATTCACTAATGCAGCTACACACATACAAACCAGAACACATATCCAGCCAAACCTACACACACTCAAAATGGAACAACAATGGCTCAATTCCCCCAAAAAATCACTTAAAATAGGCGGAGCTGCTGTAGTAGTAAAGGAGTTTTATCATAGACTGTATATAAGAAGCGGACGTAGTCAACGTGATGTCACCACTGCTTTGTGGACTACGGTTTTGAAACCTCATGCAACAGTGACAGGAGAGGGTGGTAGTACAACCCATCACTAAATAAGTCATTTTTACCATTGACTTTCATGAATAGAAAGAGATAAAATCCTTGGACAACTCCCAGACCAGACAGGGCCGGCCCGAGGCATGAGCAAAATAAGCTGCTGCTTGGGGCCACCAGGGTGCCCCCAATTGTGAACATCAAAGTGTGTATGCAAAATAGAGATCATTCTGATTTTATGATCAATATACCTGCCTACCACTGCTGTGTCTGCCAGCATTTGAGACACCTTGCGCGCATAGCTACACAATTCTTGCCCATAGACGCCGTAGCAAGTTCAATCATCTTGTAAAGGTCAGTTGGTAGATACAGTAATTTTAAGCTATGACATCAACCCACGTTTATACATTTATCGAGGTGGATTTAAGATATCAAGGACACTGGGAGTGTATAGGATGTTTGATCAAGCATGAACCTCCCTATGTGTTGGTTGGGCTTATGTTGTAAAGTTAGCTGACTGAGGTGAACATTAGCACTAGCTACATGAAGTTGATGGAAATGTATCAAAAGGCAAATTTACCACATCTCCTCAGAGGGATTGTTAGCTTTGATAGTTTCCTACTGTTTTATAATGTGACATATTGGTAAGTCTGGTAGAGACTAGGTGCAGAGTCTTCGTCCGTGAGATATCAGTTTGAGTTGGAGGAAACTCTGCTCTAAGATCTTTGGTGTAACGTACAGTTATAGTGGAACATGCTAATGAGTAAATCATTGTGGGTCGTCTTCTGTGATAAAAATTAGAGATAGACCGATATGGTTTTTTCAGGGCCGATACCGATACCGATTATTAGTAGTCAAGGAGGCCGATAACCGATATTCGGAGCCGATATTCATTTGCAGTAAAAGTGAAAATACTGGTGTCAAAATTTGGAGTAATACAAACACCAACACTTAACTTCTTTTAAATGCCTTTAAGCATATGTTTATTAAACAGCTTTTCAGAATTGCAACATGTATAATATAATAATATTCATAATAATATAATAATAATAAGCTGCTTCTGTCTATGAAATATGGATATTCTTTTGAGTAGTGTCCATGGGCGTTTTGTTTTGCCAGCAATGGTCCTTTCCTCTTCCTGCCCTAAATATGTGTGTATATAGTGTACTTCTTCTGTGCCATTCATGTATTTAACTTTCTCCATCACTACAGTCACTTTTTAACCGTCATTTGCTCTGCTCTGAACTCCTCCGTGTCTCCCGTTTGGGCAAACACAACAACTCACGGCCAAGTGTAAATCAGGCTTTCCGATTGGCTGTAAAAGCCGCTACGGGAGCCAATAGGAGTGTCCGAGACATAAACGTAACTCTATACGTCACTAGCAAGATGGCGGATGAGAAGTGATCGACGATATACATAAACAAAACGGAGAAATGCGCCACGGAGACGAGGAGACATCTAGTCACATATTTTACAACTTTACGCGTTCGTTTTGTTGTCAGAAATAAATCGCTCACATGGGCAAGCAGGGTACCGTTATTTAGCCCCGTTTCTCTAGTTTAAGAGGAAAAAAACGCATGTTTCTAGCGCAAACCATTACGGAGTTATGACGCTCTGAAGACAACATGATAATTTGTAGTGTATACGCTACAATGGGTCTCAGTTAACAGACACCTCTGGAGGGACTGCGAGCGAGCAGAGCAGAGTTTGTGTTTTGGGCTCATGATAACGTTACTGGGATGTTTATTACAATTTCAGGAGAGTCTGCTGCGTTAACTAACCTTCGAAACATATTTCTGCCCTCCGCAGCTTCTCCACTCGGCGAAACTTTTTCTCCTCGCCGCCGCGTGTGTGAGCAGCACTGAGCATGCACAGCTTTCTGATTGGCTGTTACCCATGCCATGGCTCTGTGTGTAACCAATCAGATGGTGCTGTGGGTGGGACAATGCTGGAGACAGAGTAGTGGCTGCAGACAGAGAGGCGCGGCTCCATCAGAGCCAAAATAACCCAGTTTTAAATTGATCTCTTATCGGCCGTCGGATTAAAGAAAAAGGCAGATGCCGATTTGCGTCAAAATGCTGAATATCGGCGCCGATAATCGGCCCGGCCGATAATTCTAATAAAAATAGGCTTCTTCTATTTTATTATTTTGGCGAGTAATGGTAGCGGTGCTGACCTCATAATGATTAGGCTGCGCTTGAATGCGAGGCGCAACTACCAGCGCTTACATTGACTGATACATTTGTTTCAAACTCAGCCGGTGTTAATCAAACAGTTTTTGTTTTGTATTGGCTTACTTTACTGTAAAATATGTGTGTTAGTTAGAGTTGTTGCTAACTTCGGGACCTTCACTTTCATTATCAACTGGCTGACAACAAGACAGTAACTTTGCTTTGTCTAGTTGTAACATTTTTTTCACCTACAAACAGACTGCACATTACACTTCTACATTCACAGCAGTAACGCCACCACACACTCTTTCTACAGGAAAACTGTGTGGACCACAGTGGGAGGGTCTCTTCCTTCTCTTCTCTTATCTTCTTATTTCTCCAACTTGATTGAAACCAATAAGAACAATCATCGGGTCTTGTTTAATACTGTGGCCAGGCTTACACTCTCTTCACCTGTTCCGTGCTCCTCTTTCACAGCGAACGATTCTTGAGTTTTTTACCGATAAAGTCTCCCTAATAAGGGACGTTATCATTAGCCAGCAGCTCTCTAGTACCATGACAAGCCAGCACTCTGGGTCCTGGCCCACGGGTTCACTCGCTCAGTTTCAACCCATTTCTGCTGAGGCCTTGGCCTCAATGGTTGCCGCTTCAAAGCCAACAACGTGTTCACTAGATCCCATCCCTTCTGACCTCCTAGATCCCATCCCTTCTGACCTCCTGTTCTAAATACCCCTATACGTGCCATTTTGAACACTTCCTTCTCTGAGGGGTGTGTCCCCTTAAACTATAAATCCACTATCATTAAACCACTCCTCAAGAAACCCAATAGTGATCCCCTGGTTCTTGCCAATTATCGACCTGTCTCCACTCTCCCTTTCGTATCCAAAATACTTGAGAGAATGGTTGCTGATCAACTGAATGTCCACCTTTCTGCTAATAATCTCTTTGACAATTTTCAGTCTGGTTTCCGCCCCTGCCACTCTACTGAGACTGCAGGGTTCTGTCCTGGGCCCTCTGTTGTTTTGTATTTACATGCTCCACCTAGGTAGGATAATTGCAGATTTTGGAATTAAGTTCCATTTCTATGCTGATGACACACAGCTATACATCCCACTGCAGTCTAATGACCCCTCTCAAATACAAAATCTGGAAACATGTGTAAGCCGAATCAAGAGCTGGATGACTCATAACTTTCTCTTGCTTAACACTGCTAAAACTGATTTGCTGCTGATTAAGCCAAATAACTATAAGCACTTTTCTGAGAGTTTCTGTCTTAATGTTGATGGTTGCTCAATCCCTGAAAGCACGCACATTAGAAACCTTGGTGTTACTTTTGATCCAACCCTGACTTTCCAGACTCACATCAAGGAAATCACAAGGACAGCCTTCTTCCACCTGCGTAATATTGCCAAAATCCGTCCTGCTCTATCCCGGCAAAGCGCTGAGGTGGTTCTCCATGCCCTTGTGACCTTCCGCCTTGATTACTGTAATGTCCTTTTTTCGGGCCTTCCCATTTGTTCTACCAGGAGTCTTCAGCTTGTGCAAAATTCAGCAGCCAGACTATTAACAAAAACAAGTCGATTCTGCCACATAACTCCTGTTCTGGCATCATTGCATTGGCTGCCCATTCAGGCTAGAGCTGATTTTAAAGTTCTTCTTTTAACTTTTAAGGCCTTAAATGGACTTTCTCCATCGTATTTAACTGACCTACTCTCTCCCTCATTCCGCCACGTCCTCTTCGTTCCCTTAGCTCAAACCTCCTTGAGATCCCCTCAACCAACTGGTGGAAGAGCCTTCTCCTACCGTGCTCCTTTTTTATGGAACGGCCTCCCACTTGAAATCGAAGAAGCTACATCCGTTACAAATTTTAAGTCCCGTCTTAAAACTCACTTTTTTACCCTATATTTTGGTTGTACCTAATTCTTCATTGTTTTATCATTTCCCTCTGATGTTTTTTTATTATTGTTTTATAGTCTGCTATTATTGTTTTTATGTTCTTATTGTTGTTTTACAGTCTGTTATTATTGGACTGGATTTGTTGTAAAGTGTATTGAGACCATGTACCATGGTGATTTTGCACTTTAAATAATAAATTGATTGATTGATTGATTGATTGATTGATTGATTGATTGATTCTCTTCCAGGCTTGGGCATGCATTCACAAAGCCATCCGTTTTGGCGTTCCTTGGATACTTGCCATATCATCCCTGAAGCACAGGAACAGCTGTTCACTGCACCGGATGGGGGCCATGCGTTCACCATAACATGCCAACACACAAACTGGACATATAACTTCGCCTCACTTTAACCCTAAATCTGAAAGAAGTTATTGACAACAAAAGAAAGACTTTGAGGGCAGGACGAGGAGGCACGCATCACCTGGCATTGTCTCCTGACCCCCTGCAAGAACCGCTTCACGTGTGGCCAAATGGTCTGTCACAAAAACTGTCACCCGAGGCAGAAATAAATGGCTAATACATATATTTTGTGGCATTAGACAGTGCTATAACCATCAAATATGGCGGAAGGGAGAGAATAGCCCCAACTGCACAAAAACAGGTAAGCGGAAAAGAAAGTATTAATATTGCACAGGTAAAGTACAAATGTAACGTGAGGGTTCGGTGTGTGGTGGTTTGTGCAGTCTTTATAATAGAAAGAGCAGGATGGAGACGGATAATTTCTTTAGGTAACACTTTACTTTTCGACCGTATTTTAGGCTCACAACAACCACAACAACCTTTTCTTCCTGTTTTCAAACTCACATGTCACTCAACTAACCAATCAGAAGCTATAAGGACTGAGGTAACTGTATGGCAACCCAAAAGGTACATTCAGCACATTTATGACAGATTTCAACATGACGATACGCAAATAATAATAACTGCAGTCATAAATAAATGATATTGACTGTGTAAACATGAACACGTTTTTTAATAAATTGACCCAAGAATGAACGATATGACATAGTTAACTTCTGAACTTTACACAAACAAAGATGGAGGGTTGGTCAGTCTGTCTGCTTGACTGACCAACCCAGTAAACATGAATGGAGTGAGATTAATCAAGTGAAAACTTAATCCTATTACATGACACAGATTTGACTGCTTTATTTGCCGTTGAAAAACGGTCATGAATCACATCGTGTGTAAGCGCAACACTCATGTTGCAAAATGTTTAAAATCTTAAGATCGGATTGTGATTTGGGTATCGTGATAATATCGTAATGTGGGGCCTCTGGTGATACCCAACCTTAAATTGTTTGATGCGTATAGGACCACTGAGTTGGGAGTGAGAATGTGTTGACAGAAACACACATTTGACAGATACAGATTGAGACGTGCAAACACACACAAACAAATACAAACATAATTACATAAAACTACACTTTCTCTTCACTCCCTGTCTTACACACACACACACACACACACACACAAATGGAAATGAGGGGATTACCTTTGCGCGTGTGTGTGTGTGTGTGTGTGTGTGTGTGTGTGTGTGCGCGCACGCGCGTTTGTGTGTTATAAGAAATGGGCTTTTACTGTTAATCATGAAGGGTATTAGGCTCTAGTAATGGCTAGACTAAACAGACTCTGAATGACAAGTAATAACATTAAGTGTGTGTGTGTGTGTGTACGTGCATGTGTGTGTGTGTGTGTGTGCATGCGTGCGTGCGTGGGATAAGTCAGCCTGATACTGAATTAAAGCTCCCAATTAGCCAGAACTATTTGATCTGCATTCACCAGGCCTGACCCCCCCCCCCCCCCCACACACACACACACACACACACACACACACACACACACACACATCTGAGAGCATGTTTGCTTTTGAACGCGTGTGTGAGTGTAAGAGTATAAGAGCCATGTTAAGGGGATGCACCAGAAATGCCTGGATAATTAAAAAGAACAAATTAAGTTATTAGGTAAATCCATGAATTTCAGTGGAATTCACATATATGAAAAGAGAGATAGAGAGAGAGGTTTAGAGGAGCGAGCTAGTGTGTTCGCCTGGTTTAACAACATTATCATAATTAATCAGATAACACTGACATTATTGGTCTAGCAATTACCATCACACTTATCTGTCTCATGCTAGTTGTTATTGTCCTTTCATTGTTTCTGTAATCATGACCACCATCATCATCCTTTATATGCTGATTAGTAGTATCGACAATTAATTCACTCAATGTAATATTTAATTCATGTCCTAAACCCTGATCTGAGCCGCTGGTGTGAAACGTTTTAGCTGACTGTATCAACACTGTAACTGTCTTCGGTTGTAATTAAAGGATAAGCCCTGTGAGACCCATTGGGTCCTACTGGATATAGTTTATTTCATTTTTATAAAGGCAGCTGGGCACTGTAGCTTTTATCAAGCATTACTCAAATATTAGGAAATATGCATTTGTTGTAGACTATTTTAAGTAGTGGATTAATACCCATTTGTGTGTATTCTTGTAATACTTTGTGCAATAGAACGGTGTGTTTAGATTTAGATTTAGGAAACTAAATGTGATGGGAATTTTTCATTTAGTGGTTTATTATAGGTTAATTAGAAGGTTGAATAGGTTTGACTTATAATATCCCAGTGTCATGAGGTTACCTGTATTCTGCACTTATGTCATGTCATGAGTTACATGAGTAGTAAAATACATCTTGTGACACCAGTACAGCTGGCAAGTCAATATGGATAGTCACTGATGAGTGGTTCAAAGACCATATTCTGGACAAAGTTCTCACAAACAACGGAACAATGCTTCTCTGATGACACATCACCAACAACTGTATAAAAAGCCCTTCTCAAGAATGAAGAATTGGTCCCCTATCTGGCCAGATAGTTTGCTCTGAAGCTGTATGTTGTAGGGTTGTCAACGATAAACCGATGCGACCGGATATTCGGTTCAACAAGTGAGAGATACGGCTGCATCGGTAGCAGCCTCCTCAATCGATACGAATTATCAATGAATTCCTAGATGAATCGGTTACAGAGTCATGGATCGGGTATCGCAAGACTTTAAAGCGGTTGGCGGCATTACACCAGCGTCTCTTAAACAACGCGAGAGCTTTAGCTTGTATGAGTTATAAACAAGGGACAACACGGAACATGGAAGAGGTGGAGGCGGAGAGGCGGGCGCAGCACAGGTAGGCGGCTGCGACGCTGCCGTGTGACCGCAGGCACTCCACGACCGCACGTGAGAGACGGACGGCTTTGAATGTCAATCGCTTGTGTCTCAACTTGCACCACAAGAGGCGGCCGCAGCACGGGTAGCGTCCACGACACTGTCCTGTGACCGTCATCCAACACTTCAGCCAGACTTTTTTTGGTCCATGTCTAAAAATAAATACATTGACATGTGATTTTGTTGTTCTGTTTTTTTTTTTGCCAGTTCCATACAGCCACAATGCTTGGGGATATGTGGTATTTTAAATATTTGAAAAGAAACTATTGTACTGTCACTTTCATAGAATCGGCTTCTTTATTTTATAAAATATCTACAACAAATATTAACCGTAGAATCGAATCGTATCGTTCTTACACTGTATGGAATCGATTTGAATCGAATCGGTCTGTAATTAAAGGATATCGTTTTTGAATCGAATCGTAACCTGTGTATCTAGATGCCCTATCAACCCTAGTATGTTGTTTGCGAGGGCTTTGACTTATTAGACTTTGGCCGCGTTTCCCAGATTCGTTAAGAAGCTCTTAAGTGCTAAGATCGTCTTTGGAGCGCTCTTAAGAACGCTGTGAAAGAAGGATGTGTTTCCCAGAGTCGCTCTTAGCCTAAGAAGATCTTTCACTAAGAAGGAAACGTAAGATCGAGCTGACCCACTCTTAACAGCCTTCTTAGCGACGAAATGCTCAGTGATCAAGCCGCGTCAGGGAAATTTATATTCTCCACTTTTCAAAATAATAAACAAACAATGCTCAATGTTGTAATGCGCTAAAAAAAAAATAAAAAAAAAATAGTACTACACATAAAAACACATCAACAACCCTGTGGCATTTCACAGATATCAAGGAAACAGATGTAATTGAACTCAGCTGAACCTCATCCAGAGAGGCTCCACCTGCTACTCTATATAAAGGCGTTGCCAAAGTGTGAGAAAATCATGGCTGCAATACAGCACATTCTCGCTGCGAACCAACAGCGTCGCCGTGCGCCAAGCCAGACAGTTTATATAAATGCTTACGTGCGTCAGCACTTCTCGCCACTGGACGTGCTGTCAGACCGGGCTGTCCAGACAAAGTACCGGCTGCCCCGTGCGGAGATCCAACGGCTGATCACTTTGGTGTCTCCACACATCCAGAGAGCAACCCGCTGCAACTTTGCCCTCAGCCCTGAGGTGCAGCTCCTGGCTGCGCTGCATTTTTATGCAGTGGGGAGCTTCCTGGAGGTGGTGGGGGACGGCACCGGCCTCAGCAAGGCATCGGTGTCACGGAGTGTGGCAGCTGTGTGTGACTTATGTACTGATAAAGAGGTGGGTAATCGATTTGCCTGACATCGATTGATTCAGTTTCAGCAGTTTGGACAGCTCCCACTAAGAGCTTCTTAATAAGCTTCTTTGGCTTGATCTTAAGGTTCTCCTGAGAAGGCAGTTAAGAACGCGTCTGGGAAACACCCGTATCTTAGCGCTCCTTCTTAGCCGAACCCTTCTTAAGAGCCTTCTTAAGTCCTTAAGGACGATCGAATCTGGGAAACACGGCCTTTGTCTGTTTACAGTCTGTCTGTAGCGACTGATAGCCTGTTTTGGACTCTTTATTAAATAAATTACTCAAAGCTCTGTTAGTAGTATTCTTATTTCTCACCAGGAAATCATAAACCGATTTCCACCACACTAAACAGTTACATTTAGTAAACTAAACTACATAGTTATGTTTAGGAAAACTAAACTACATAGTTGACCCCAAAAAACCCTGTGTTTTAGTGGTTCACCACTCAAACACCCTACCATGTGAATCTAGGGTCAAATAATTTGGGACACATTATGGGGAAAAGTAAATTCTCGACAAAATACGTTTTCCTTGAAACGTGGTTCACAATTTTTGTTTTTTTCAATTTTTGGGGCCAGACTGGAATGGTCGACACACATGGGGGATGTTATTTAGTTATTATTTTAGTCCGAAGGTTTCCATCCACCATTTTTACCTGTTAAATAAAACCATCAAGTGGAAATTTGGAACAGAAGTTTGCCATTCTTAAGGATATTCAATTCCCATCCCTTCATCCGAGAGGAGATGAGGACCGAGGAGAGAGGAGGCTTTCAGAGGTTGGAGCGAGGAACTAGACAAGTTTGGCCAGAATTGATACAATTCACTCTGAGAGGACAAAATGTCATGGTCATCAATCCAGCAGTTGAGATGTCATTTGTGGCTCCCCTGACGTTGTAGGGAATGTTGCCTCTGTTGTCAGCAAGCCTTCTGTGAAATGTAGGAAATCACTAAGTGTGTTCAGAGAAAGAAGCACCAGAAAACATCCAGATGGAGGTGGAGGAAGTTTACCTCCTGTTTTCCCACTTCCAAACCATCCACCTTGTTTGTCCTGATGAGCGAGACGCAAATCTGTCGCCTCCCTTTATTCCATTGGTGGGAATAACTTGTTCCGCCCGGCGACCGGATGGTGATGGATGATGATTGGCTGGCCGGATCAGGGTCTGCCGTGTATTTCCATACATCATCTGACTCTCTCTCTCTCTGCCCCGACGATCTGCACCTGCGCCGCCTCGCTTCCCCCGAAAATACCTCTGATTAATGTCCGGAGCCGGAGAGGGAAGCAGAGCGGGGAGATGCTGTGGTATTAATTAAACCAACCCCTAACACCCCCAGCCTGCTTTATACATGTGAAGGGGGGAAAGAGGGAGGGAGAGAATTGAGAAGAAAAGGGTGGAAGAAACAAATATTAAAAAAGACAAAAGGGGAGGAAAAGTGACAGGAAGAAGAGTGAAGAAGGGGATAATGAGAAAGACAAAAGCGAAAGGAAGCAAAATGGAGAGAGAAGCAAGGGCAATGTAAAGAGTAATGGAGTGAGTAAAAGGAAAGTGAATCAGGAGAGACAGATGGAGATATACAAAAGAAAGGACTCACCACAAAGACAGAAAGAGGAGGAAAAAGGGAGGAACAGAAAGATAATATAGATGTAAAGAATCGTTAATGGAAAATAAATGAAAACAAAGCAAGAGAAGGTGAGATACATGGAGATTGAAGAGAGGGAAAGAATGAAATAGATACAGTAAAGGATGGAGGTGGAGAAACGGAGAGAGCGATAATGTGGATGGATGAATGTCCTTCTGCAGCCATGCAGAGGTTGCTTCTGTTGGTCACGAGACGTAGCTGCTTATAATAAAATCTGCAGCTAGCTGCTCAGATAAATAACCCTTATCGTGTTGCACACTGTGTGTGTAAATATAGTTTGGTAAAACATCTGTGTTTGCAAGGTCACATTATCCACTTAGCCTCATCTGATGATAGAAAATAAGTGAGATCACTGAGCTGAAGCTGCATTCTTGTAGTAAAGGCAATGGCTAAGTATAATTGTTTAATTGTTCACTATTTGTCATATCAGTGTTGGCACCCATCAAGGCATGGGTCCAGAATCCAAAAATCTAAATGAAAAGTATTACTTTTCATTGTATATGTATTTACATCATCATTTAAATTAAAATCTAACACAGCTACAAACCATTGAGGTGTCACTGGCATGAACGGCATGCAAACCCTGAAACTGAAGCAGCTAAATGGAATTCAGCCATCATTAATGGTATTATTAACACCGTGAAACTGCGATCAGACAGTCGGTTCCACTTTGATTCAGACTGAAATACTTTCACAACAAGCATGAAATTTGATACAGATTTCCATGGTGCCCAGAGGATGGATCTTGATGGCATGAAGCCGCTTCACATCAAGCAAGGGGAAAGGGAAATTTTAAATAATGATGAATGCAAGCAGACGTACCTGCAGAACATTCGTGTAGGGAAAAAAATATTGTATGGTCGGACATTCCAGTGGATAACCAGTATGACCAATGCAATCGTTTGTTCAAAGTGATGTCATAACCTTCAGGTTTAGCTTTCTAAATGGGGCAACATTTTATTAATTGAAGCACAGCTATGACTACAATAACAACCAAATAAAGGACAGCTTTTGCTTTGAGATCGCCCGGAATCTGGGATATGATGGAGATGTTGCTAACTTGAATGAGGCTAGCCACAACAGCTTACATTTAGCATCCAATGATTTGATGTGTTGTGTCTTTAACAGCCCCTTAAGATGCGTTCAAGCCAAACATAAAGGACAGTTTTGTCCATGTAAACATGAATAATGCGAAATACGCATCTAAATTAAGAGTTGAAGAATTTGTTATTTATCGAGTGAGGCATTTGTGGGACGCTCTATAACAAAATCCTATCAGTGTTGTTATTCTTCTGATGTCATCACTAACGAGCTGATGTTGCTAAATCAGAAATTGACAAAACAATCTAGTCTCCTGTGTCTTTGAATGATCAAAATCAATGTAGACTAATAATATTTTTTTAATTATTTTCTTTCTTTAAATGAAATATTGACTGGCCTTTTGTTTAACATTTGATTTGATTTTATAGTTTCATTTTTGTTGGTAGTGCAAAAATGAAACTATAAATGAAACCTTGATGTGTTGTAGCTTGTTAACAAGTTTGGGAGGAGTTATGTAGAGAATAATATTGTTAACGTGTACTTATTTATTGCCTGTTGCACCTTTGAATGTTTTTAACATGTAAAGTTTGCAAATAAATTGTCTATATTTTAACTTTCAACCTCTCATCGTCTTGAATATGACTTGAACCAGATTGTCAGTTGGAGATGGTTGTGCTGTATGTAAATACATCACCTATATAAATATGAAACACCAACAATAAGTCAGTGTAACTTACTGTAGGTTTGTGTGTTGAAAGTAAACAGCATCAGAAAATGAGTAAACAAAACAAAATGTTCTCCAACATCGAACGGCATTTGAAACTTTTTGAAGGGCGTCGGCATCTCCCGAGTTTAAAACTCGGAATTAATACTAATATTAATCCAAATAATGATGAGATAATATATCAGCTTATTAAAATGCTGAAACGATAATCTGAAATGAAAACAGCCAGAAATGTGTTTTTAAAAAAGCAGCTTCCCCTGTGTGTGTGAGCGACTCTGCAGTTTTACACCTAGCAGCCACTGTCTGCAGCAAACACATTTATTTTTTCAGCGGCATTATTTAAAAATGCAAATAGATGCAATTACACTCGCCTTGTTTATCAGCAGTTATTACCAGTATTTTGGCGTCGCCGCGCTGAAGAGGAGCCATATTTCAAAGCGTTCGCCGTCGGGCGCTCGCGAGTGCAGATAACGACTTTCCACCCTCGCAGATGTAATTACAAAACTATTTTCTGGAAAACAACTCCAGTCCCACGACCCACACCAACACGCACACATATACGTGTATATATACATATACATGTGGAAACACACACACACTCCCTTGCAGCAGTTCTAAAAATAGCCTGGTCCTTACAGATAGAGATCAGTTGATGGATTCATAGTGAGGCCGTTATCAGTGGGATTAGTAATAATTTACTGTGTGTGTGTGTGTGTGTGTGTGTGTGTTTTGGTGGGGGGTTAGACTCAATGCATGTAAACATTTGTGTGTGTTTTCCGTCTGTGAATTAAGTGTGTTATTAAGGCTCATCATTTTCATGGATTTTCCTTAAAAAGAAGCTCATTTAGAGGCTGTTTTTCATGCAAACTGCATTTTACCACTCATGGAAATGCTGTTTTCTGTTACAACAAGGACATTTATTATCACAGTTTACAGAAGAGGAGACTACCCATCAGCTTTATGAAAGACAAGGCAAGGACATATAAACCAATGATTGTGCCTTAACGTCTCTCAGAAGTCATTAGAAACACAATAAATTGTTCAAATTGACTTTTGTAGTGCAAATGCCTTTTTTTTAACAGTACAGTTTTCACACATTTGATTTGTTTGTGTGTTTATCATACAGAAATAAACACTTAACCTAAAAATAACGACCCCTATGAATTAATCACTGTGCTTCACAGTTTGGAAGATTTGCCATTATGCGTTGAAGTGAAATGTCACACGTCAGAAACTCAGTTGTTTAAAGGATTTAACACTTTTACAGGTTTGACATCCAAGAAGTGAATAACTGAAAAGAAAGCACGTCAGCACCGACTCCTGTCTCACACACTTCACACACAGTTCATTTCGACCAGCCCTCTCTCCTAAAAGTGATTCCCATACGTTCAAAATGTACTGTTCATTACATTTTGGGGAAACTCAAATTCTGTCATAGATTAGTTTTGTTTTTCATCACAAGTACGTTTCTATTCAGTGTGCAGCAGTCGGATGGGTTAAACAAACACAGGACTTTCACCCAGCAGACCGCTGTAAGAAGATGCTTGCTTAATGACAGCCATGGCTATAACCAAAAACTCTTGTGTGTAAGCGTTGCAGTGTTTGGTCTGTTGTTCTTATGTTAATCTGCTTTATTTTGTTTCCTCTTCATTGTCTGTTCAGTTTGTGTAATTATTTTTCATTGCTCGTTATTGATCATGTTTTTCTTCCTGTTTACACTGTTTTATTCATATCGCACCATATCGTATTTCAAGTTAAGTCCAAGTAATTTATACAAGATCACAAGTTCTCTTACAGGGCTTCATATCCTGTGTGACATGTGACCTTTGACTCCAATTATTAAGAAATGTCACCGTGTACGATCCTTCTTCCAGGATGGAAGGACAGGTTTCAACTTAATCCTGGTACATTTGCTTCTGCAGTGATCAAAACACCCCACGCGGATCAATAAAGTTTGCTTTAATTTGATTCATTTTATTGCTCTCATATGTGCTTTAAAACTGTTGTCATGTCAACATGTAAAGTGTGAAGTGAAATTCATATGTTCATCATCCACCATCTGTGCACACGTCAATTTGTCACGCAAACATAGAGCACACAGCTAAGGATAGCACCGGTCTTCACACACACACACACACCTGCAAACATGTACATAAGCACATGCTAAAGTGTCACAGATATACATCATGCACACATCTGAACACACATCTGAAAGCACAGATGCCCAGTTAAACATGTTTCTCACACACACACAGACACACACACACACTCCTGCAGGGAAGGCGTTGCGGTGCAGATGTGTGTGTAGAATGCACAGGATGCGACGCCACACATGAGTGGTTGTCACAGCGTTTGGATGACAGATGTAGTACTCTGGTCTAGGCTGGGTTCCAGACAGACACACACACACACACACACACACACACACACACACACACACACACACACACACACACACACACACAGTTAAAGCCACTCTTCATTTATCAATAATTGGTTTTTAATTCCATTTGGCAGTCAGCAGCGCGAGCAGCAGAACAACGACAATAATTAGTCCATCAGAGAGAAAGAAAGAGGAGGAGAGATGGGAAGCAAAGTTTCAAGGGCCGTCTCAAAAGTGACAGAGACCAACCTGACCGTCGATCGGATGAAGAGATTTGTGCTTTACAGAAGAGAAGATCATTTCTGTTCTGTTCTTTAGACTATTTGCAGTAGGGAAATAAGAGGAGAACATAACAAGAAGCTTAATTCAAACTGGAGAATTATACAATATGTAAAGTATCTGAGAAGAAGAGCCCGCATCCACATTTCTGGCAGAAAAGCAGCCGCGGGGTGCTGTTTCATCAGTGTTTCATCAAAATGTTTCTATACAACATATCACCACTCTAACCACTGCTATATGATAGACGAGCAGCACCCTTTGCTTTTATCATCTGTTTGGGCTTCTATCTCTTTGTCTGACATTGGTTCAATCTGACAGTTGTAACGATAGAGCAGGGACGACGATCTGTTGGAGAAAAACAAAAACAAGCTGCTCCTCTATTTAATACAGTTTCCAGCGCTTTTCTTGAGAGGTAAGAGATTTTCAACTTGAAGCGCCGTCTCATTGGGAAAAAGTGATAAAAGACGCTGGTGCTCAGATCAATACGCCATGTGGATGCAGGGCCAAATGACCCAACATGATGCTGCAGGACACCTCTAGTATTTCTGTAAAGTTCACTGTGTTAATTAAGCCAAATCACGGTGGATCCTGGTGGATCACGGTGGATCCCGGTGGATCCCAGCGGTTGGGACAGGTAGACATGAGGACGCAGGTTTTAGAGGTAATTTGGATCTTACTTCCCCACAGACCTAAACAGTGTCACCTGTAACCATAGTAACCATTAGCCCTGCCTACCCTCTCTTGTGGACCAACCACTGCTGAGTGATGGAAAACCACCTTTCATTTTTCCAAGGAATGTTGCCACTAACACCCAGTCTGTAGTATTGTAACTGTAAAAGACATTTATATAAATGAAATATTTCATTGTTTCTTTAATCTAACATTCACATAATCAAAGTACATGTTAAAGTGGGTGCCGCCATCACGGGATAGTACTTCAAGGTTTTTATGTATGTAGTTGATGGCTACACCATTCCATCATCTGGAAATATGATATAAATCTGAAACATCTTTGGAAACATTTTGGGAATTTAAAGGAGTACTTTGACGTTTTGGTAAATAGACTGATTAGCATTCTGGCAGAGAGATTAGAAGATTGTGAGGTGTCTCTCTTTCATGTCGGCCCTTTATATTAAGGCTGAAGGCAGATGCCTGTTAGCTTAGCACAAAGACTCAACTTGCGGGGGGGGGGGCTGCTAACAAAACCAGCACATCTGTGTTATGGTTCGAGAGGTTGATGTACAGACGAGGCCAAACTCAGATGTGGAAAAATGGGGGTATACTGCAGCAGAGCTCTCCGAATAATTACAGAAGTCAACATTTAAACCCAAACACACTCATATTTCATCATTCAGCCCTGAGGTAGCTGGGGAGGATTTTCCATTACTGGAAATGCGTCATTATTGTGCAATTCCTCTCTGATCTCTCGTTCTCTGGATATGAACACACAACATTCAGTAGTTGAGTGAAACAAGTTGAACCAAGTTTCACTCACACAGATATTGATCCTGATAATACAATAATTAATGTTACATTCAGTGACCATTCCATATACTCAATCTGCAGCTCACTTTTTAGACATGTTACATCTTACTCATTTATGGTGCACAAAAGTGACGTGTACACATCTAACATTCGCTTCTTGACGTGAGCGGTTGCCAGGCAACTAGCTGACACTTCTGGTCCCCGCCAATTAATATTCAAATAAAAGAAAAATAACTTTTAATTAAATGACAAATTATAGAATTTCAATGTCGATTTTTGTGTAAAAAATGTGTAAAAACTGCAATTTGGAGATGATGCTTGGCTACATGAGAGGCTGAGAGAGGCAAATATCTTCGTTTCATATTCCTGAGTAATGAGTTGGTCCATCCTGGACGTGAATCAAGCACGTGGCTCTATTCTTGGATTACAAATGCAGCTTGTGACCGTTTAAATACACTTCTACTGGAAACACTGAACCGAAGCAGAGAGCATATGTTTTTGTCCTTTTTTCTTCATGAAAAAAATCACACAGACGGATTTCTTGGATGCAATCGAACCCAAGAACGTCTGCATCTTTCTGTCCTGGCAGTCGTTCATTATGACATCCCATAATCAGCGTAAAACCTTTAATCCTCCACAGAGATGATTCCAGATTGTTCTTCTGCTCTGTCCTCACTTCATTACATTTCATTGATATTAACTCTATAGATTTAATTAATTTCATTAGTAGAAGTGGAGCTGCTGAATATGGCTCTGACTGGCTTGGCCCTGCCCTTTGACCTTTTGATCAGCAGAACATTAGGTTGCAGCCAACACTGGGCCGGTGGGATGTGTCCTCATTGAGAGTTTAGACACATAAAACCACACAGCAGACAAAATAAATAAAACACCAGTTTTTATAGTGGAAATCTGAAAGCATTCCTCTTTTTCACATATTTGTGGTGATGTGGATGTTAAAAGCTATCAAACACACTCCTTTGTTTTAACCTCAGCTGCTGACAGTGTGGACAAGTGTCAACACCTTCTCTACCTCTCACTCAGATGAATGTCAGAATAACCACGTTAGACATAAATAAGAAAAATATTTGAAGCCACTCCATATACAGACACATTCAATCCAAAGCACACTCAAACCACACTGACATATTTTCATGTAATACGGATAGTTTAATACTAAAGCAGGTTGCCTGAGTAACACCAGGTAAATAAGGAAAGTCCATTACTTACATTTAGAAATTTTCTTTGTTTTTCACATTTCCTGAAACCCTAAGAGACCCACACAGACCATCTAAAGTATACAATTATAGAAAATCTAATAAGTAATAATCTCTATCTTAGAAAACAGAATGTTGGTGCCTTAAAACATGCAGCAGAGGCATTATTCATTTTAATCACAATTAATATGCAAAGCTATCCAATTACAACATACTTTACATAATGCTATAAGATACATGTAAATAAGTGTTACTTTTTTATTCTTTATGGTTAAAAACGTTTAACTGTAACTCCAGTGGTGGCCGGAAGGTTGCAGAGGAAGGCTTGTGACCAGGCAGCAGCCCCTGATTCTGAAAAGTGAAGCCAAAGCTGAAGTGCCTTAAACCAGCATTCTCTCTGCTGGCCATTAGGCACCGATGCCTCTGGTTGCAAAAAGAAGTCTGATTGTATGGAAATCTATGACAAAAATGACCTTGACTATGATCTTTATTATTAGCAAACATTGTAAATATGATTTTAGTCTTTTTAACAGTGTATATTAACTCCATGAAAGTTAATTGTAACACTTTGGTAGCTTAAACAATCTTGTTTGGCATTCAGTTGTACTTAGCTCCACCCTTTCATGTCGCTTCTGGTTCCCAAAAAAACCTAGATAGCAAACGGCCAAAATGCCAGACTTGTGGCTTCACAATCAAATGGGTGACATCACGTCAACTATATCCTCTTATATAGAGTGTGGTTTGTCTGTATGGTTGTGACTGCAGGGATGCTTCAGGCCTGGCTGGTTTGGACAGACAGGATAAATCAGGTTGCAGATGGTTAAAGAGCAGCACTTCCCCCTTTCCTAATTACCGATGCCTAATTACACATGAGCTAAGGCCTTAGCCCCCAACTGCTGATGAAGGTTATTGACAGTTCCGCACATTTTTGACAGCACAATTACTTTTCTTATACAAAAAATATAAAGTTATTTCCAGAGAAATCAGGCTCAGTTTATACTGCGAATGCATTTCTGTTTGTTTTGTTTTTTTCAGACTAAACTCCTGACTCAGATTATAATTTTAGTCTGTATGTTGCCGAGTTTAAACCTCACCTGGCCAGACAGATTTACACAGGGGAGAGTGTGTGTGTGTGTGTGTGTGTGTGTGTGTGTGTGTGCGCGCGTTTATGTCTGTTTGTGTGTGCGTCCTTTTATAGCCACAGGGCCAGATGTTCATGGTGAACAACCCCCCTCCTCCCCTCCCTCGTTTTTTTTCCCTCTCCTTCTCCTTTATCTCATCCATCTATCCATTCCCACCTTACTTTATTTTACATTAACTTCATTTCTGATTCTGTAAATATGACAATGTACAAAACAAAATCATTTCATTGGATTTCTGGATACATCTATCTGTCTGTCATTATTCTCCTTGAATTCTTCTTCTACTTCATTTTCTCCTCAATTTCTCTCTCACACACATACAAACACACACACACACACACACACACACACACACACACACACACACACACACACACACACACACACACACACACACACACACACACACACACACACACACACACACACACACACACACACACACACACACACACAACCCCCACCTTTGTCAGACTGCACCTGTGCAGCTGTTCTACTTGCTTCTGCGGTGGAAGATGTGTGTGTGTGTGTGTATGTGTGTGTGTGTGTGTGTGTGTGTGTGTGTATCATTCCTGACCTTTGACCTCCTGCTCCAATGACACTAACATAACTCCATAAATATGTTTGATAAATCAAACCAGGCTCAACGTGTCATTCTCTCTGCTTCTCATCTGCTCAGATAAACAAAGATCTTCCCAGTCAAATTAAATTACTTATTTATTTTCAAAAACACATTCTGAAGTGCTGCTAACTTCCTAGAGGGACTGACATGTAGAGACAGACAGGTAACCAGTCTATCACAGGGAGACATGTAGAGACAGACAAGTAACCAGTCTATCACAGGGCTGACATGTAGAGACAGACAAGTAACCAGTCTATCACAGGGCTGACATGTATAGACAGACAGGTAACCAGTCTATCACAGGGCTGACATGTAGAGACAGACAGGTAACCAGTCTATCACAGGGCTGACATGTAGAGACAGACAAGTAACCAGTCTATCACAGGGCTGACATGTAGAGACAGACAGGTAACCAGTCTATCACAGGGCCGACATGTAGAGACAGACAGGTAACCAGTCTATCACAGGGCTGACATGTAGAGACAGACAGGTAACCAGTCTATCACATGGAGACATGTAGAGACAGACAGGTAACCAGTCTATCACAGGGCTGACATGTAGAGACAGACAGGTAACCAGTCTATCACAGGGCTGACATGTAGAGACAGACAGGTAACCAGTCTTTCACAGGGCCGACATGTAGAGACAGACAGGTAACCAGTCTATCACACGGCCGACATGTAGAGACAGACAGGTAAACAGTCTATCACAGGGAGACATGTAGAGACAGACAGGTAACCAGTCTTTCACAGGGCCGACATGTAGAGACAGACAGGTAACCAGTCTATCATAGGGCCGACATGTAGAGACAGACAGGTAACCAGCCTATCACAGGGCTGACATGGAGAGACAGACAGGTAACCAGTCTATCACAGGGCCGACATGTAGAGACAGACAGGTCCATCCTGCATGTCTTTGTACTGTGGGAGGGAGCCGGAGAACCTGAAGAGAACCCATGCTAACACGGGGAGAACATGCAAACTCCACACATAGGGCTGACCCCTCATCGAACCCGGAGTTGAATCCTACTTGCTGTGAGGCGACAGTGCTAACCACTACATAATTTAAAACAATAGGCTATTATGGACGTAGTCATCGCTGACTTGGTTTCACACGGAACATGAACCAGAACCATCCACCTACACACTTTGTTGCCTTTTATACTACCTCAGATGCTCTGAGCAACTAATAATGACATTGATGGGTCTGACCAGGGTGCCTTGGTCCGTCCGACCATATTTGGAATGTGGAGGAGAGACGGGTGGATTTGATGATCTCAAGCTGTTGAGCAGCAACCTTACTGGATCTGGATCTGGATCTGTCAATCACACGGTAGCCCCACCCTAATGCATCCACTCCTTTATGGTCTATTTGTCTCTAAATGGACCATCATTTACTAAATGAACATCATTCTGTATTGAAAAAGACGTGAAACTAGAGATTGAAATGTTGTTTACTGAGATAATGTTTACAATGTTTACTGACATAATAAATCAAGTGAGAAGTAGGGTCATTTTCTCAGAGACTTCCATGCAATCAGACTTCTTTCTTTGGCCAGCAGAGAGAATTCAGGTTTAAGGAACTTCAGCATTGTCTCTTCATAACCAGATGTTAACACCTGTTTCAAACCAATTAAAGTGAAATCATCATCAGACGATAGTTGGTGGTTTCTGAGGTTTCATTCGGCCAATACATTCGACTGGGTTGGTCAATACTGCTCGGATGGCAAATGCTTCAGATACCTTGTGTCTTTCTCACAGTCCAAAGACATGGTAGACCAAAGACTATCCAGACCTCTCAGGTGGTCTGGTCCAGCTTTCTTCAGGTCTGCTTTCTGTCCCCAGTGTCAAAACCAAACATAGAGGAGCGTTCAGTCTTAATGCTCCATATATCTAGAACTGTTTGCTGCTGCATTCTGATTCATGCTGTTTTATGTTCTATTATCTTAGCTCTTAAATCACAGCTTTTAATAGTATTTAATTGTCCTTTTATAATGTGTCATATCCTTTGGCTTAAAGCGCTTTGAATTGCCTTGTTGCTGAAATGTGCTATATAAATAAACCTGCCTTGCCTACTGAAATATTTTTATAGTTATAAGCAGGGACGCAATAACAGAGAAATATCCAAAACTAACCAATTTATGGACAATAAATTGGTTAGTTTTGGATATTTCTCACTTCTATGTCTCTAGAAGTGGATATATTTGTTCAGAACCAGAATCCTTTGTGCTGATGCCAACTTTAACCAAAAACTACCCAGAAATCTTCCGCTGAACCAAAGTTTCGACTGACCTCAGGGACACGAGAACCACATCCTAAATCCAGAAATCACTTCAAATGATGACAATGCCTTGTTTACAGACTAGCTGGTAGAGAAATGCATTACAGCTTAAAATCCAGACTTTTTTCTTTATAGTAGTTGTATAGTAGAGAACAAAGAAAAGTGTGTACTGACCTTTTATTCATCAGATGGACACAAACAACTCCAGTGGGATGATAATGTGACTCTTTGCTGATGTGGTTGTAGGTTACTGTTTGTTAACTGTTAACCTGAAAAATGTGAGGACATCATGTGTCGGACTGTTTGTGAGGAACCTATGCCACCAAGTGGCCCAAATAACTACAATAAAATCAGCCCGTTTGGAGGTCCTTTATACTGACCGTACATACTGTAGATCCTCTCAGTGTTTTCAGCATTCAACTGCTCCTTTTCTTTTTATCATGCGTATCATGAACAGTCAGTGGCCTCTAGCGCTGGGTGAGCCGTGTGAGCTTTAATGCGGAAATGTAATGAATGTAAACCTGCAGGTTTTTAGGATAATCCATTTTCCATTCAGTCAGCTGGTGAGAAAATATGCTCTGAGATCCGATCCCCCTCTCTCTCTCACACACACACACACACACACACACACACACACACACACACACACACACACACACACACACACACACACACACACACACACACACACACACACACACACACACACACACACACACACACACACACACACACACACACACACACACACACACACACAGGAGTGGTGAGTTGAAGCAGCTGCTGTGGACTGAGAGAGAGAGATGTAATCAGAGAGATGATGTTGATCATCCTCCTCCATTGAGGGAAATATGGATTCCCAAGTGTGTCTTTCTTTCCACCAGGACTTCATTTAGTCAGGAAACACAGTTGATTGACCTCATTTGTTGAGGACAAACTTTTAACAGGATTTGATTCTTATTCAAATTGACCAACCACAGACTGGTTCTTTTCTCTTTCAATGGAATTGCATCACTAGGCAACAGCTTGGTTCAATGGTTACTTCCTGTCCGTTTCTGTCATTCACATGGGTTGTGTATTGAATCAGTCATTCATTCACTACTTGCTACCGACTATGTGAGCTCATCGACTAAATGAAATTAAAAAAAAAAAACCTGACCTTTCTTGGGTCATTTTTTTGTGTGCCATTAATAACGTCACTGGTGGACCATCTATGATACATATCAACATGAATGTATTTTTCAAAATGTAATATTACTTTGTGGCTGCATTGTGATTGGCTCTACTCATGTTAAATATATTATTTTTGCAGGGAAACAAAGGGATTTCTCTCAATGGTGCCACTCTCTCTACTAAGGTCTTCTTTCAGCACAATGCATGATGGTATTTAGTGCTCACTTACAGTTTTTTACGATTGAATAAACACTAAAATCTAAAGTGTTGCCCAATTATCAAAACCTTACACTCAAGGAGCAAAACTTGGCCCCAGATTTGCACCACTGTAAGCACAATGAGTCCGTTCACACTTTGTGCAAAACAATACACACCGTGATTTGAAACACTAACACACACGTCTATGCATTAGACACAGAAGTATATCAAGATGTCACTTCCTTGCAATTCTAAAGCACTGACTGTCAAATTACCACACCTATGAGCCAGTTGATTGAACACTGCCATCAGGTGTGCAAACACAAGATTGCTTAATTGTAGACACACCAATCAGGTTTAAGCACTATAAAAATGCAGCAGGTGAGTTCACCAAGCTTAACCAAAATGGAAGGAAGAGGAAGAGGAAGAGTGAGGATGAGAGGGGGAATCGGAGAAGGAGGAGAAGAAGGAGGCAGAGGCCGTGCCAGAGGCCGTGGCCGAGGAAGAGGAAGAGGAAGACCTCAAGCAGGAGTAGGTGAAGCTCAAAGGAGAAGAGGTCCAACTTTAAGCAATGAAATTCGCGCAACTCTTGTGGACCATGTTGTGAACCATGGATTGACGCTGAGGGAGGCTGGACTGAGAGTCCAGCCAAATCTCAGCAGATTCACCGTGGCATCTGTCATAAGGGAAACTAGACTGGAAAACAGGTAAAAAAATTACCTGTTTACAGCTTCTTACTGTATGCACCCCATATCAGCACTTTTGATACCCCTTCCTGTGACATTTTACAGTAGGTTACATGTATTTTGTTCTACATAGGATTGAGGGTCGAGTACAACGAGGAGGAAGGGCTCCCATTTTCACACCACTGCAGGAGAGGGAGATTGTGAATATGGTTTTGGCAAATAATGCCATCAGGCTTCGTGAAATCCAGGCCAAAATTATTGAAGACCAAATCATCTTTCATAATGTGAATCAGGTCTCTCTGTCCACCATAGCTCGTATCCTGAAGGCACACCAGGTACAAATGAAACAGTTGTACCGAGTGCCTTTTGAGAGGAACTCAGAGAGGGTCAAACAGCTGCGGCATGAGTATGTGGAGGTATGTATTGTTCACTTTAGCACTCTGATGTTGCATACTGCACACATAACCTTTTTTTACATGTAAATGTACTGTACACTAAATCTATGCTGAACTACACAATCTTGTCTTTCACTGTATTTTAGAGAGTTTTACAAATGGATGCTGAGGCCATTCAGCATGAGTTCATCTACATAGACGAGGCGGGGTTCAACCTCTCAAAGGTCAGAAGGAGGGGAAGAAATGTAATTGGCCAGAGGGCAATTATTAGTGTCCCGGGGCAACGTGGGGGTAACATCACCCTTTGCGCGGCAATCACCCAGAATGGGGTCCTCCACCGCCATGCCAACATGGGTCCGTATAAAACACCTCACATCCTTACATTTTTGGACAGAGTATACAACCTCACAATCATAAATAACATGCAGATCCAATACATTGTCACCTGGGACAATGTTTCATTCCACCGCTCTGCTCTGGTTCAGAACTGGTTTACGCAGCACCCACATTTCACAGTCCTTTTCCTGCCACCATATTCTCCATTTCTTAACCCAATTGAAGAATTTTTCTCGGCATGGCGGTGGAAGGTTTACGATCTGCACCCCCTGGCTCGGGTAGCCCTCATTCAGGCCATGGAGGAGGCCTGTGACCAGATTGAGGCCACAGCCATACAGGGGTGGATACGGCATGCACGGCGATTCTTTCCCCGCTGTCTTGCAAATGAGGATATCGCCTGTGATGTGGATGAAATTCTCTGGCCAGATCAAGCTAGGAGAAGAGACCAACAGTAGCAATTTATGTGCTGTGTTTTCTTTTTTGGGGGGGTTCTTTTTTTGTACAGGATAAAATGTTATGTTCATGAAAACTGGGAAATGTTTTTTTTTTTCGCCATGTTGGCTTGAGTATATGGAAAAAAATAAATAACATTGTCAACAGCATTAGTCTTGTGTCCTGTGTGGTGTCTACAGTAATGCATACAAGTGTTCACTGTGTGTATTGTTTTGCAAAAAGTGTGAGCAGACATTGTGTTTACAGTTGTGCAAATCCGAGCGATGTTTTGCAAATTCACTGTGTGCTTCACCCATACTACTCTATGCACTTAGAAGCAGAATTAGCCGAAAGTGTTTAAGGTTTTCAACAGCAGAGTGTAACTGGTGCAAACAGAGTTAAGTCATATGCAACGTGTGTGTTTCATATGGTAAAAAAATATGGTTTTGATAAGTTGGTGTATAGTTTTTACAAGAGTGGTTCATTTTGCAAAGGAGTTAAGGTGTTTTGCTAATTGGGTATGTGGTTGTGCTATTCGTGTGTTGGGTTTTGCTAAACAAAACAAAACAATCAAAATTGTGTTTATTCAATCGTAAAAAACTGTAATGACCGTCGGTTGTACACTACTGTACTTGTCAGGATGCTTTGTGGGATACTTTGAGTCCACTATATTGCATATCCTCACGACCTTGGGACAGCGTACAAAATGGCGAACTCACTGTATAGTGTGTGATTTCAGACAGCCATACATTGCAACAAGGAACCTATACATCTAAATATAAATCAATGAATTAACGACTGTCGCATCCACTCATCTGATATCTCACACCTGTCTTCTTTGTCAAATTTGTGACACGTTGAATATTAATACATTTTGAATAATAAGCGAACAGCTGCTCCGTGTAGAAGTGTGGAGGCATGTCGTCCACAGCGGGACTTTACAGACTCATTGACTGGAGTTCCCTTTTGCTGCTGCATGCTGGATGTACTAATGATACAACCAAACTCTTCTTCACTTCCCTGTAGCATGCCCATGACCGGGAGTTCAGCTATCGGCCTGCTCCAAAGGGACACGTATTCTGAGTGGCCAAGGACGACGAACAACCACACCCCCGGCAGCTCTATATGAGCACCTCAATAGTAAGGTGAGTACACAATATGTCACTCTACTGCTACCAAACTTCATATTCCAGCTGTGTTTAGACATTGGACAATGAGACTTGTTGAGCCCGTGATGAACTCCAACTGTCAGTTCAATTACTGACACTTCATACCCCGTGGTGTCTGATCCTGACGCACAAGGCACCAGGCTTTCAAGTAACTACAATGTAAACCCTTCCACATCATTTGTAGACATAAACCACATTTTGTCTGGAGAAAGGAAAGAAGCTGCTTTGTCTCGTGTTGGTAAGTGTAATGGGAATTTTGGATGTTTGTAATTTATAATCAGAATATTTGTCAGGCCAGACGTCGATCCGCATCTCCTCATCTGACTGTTATGCTATGACGAAAATGAATGCCTGTTTGTAGATGATATGAACATGAGTGCCACATTGACATAAGATAATTTCAGGACTATGACGCCTGTGTTCTGTAAATCTTGACCTTGCCTGTACATCTTGTCTTTGTAAGATAGGACATGATCCGTCCTTTGTCCATGGTTCCTCCTCCTTAAAAGGGAGATTGTTGTTAGACTCAGGGTCGTTCCTGCTGATTCTGAACCTTTGCATCAGAAGGCAGGGGTGAACAGTACTTTCTTCTGCAGATGAGAATACTTAGTGGAATAAACCTCGGAGAAAAAGCTGATCCTGGTTGTTGATCTTTATTGGGCAGATTCATTTTTCCACAACAGTAAGTCAGAAACTAATTGTAGATTTGGGTTTAGGCATTGTGTGAGTAAAGCTAGTTGTAACATTTAGTCTTGTGTTGATAGCTTGTTGTTTAAATTCTTGTGAAGCTGTCTATGCTAAGTGAGTAATCAGCTAGTTTCAGCCAGCTCAGCTGTAGTCAATAGAGTTGATTGGAGGGAGGGGTCACAGTCAGTACTTGCGGTAAACTGAGCACTTAAAAGGCTGTCACTACAGCGTCAGGACATCAGAACGAAGACAAGGGAGTCTATCTGTGGGAGTCCATTGAGGTAGGCATAACACCTCACCCCCCCCTCGCAGCCATGTGTGTTATCCCAGTCAGGACATCACACTGGAGAAGATTTTACCGGAGACCCTTCACTCGAGGCTGTAACCCATCCAATCTCTCCTACCCACCATTCTCCACCGGTAAGGAACTTGAAGTACTAGGGGGGCTGTGGAACTGCCAGTCTGCAGTCAAGAAGGCGGACACCATTTCAGCCTATGCCTCCCTGCAAACTCTTCACTTCCTGGCCCTCACAGAGACCTGGATCACCCCAGAAAACATTGCCACTCCAGCTGCCCTTTCAACTGCCTACTCGTTTTCACACTCCCCAAGACGAACAGGGCGAGGAGGAGGAACTGGGCTCCTCATCTCACCCAGATGGTCCTACCAGGTCCTTCCTCTGGACCACCTACCCTGATCTACACTTGAATTCCACACCGTCTCTGTCACCCTTCCTTTCAAGCTCAACATCATAGTGATCTATCGCCCACCCGGTCCTCTTGGTGACTTTTTGGATGAGATGGATGCCCTCCTGAGCTGCTCCCCTGATGATGGCACACCACTTGTCGATCTCGGCGACTTCAACATCCACCCGGGAAAGCTGCATTCATCTGAATTAATTGACTTCTTTTCCGCATTTGACATTACACTCTCCCCCTCTCCACCAACTCACCGGGCCGGGAACCAACTTGACCTTGTCTTCACAAGATCCTGTGGCATCTCGGCACTCTCTGTTACCCCGCTCACCGTGTCCGACCACCACTTTGTGACTTTCTCCCTCCCCATGGAGCCCACCACATCCCTCCCCTCTACGCCTCGAACTGTCATCAGCCGCAGCAACCTGAAATCCACTCCCTCCGCTCTCTCCTCAACTGTTATCTCCTCGCTACCATCCTCAGAACAGTTCTCCTTAATGCCTACTGAGGAAGCCTCCTCCATCCTGATGTCCTCACTCTCCTCTTCTTTGGACACTCTCTGTGCCCCAATCTCACGACCTGCGCGATCATCTCCCTCCCCTCCCTGGCTGTCTGAACCTCTGCGAACCAACAGATCATTGCTGCGAGCGTCAGAGAGAAAATGGAAGAAATCGGGCCAGCACGAGGACCTTGCTCACTACCACCACCTCCTCTCTGACTTCACCTCAACTGTTTCGGCAGCTAAATCTGCCTTCTACCTGGCAAAGATCAACTCTTCTGCCTCCAACCCCAGGAAACTCTTCTCCATGTTCTCCTCCCTCCTCACCCCTCCTACCCCTCCCCCGCCTTCCTCCCTTACTGCCGATGACTTTGCAACTTACTTTACCAAGAAAGTAAATGACATCAGCTCCTCATTCACGCCTATTCCCTCCAAGAAGACATCTCCCCCAACTCTCAACTCTGATGGCCTAACCAGCTTTAGCCCTCTCTTCTCTGAAGACGTTCACGCACTTGTTACATCTAACCGTGCCACCACCTGCTCCCTTGACCCGATTCCCTCCTCTCTTCTCCAAGACATCTCACACGACATCTTGCCATTCCTCACCACCCTGATCAACTCCTCCCTCACCTCAGGTGTCATTCCAGCGGATTTTAAGACAGCTACTGTGAAGCCTCTCCTTAAAAAACCCACCCTAGACGCTACTGACATCCAAAGCTACAGACCTGTATCTCTTCTTTCATTCCTCTCTAAAACTTTGGAACGTGCCGCCTACAACTAACTGTCATCCTATCTCTCGCAGAACAACCTCCTAGACCCTAATCAATCAGGATTCAGGACTGCTCACTCCACTGAGACGGCCCTCCTCACAGTGACCGAGTCTCTGCGAGATCCCACTCCTCCGTTCTCATTCTCCTCGACCTATCTGCTGCATTCGACACAGTCAACCACCAAATCCTCCTCTCCACTCTGGCTGAACTTGGCATAACTGACTCTGCTCTCACCTGGTTTACATCATACCTGACAAATCGCACCTTTCAGGTCACATGGAATGGCTCTATGTCCAAACCCTGTTCTCTGGACACGGGTGTCCCTCAAGGCTCAGTATTAGGGCCGCTTCTGTTCTCACTATACACCAGATCACTTAGTTCTGTTATCACATTGCATGGATTCTCCTACCATTGCTGCGCAGATGACACCCAGCTGTTCCTCTCTTTTCCCCCGTCCTCTGACGCTCACATTGCAACTCGCATCTCGGACTGTCTGGCTGACATCTCTGTCTGGACAACTGCACATCACCTCAAGCTTAACCTGAATAAAACCGAACTCCTCTTCATCCCAGGGAAAGACTGCCCTCGCATGGACCTGTCGGTCACTGTCGAGGGCATCACAGTATTGCCGTCGTCAACTGCGAGGAACCTGGGTGTAATCCTCGATGACCAACTATCCTGCACCCCCAACATCACTGCTGTGGCCCGATCCTGCAGATTTGCCCTCTACAATATCCGCAGGATTCGGACCTTCCTCACAAAGGATGCAACGCAACTCCTGGTCCAAGCACTGGTCATCTCCCGCCTTGACTACTGCAACTCTCTCCTGGCCAGACTCCCGGCCTCGGCGACTAAACCATTGCAGCGTATCCAGACGCTGCAGCACGCCTTGTCTTCAATCTACCCAAATTCTCCCATGTGACCCCCCTCCTCCGTGACCTCCACTGGCTCCCTGTTGCAGCATGCATCCAATTCAAGACGATGACACTGGCCTTTAGAGTCATCAATGGAACGGCACCCATCTACCTTCAAACACTAGTCAAACCTCATACCCCGAAGCGAGCACTTCGCTCCTCTACTTCAGCTGGCCGGCTGGTACCACCATCGCTGAAATCAAACAAATGTCGCTCAGCAAAGTCCAGACTCTTCTCTGTTCTGGCGCCTCAGTGGTGGAACGAACTCCCGACCAATGTCAGGACAGCAGAGTAATTTGCCATCTTCCGAAAAAGGCTCAAGACTCACCTGTTCAGACTTCACCTCGACTCTACATAGCATGACCCACTAACCCCCCCCCAAAAAAAACCCTTACCTATAGCACTCTGATCATAGCACTGTTGCCCTTGAGGTACTACTTTACTCAGATGAGGACCTAACACTTGTTCTATTTTTAGCTCTTACTCTATTGGCAATGATACGTTGTGGTTTCTTTGTTTCCTTCTTTTGACAAATGTACTTATTGTAAGTCGCTTTGGACAAAAGCGTCTGCTAAATGACCTAAATGTAAATGTAAACATAATGTCCAGAAAGACCCACACATGGTGGGTGGTGAGGTTGATGGGTCCAAAAAACACAGGACTTTCGTTAGTGATGTGTTTTACATGCTTTTTGTTTTTAATTTCTAGTTTCTATTCTAGTTAATGTCGTATATGTCGATATAGGTTTGAAATGACAATGTGTTGTGAATACAGGCAAAAGGGGAAGGATCAAAGCGCTGACAAAAGCAGTCAGACAGGATCAGTTCAGTGATTTCCTGAGAAGTTGCAGAACATTAGAGTCACAAGGCAGGCAGGTGTCACGAGAGAGAAGGAAGTCCAAACAGGCTAATTATCAATACGATAAGTTAGGATAAAAGATGCTTAAAAGCAAAATCCATCAATTGTAAATGGTGAACCATCAACTAATAGGCAACATAATATAACACATATAGTGGAACCTGTTCTGCATGTTAATTGATTTCAAAATATTTCAACAATATTATCATAAAACTTTTTTTTCTTAAAGTTCACTCTACACAAAAGTAATTCGGGAAAAACGTTGGCCAGCAGTGTGGAGGCTGCACTTCACCTCTGTTTACATTCACCAAAGAAACATTTCAGTCTGCCACATTCAGCCATGTTATTGTTTAAGTTTCGGGTTGGGAGCCTGGAATGCTTTCCCAGTTGAAATTTCCAAGTTCTGACCTCCGAGTTTTCTGGAAAGCTGATGTGGAAATGAGGTGCAGGCAGACGGGAGTGGCAGGATCCGGGCCGAAAGGAGGAAAGGCAGAGAGCATCTGGTGGACGGACAAGGAATTATGCTGAATGGGTTTGGTGAACTTTCAATTACCGTATCACTGCATGATAAACGGATTACTTCCCTTTATAAAATTGTACAATTTCCAGATCTGTAAAATGACAAATTAGCCTCATATAAAGACCAGACAAAAACATCTCTTTTGTTGTGTTCACTTACGATGTAGATCCTATATTATACCACTAGGTGGTGCTATGAGTAATTCCATAGTAGTTGTTAAGGGGAACTTGTTCTGAGACCTGCATGTGAATGGAGAATGTGCCATGCTGCTATGATTAAACATCCATTACCATCCTTCTTGATACTCCGTTCTTGGACATCCAAACCTTACAAATTGGCGACGAGACAACCCAGCGAGCAATATTAACTGAAGATGGCTTTGAATACACCGTTTCCGGATTTTTTTCTGCCATGCCCGGGAGAACCGGCAATTCCCTTCAAGACATGGGTGAGGATGTTTGAGAATTACCTCCTTGTGATTAATGCAACTGGAAATGCATGGCCAGAGCCAAGGAAAACAGCATTATTACTACATTGCTTGGGCTCAGAAGGGCAAAGAATTTTCCATACCATACCTGAATCGGGAAATGACTTGGCAACTGCTATTGCTGCACTAGAGAAGCATTTCAACCCTGCAATAAATGTGGTTGCAGAGCGCCATGCTTTCAGAAAAGGAATCCAAGGAGCCCAGGAAACAATACTGCACTATATTGCTGCATTAATAGAACTGGCTGCAACATGTGAATTCGGAGCAAATGGAGACGATATGATTCGAGATCAGCTTGTGGAGCATGTGGCTAATTCTCGTATTAGAGAGAGGCTGTTATTGAAAGAAAAGCTTACATTACCTGAAGCCATTACTATAGCCACTCAAGTCGAATCAGCAACCGAGCAAGCTAAAGCTATGGCAGGTGACAAGCACTTACCTATACAAGTGGTCCAGACAAAAAGTGCAGAGCGTAGAAGACGATCACCACACCAGGGCACCAGTACAACATCACGCCAAGGTTACACAGCAAAACCATCTCCAAAACCTACCTCATTCTCCTCTGGACGTACCTGCTTTCGCTGTGGTTCAGACAAGCACCTTGCCAATGCACGTGAATGCCAAGCGGCAAAAGTAAATTGTGGGAAAAAAGGACATTTTGCACGTGTCTGCCAGTCTACGCAGACTCATTCACTGAAAGAGGTTGAAGTGCCTGAATACACACTTTTGCTAGTGGAAGGAACAGACACTCCTGATAAGATAGAGTGCACAGTGGACATTCAAGCTGCCCAGACCGTGAAGACAGTGAAATTAACTGTGAACACTGGAGCTTCAGTTTCTGTCTTACCCAAATGCATCTATGAGGAACATTTCAAGAAAACTCCTCTTCAACAGTCTCCTGTTCGTCTAGTGACATATTCACGAACACCTATCAATGTGCTGGGCTGCATGCAGGCAACTGTTCATAAGGATGGCATTAAAGGTCCAGCCAACTTCTATGTCGTGGACTCAGGGACTGCACTGATGGGCAGTGTTGGGACCTAACCGTTAGGACTACACAATGCGGCCTACAAAGCCTACACAATGCGGCCGGACAAAGGGACAAAGGAGATAAAAACTACAACCACCATTTTAGTGTCACCTCCACCTGGTCGCGAGATCTGACGAAAAACTTTCTTCGTCCCAGCTGCCAGCAGAACGGATAACTCGACCCGTCTTTGTCTGAAATCAGCTGACTAAATCGCCGAGCCCCGCGATTGTTCCTCATTTCCCTGCAGAAGGAAGAATAACTAACGGTTTTCTTCAACCAATTGGATCCGGCGCTGAACGAGCGCCCACGAACTACCGTCCGTTGCCGGCGTCAAGGAACGCCATCACCGCACGGGACGAAACCCTCACATCGACGCATCTCACATCGACAAAAGTAAGAGGCTATTTGTCTGGGCAGAAGCAGAGATTCGATAGTGTAGGACATGCTTGTAATTCTTGTTACTGTGTTTTAAGTTCTGATCGCGGACCGCCGAGTCCGTTTGTTCATGTGCTGCTGTATTCGAATGCTGATCGTGTACCCAAGCAGCTGGGTTGATTTCTGTAACAGTGTTTTCGACTAACAACCGCCATATTCGCGAGCTCAGAAAGCCTCTACTATCAGTTAAAAGACCGGTTTTGCGGAATAAACGCCAGTTCATTCACGCAAGCCCGTGTGATAGCGGCACGCCTTCTGAGCCTCAGACTATCGCTCGCGCATTCTCTCTCTCTTTGTTTGTGTCCCGCTAACACACACACACACATACACGCCGCACACACGTGTCCTAAGCCAGCTGTTCCCGGCGGACGCTAATGACATAGCTACATCCTGTGGCTGCACTCGGCCATCTCTCCCCCTCTCTCTCCCTCTCTCGCTACGCCATCTGATGTCAGTGGCTCCGCCCCTGAACGCTGTGAGGAATAGCTCCATCTGGTGGCCGCACATAGCCATCTCTCCCTCTCTCTCGACACACACGCGCACACACACGCACGCACATGCACACGCACGCACATGCACACATACGCACACACACACACTCCACGTGTGTCTCTCCCTTTATTTAGCTTAGCTTTGTGTGTTAGGTAGTTAGGTAATAAGGCTTTGTTAATTGCAGTGTTATTGATTGTGATCATTATTACTGATTTTAATAAATCTTATTATATTATAACTAGCGGTCTCTTGTGCTTGTTGTGTATATGTCACTGGATAACAGCAGGTTGTGAAGGCTAGTGCTTGAACTTCACGCCCTTCTTAATTGTTAGATTGTTTTTATGCTTCCATGCCAATGATCACGATGATTGGCATGTGAGTATAAAACCTTTATATTGAGACTGAATACAGGTTTAGGTTATCTTTTCCCTGATCCCAGGGTGGTGCCCCGTTTATTCATGATTATATCATGATAATATATTAAATATAATTATTAATACCGATAATCATATTGATATTGATAATTAACTGTTGATAACCAAATCTGCTCCTGCTACAACCCCAACAGCAGGGATCTCATATCTGCTCTCCACCTGCGCATTGAGGGTAATACTGTTTACCCACCATGTACATCAACCTTTCCTTTGCCACCTACAGCTTCAGTGGAGCATCTAAGCACATGTCCAGCTGCACCAACTGTTGGATGTGCTATAGGCTTCATGCATCAAGTGAAGATTTCACCAACTGCTGTTCCTGTGCGTCAAAAGCTGAGACGCCTACCTTTCTCAGTGAGATCTTCTGTGTCAGAAGAGCTGAACCGTCTCCTCTCAGCTGGAGTGATAGAGCGCATTGACTCTTCCCCTTGGGTCTCGCCGATAGTGGTCACACAGAAAAAGACAGGAGGAATTTGAATGTGTGTAGACCTTCGCGAGCCAAACAAGCAGTCATCATAGACAGCCACCCTCTTCCTCACATGGAGGAACTGCTCTCCACACTGACAGGAGCTACGGTATTTTCAACCATAGACTTGGAATGCGCATACCACCAACTAACCCTTCCTCCTGAGAGTCGGGATTTAACAGCTTTCATCACGCATGAAGGGCTGTTCTGGTTTTGCAGAGTTCCCTACGGCCTTGCATCAGCACCAGCTGTATTTCAAAAGCTGATGGCCACAGTGCTGAGAGGAGTGCCAAATGTACAGAACTACCTTGATGACATTATTTGCTATGGGCACACAGCACAACTGCATGACACTGCTCTTGAAACTGTACTGCAACGTCTTAAAAAGGCAGGCTGGCTTACAGCTTAATGAAAAGAAATGCCACTTTCGCCAATCCAGCCTGAAGTTCTTGGGACACCTGGTGACCGCTGATGGCATCAAACCTGACACAGAGCACTTATAAGCGATTACACAGGCCCCTCCTCCCAAAGATGCTGCAAGCCTTCGCTCTTTCCTAGGTATGCTGTCGTGGTATGGCAAATTCATACCAAACTATGCCACAGTTGTAGAACCGCTTCGTGCTTTCTTGAGACAAGATGCCACATTTGAATGGAGTGATGAAGCTCAGCAGTGCTTTCTTGTAGTGAAACAGCTGCTCATTGACAGCCCTGCGCTTGCTCTATTCAACCCAGACTTTCCAACTATAATTTCAACAGATGCATCAGATTATGGCCTGGGTGCCGTGTTCACACAGCTGCATCCAGACCACACAGAACGCACAGTGGCATTTGCATCAAGGACCCTGACACCAGCCGAGAGAAAATACTCTACGGTTGAGAAAGAAGCTCTCGCTTGTGTCTGGGCTGTAGAGAAATGGAGGACATACCTGTGGGGCCAGAGGTTCACACTTCGCACCGACCATCAGGCCCTGACAACACTCCTCTCTACAAAAGGAGCTGATCGAGCAGGAATGCGTGTCGCACGTTGGTCTGCTCGTCTCCTCTGCTTCACATACGATGTCGTATACCATGCTGGAACATTGAATCATACAGCCGATTGCCTCTCACGTTTGCCTCTGCCTGCTGCCTCCCCTCTAAATGCAGATGTGGAACCGGAGCTGGTAGCCTTGCTATCAATGGCCCCTGTCTCGGTGACTGCTGGTGAGTTTGAAGATGCTTCCTCTTCCTGCTCTGAACTTGCTTCTCTGCGTCAGCAAATCAACCAAAAGTGGCCTCCTGCAAAGACAGTGAATCCAGTACTACAGCCATATGTCAAGATTAAGCATGAACTGAGTGTGAAGGACAGCTTGGTGTTTAGAGGGTCACGCCTAGTTGTGCCTGTCTCCTTGCGCAGCACGCTTATTGCCCTGGCACATGAAGGCCATCAAGGCATTGTGCGGACAAAACAGCGACTGCGGGAGCTTTACTGGTTCACACTGGTTCGCTCTGAGATCTCCGCCTGCTCACTGTGTCAGAAGTTAGACAAGTCAGCAAGAGTCTCTGAGGCACCATTGCAGCCTGTGCCGTTACCTGAGGGCCCATGGAGTAAGCTCGGAATGGACATAGTTGGACCATTTGAAACTGCAACATGGGACTGCAAGTACGCAATCACCCTCACTGATTATTACTCAAAGTGGCCAGAAGTCGCTTTTGCATCTACTGTTACAACTGAGACCGTGCTGGGATTTCTCAGAAGTCTCTTCAGCCGCTATGGTAACCCAGAATCCATAGTCACGGATAATGGGCCGCAATTTACATCTGCTGCCTTCTCTGCATTCCTCAAAGGCCAGGGAATCACACATATCCATTCATCTGTGTACCATCCATCCTCCAACGGTGCCATAGAGAGATTCAACAGAGTCTTCAAAGCCTGTGTCCAAAGTGCAATCCTCCAGAATAAACAGTGGAAACCTGCAACGACTGATTTTCTTCAGGCATATAGTGCCACACCTCATGCCATGACTAACGCATCACCATTTGAACTCATGCATGGACGCAACATGAGGACAGCGCTGAATGTTCTTGCTCCTCCGGCTGTGACGGCTCATGATGATGAGGTGCGTTACAGAGTTTCCCTTCGCCAGTCACACATGAAGCAGTACTGTGATGCCAGATGGGGAGCTCGCCCTCCTTCATTCAAAGAAGGGGATAGGGTGCGAGTACGGAAACCGGTGCATGTTCCAAAGGGACATCAGAAATTCTCTACACCAATTAAGATCAAGAAACAAGTGGGTCCTAGCACCTACATCTTGGATGATGAAAAAACCTGGCATGCTTCCCATCTCGCTTCAGTATCTGTCAAGCTTCCAGAACCTCCAGCTCAGCCAAAGACCGCTCCGGAAGAACCAGCTGAGCCAAGGAAGGACCAAGGAGCAGGAGATCGTCCTGCCAGAGCACATAAGCCACCAGACTGGCTCAAGGACTATGAGACATAAAGAATCAAGACTGGTTATGAAAGTAGTTAACCTGTTGTTACATATTTTGTTAATTCTTATGTGCATTGTTATTTTTAGAACATGTAAGCAGTCTAGTCTGGAAATATTTGACTTAGGTTACTAGACCGATTCATATTTTATTTACATTACAATTCTGCCGTGTTTGAGACCTGTTTTATTGCTGTTCTGTCAGAAGAAGAATCAATCTTTAAGTAAAGGGGGGATGTTGTGTTCACTTATGATGTAGATCCTATATTATACCACTAGGTGGTGCTATGAGTAATTCCATAGTAGTTGTTAAGGGGAACTTGTTCTGAGATCTGCATGTGAATGGAGAATGTGCCATGCTGCTATGATTAAACATCCATTACCATCCTTCTTGATACTCCGTTCTTGGACATCCAAACCTTACATCTTTGACAAAATATCAGCATACAAATGCAGCTCCCAAATTTGTTTGAAGAACACTGTCCGAGTCTCTGAAACGCCACAATCCACCGTTAGCATCATTAGCATTGTAGCTACGTTTGACATCGGGTGTAATAAAAGGTAAATAGGCAGAGCATGTAATGTGAACATGCCTTCAGTCAGAAACAATCAGTTCGTCTGATTGGAAAGTCAACATTTTATCAGTTATAGCCGGCTAGCTCATTTACCTTAATCCAGAAGTTAGATGACAACTCCACATCTGGCTTAATGCGATAAACTGTAGCCATGAAATGAATAAGGGTCTTCAGAATACATTTCAAAGCCACAGAAATAATACAATAGTAACATGTTGGTGCAAGCAAGGGAATATAAAGCTAGAAGTCAGCATACTCACAAGCTGATGATCACTAACCTATTAGCAGACTAATTTGCCTGAGTTTCAGTTTGAGACTTAATTTAGGAATGAGAAGACACAATCAAAGTAGTGACCGACTAAATTTGGTTGATTTTTCTGCTTTGTCGTCTTCACTGTAAAGCACACTGGCTGCAGAGAGAGACGGACAGATGGACGCAGGGAAAGAAACGGATACAGAAAGTCAACTTGAGGACAGACAGACAGATGTCAGGAGGGTGAGACACAGCCCTCGGCCATCAGTTCACCAGTTGAACAAACTCCCCACATCCTTAAATATTTACTCCGTCTCCAGGACAACAGACATTCTTCCTGTGCCAGTATTTTGACGTTTGGGTTTCCCCGTCTGGAAAACGTTGCTGTGATGAATGAGGGTATCAGATTCAAATCGGACCACTGGTGACGTTACCTTTTTGTCTCTTTTTAGGTTTCTTTTTTCCCCCCATGTCTGAGACAGGTGTGTAAAACATTGTCAGCTTAAAGAAATGCTCAGAGGTTAAAGGTTCAGCTTACTGTTTAAACTTAAATGAATACTCCTATTTATTACATTTAAGTCAGAGGTAAGCATTCATTTACCTGGCGATCTGTAAAAACCCAGAAGGTCGAACAGCTGGCGTAAACATAAATTCCAGATAAAGAAACGTTTCTTATGATGTGGATGATTTAAACTCTCTCTTTACTGTAGGATTTTTAAACCTTTTTCCCCAAGTCATGACATTGTCAAACAAAGATGGCAGCCAGAAATTAATTGATCTAATTTATACAACTGGTTTGGTTGGAGACTTCACAAAAAAATAACTTATCATATTTGCTCCAACTGTTTCCTGACAGTAGAGCGAGATTCCACCAAAGAAAGTAGAAAAACAACCAATCAGAGTCTCCAACGCAGCTGTCAATCAGTTCATGGAGCTCTTGACCTCTGATCAAACTGAACAAGAGACATTTCATTCTCAACAGCAACCGTCTTTCATGGGAATATAGTGCAAAGGCCAATAGGAGCACTAAGAGGTTGAGGTACCTGATTATATGTCTCATGTACTATCAGGATGTAGTGACAGTTTGAGCAGGATGACAGATATTTTTATTGAAAGTAACCAACTGTAGGTTCAACATATGTTTAAAAATGGTCTTATCCATTTTATTTGTCTAAATTGGGCACGTTTTATTATTATATATTATATACTTTTGAGAAAGAAGTGAGATGGCTCACTCTAAATATAGTAAATCATTAACACATGTATTTGTGTGTGTGTGTGTGTGTGTGTGTGTGTGTGTGTGTGTGTGTGTGTGTGTGTGTGTGGTATTTTGGTAGCTGTTCAGCCATGGACCATCTCCAATTAATGTGTATGTGACAATAGGACAGTCCAGTTTTGTTTATCTGATGGAATACAAATCTCAAAGTAGTCAGGAAATTTAACGTCTCATAATTCTATGAGTTTGGATGAGATATTCTCTGTTTAAAAAAAAATACTTTACTGGAAATATGATATTCCAGAAAATCCATAGATGTTACCCAGTTGTGAAAATGATTTGCAAATACATTTTTAAATACATTATGGTGATAAGACCAGCAATGAAATGTTAAACTGTACTTCCAGCTACACAATTAAACGTGAACCACATATTAGTGTACAATAATAGCACTGAAGGAAACTGAAGGGAACGGGATGGGACAGAAGGGAACCAAACCCAGGTAAGGAATTCGTCAAATTAATGAGGTCAAACAGCCCTTCTCCTCTAACATTTCAGGCAGAAAGGGACATTTTGAGAATGAGAATGAGAAGAGACAACCAAAGTATTTCCTTAATAATATGAAAGTACCCTGCTATCCATCATGTGGAGGCAGTGCAGGTGAAACACAGTATTTCCAGACATGACTGGCGCCATTGTGAAGTTGCTAGTGTATCACTTCCATTTATTGCCATTTTGTTTTTTTCCAAGCTTCAGTAAAGGCTCACTGTAATAAACAGCAATGGTCTATTTTGTGTCCATTGGAAAATGTAGTCTGCACCTGAGACCAATTTTGTGGCAGTTGTTGCTTTCTTTGTTCATTTCTTGTTATTAAATACATAATTGATTCATCATTGTGCGATTAACAAGAGAAAACTGATAGCCAACAGAATTTTATAAAAATGAGGCTCGTCTCTTTGTGCATTCCTATTCTAACATCCTACAGTGCAAAACAATCTTTGTATAAATACAGAAATATCGTCTGTAACTTGTTTCCGCTGTTTATCACTACTACAACTACAGTGACGTAAATGTGACGTCCAATCCAAATTCACATCATAATCATGAAAAGAGATTAAGTATTTTTTCCAAGGATCCAGACAGGATTGTAACCAGCAACCTTACTACTATCAAACCAGCTTGTTGCCAATTTAGTTACCTTCTCGCAAGTTTCGGCTTTTTAGCGCCTTTTAGCAACTTTTATTTTTTTTCTAAAACAAGCCAGCAGCTGAGCAACCAGGGCTTTCTGAGCTACACACCTCTCAGCTGGGTGGTCTGAGTCTGACTTTCAACATTTTCACTTATTTTTGACATTTTGCTGCAGTGGATATATTTCAGACTCTAAATATAAATGAAATTATAAATTTGGGTCTTTCTTTTCTCAACATACTCATGAAGGGGAATTTTCCTCGTTTAGTCTGATAAAATACTCTCTTGATTGTTAAGTGCAGACGGCACCGATCAGGACATGGAGATATGGGATGAAATTGTAGTTGGGAAAACTAATAATAAATATGCTTTTATATTTCTTTGAGCAGCCCAGTCGGCAGGAAAACAGTTTGCTATTGAAAGTTACGACAAACCACAGACGCCTAAATATTAAATATTATTCTGTCATAGCAAGTGACGTAGAATATGGAGCGACTCTCTACGTTCCCCTTTAGAATCACTTTTGCACGTGTCAGTATGAACTCATTATACGCATCCCGTCTTTTCAGAATAAACTTCCATCTTCACAGAAAGCAACAAGAGCACGTAGTTAGGTTTAGAAGGAAGGTTGATGAAGTAAATATCATTTTACCATCCTGTTGAAGTCGAGCTGAAATGAAAAATGTGTTAACTTATTTGACAATATATGCTAAATTTTTTTATATCAAAATCTAATGTTTTCTTACATTTGCTTACATCAGCTAATACCAACGAATTTCAATAATATCCTGACATTCATCTGTCAATCAATCTGCAAAGTTTAGCAGCACAGAGCAAGAAAGTCCGAGCTTATCTTTTCAATGATCAAATAAAATGTGTTCCCAAAGTTATGTAAAGCCTGTATATCCCGTATTATATTTGCCAGAAATATTTAACGTTACATTTTTTTTTCTCTAAAAAGACTTGATGTGTGAGAATCCAAACAAAGAGAGCACTTTTCAAAAACAGTAAAGCAAAAAAAATCATCACGTTAAAGCAAACCTGTGGAAGTAACATCCCACCAAAGGTCTAGATTTAGCGGAGGTCTATGAGTTGATTGGTGATCCTGATTGTGATGAGGAGCTGCTGACCTCATCATTCAGTGGAGGAGTCCTGTGGCTGAAACCCATTAAAGAAGTGGAAGCATGCGGTGTTCAGGGTTTGTGCGTCGGCTGCAGCTGCCAGCCTGCATCGCGCTGCACGCTGCAGCAGAGCGGTGGCAGCTGTTGATTGGCAGCTTTAATGACATGCAGCGGTATTCAAACCAGAACGGAGGAGAGGAAGAGGCTGCCGTTTGGATGGATGCCAACAATTCACTCTCCTCTTTTTCCTCTCCTTCTCTTCCTCCTCTCCTTTGTGTCTCCTTTTTAATCTCTCTAAAATCACTTTGACCACTTTCCTTTCTCCTGGTGTTATTTTCTAAATTCCTTCCATGTTTTTTATCGCCTACATTTACACTTTTCCCTTTTCCCTTTAATTTCTTTCCATTTGTCTTTTTTGCCCCCCCATCACAACCACCACCACCACACACTTTTCCTATCCATTTTCAGTATCATCCCTCCGATTCCTTCTCTCCTTGTTTTTGTCAATTTTCCCCATCCATTTCTGTCCACCGCTCCTTGTCTGTATGTGTGTGAGTGTGTGTGTGTGTGTGTGTGTGTGTGCGTGTCTACCTGCTACACTAATGATCTGCAGCTGTCAGCAACACACATACACACAACCAACCATTTTATGCAAGCAAACACACACATTGCGGACAGACACACTGCTGCACCTGGACTATTGCATGTGTCCTGTGCAAGAATGAGTATGCAGAGCTGAGGATGACAGAGATAAATAAACCTTTTTTAGAAAAAAATTACTCAAATATGCTTATTTTAGTCCAGGCAAACACAAACACACGTGTTCGGATACAGGCTATAACCTCTGTGTAGTTAAAAGACCCAAAACAGAGCGAGATTAATGTTGCTCTCCGCCACCAGAGACCGGTGCACAGAGGCTACACCGTCTCTCTCTCACACACACACACACACACACACACACACACACACACACACACACACACACACACACACACACACACACACACACACACACACACACACACACACACACACACACACACTTTATCTGCTGACGTCTACATTTCCATTGTGGTATTTATGCTAAATATGCATATCTTAATTGCATTATCTGAAATAATTAGCCAGTGTATTTTTCCCGTCCATTCGTGAGCTGAGTAAACAGCGTTGCGCTGCAGGGGGCGGGGCCCCGTCCACCGCCAGCACTTGGACCAAATTAATCCAGTCCCTGTTTGCTAATTATTATCAGTTCTGCTGTGTGGGTTACACAAGCTGAGAGCCAGGGGCAGATAGACAGGAATTATCCATCCTCTACTGCCGTCCTACCTCATATGTCAAAAAGCAATAGAATAAAAAGTGAAACAGAGGACAGGAGGGAGGGAAGGAAGGGATGGTGTCAAGTAGGTGCATGATGCAATAGAAAGTTCTTCTGTGCCATCATCATCAACAATGTGAAGGGATAACCGAATAAAAATGAAAGAACAAGGAGAAGAAACGGGTTGGAGAGAGAGAGAGAGGGGGAATGGAAGGATTGTTGTTCAGTATGTATGACAGAAGAGAAGAGAGAAAAGATTAATAGAAGAAAGGGGGACGAAGGAGAAAAGGAGGCCAGGAGGGATGAATGGAACCAAAAGTTTATTTCAGCAGCCGTATCCTTCAGAGGAAGCAGCCGTGTTGACTATAATCCAATCGTCATCAACATGCAATGATCTCAATGAACTTGGGATGAGTTGGGAAGAATTCTTCATTTGGCTCCACCTCCAGTTCTGAAAAGTGAAGCCAACGCTGAAGTGCCTTGAACTTGCATTCTGGGCACCAGGAGGCGACTCCTCTGTTTGCAAAAGGAATTCTGATTGCATGGAAGTCAATGAGATTGACTAGCTCCTCCAGTCTACTGTGTATGAATGAGTTAGATCCTGATCTGCAGGCCTGCACTGAAAAGTTTAAAGTGACTGAGTGGTTGAATTGAGTAGCTAGTTAGCTAGAAAAGTGCTATATAAATGCAGTTGTCTGTCTCTACATGTCAGCCCTGTGATAGACTGGTGTCCTGTCCAGGTGTACCCTGCCTGAAAAAAACGACACATTAAAACTACCACAAATTTAAACTAAAAAAAATCAGTTAAAATATGATACATTCTAATTAAGATTTAACCGAGGAAGACACCTAAGAGAATACATTTTGTCATTTGGTGGATTTAGCCTATTTGCTGGCAATGAGCTACAATGAAATGGACTAAATATATCACACTCAATGACACCAATTAATCACGTACACAGTTAATTCTTTACTTCCCCAGAAGTATGGGACATGTTATTTCCTCCCTGAAGATGAAACGGTTAACATGATCCTCTGAGGCCTTCAGGGACACACTGGAAACTCTGAAAATCTGATTGTGAGGTTTGTCGTCCAAAAGTATGTTAGATTACTGCTGTGTTTGCTGAATGTAATTTCACAAATGTAACCGTTTTCAATCCCTCATTAAAAACTCATGTCTGCAAGAAGACATGAACTTCTGTAGTTTACAGTAACAAGATGCTCGAGAAGAAAGTAACTGAAGTGGAATCATTAAAAGGAGTTCTATCCTCCCTGTGTGGTTTTGTCTAGTCTTTATACTACATCACCACACATTTTCTCTGAGCGTCCAACAATGATGTGGATGAGTTTACATCATAATTATTATCTCGTTTCACTCTGAAATACGTCACATTATGGAAGATAGATACTTTGGAAATGATGCTTCGGCTCAACTTTAACAGAGTTCAAGTGGCTGTTTAGGAATGTGCACTAATGGATGGAGTGTGAATAACTAAAGGCGTTGAAGAGGCACTTGAAAACTAAGCATGGAAAGAAATTTCAGAGTCAGAGTGTCATCACAGGAGTCCATGAAAGTGAACGGTGAAGTTAAACCACTAGCAGACTAAGTGGCAGCTGAAGTGAAGAGAAAAAACTTAAAAGGGGTCAAAGTAGCAACTTAAGCCTGGGAAGGTAGTTCAATTGTCAACTCAAGAGTCATCATTTAAAAGGAATTAATGTTGCAGTTGGAGCATTACCACTGGAAGGAAGTTAAAGGAATAGTGGGTATTGCTACAGAAATCAGTGACAGTGATTTTGAATTAATCACACAACAGAAAAACATCCAACCCACTTCCTTTAGACCTCTGTCCAAAGCCACGGAAGAGGAGCATTACATCGCTAACTGACTTCATTCACAAGAAAATACGTATCATAATAAACGAACATGGCTATTGTTGGAGGTGCATTTGTCAAGCTAGCATGTTAGTAATGGGAAATGTTCTTGAAAATGGAACAGCCTGCTGTGGTAACTAGGTAGCAAGCAAAGAAAGAAACATCAACAAGGTTAGCAATACAGTATTTTTAAACTTTTTGGCACATTTCTGACATATTGTTGATGATGAAACAGCTGCAGAACCTTCCTAGCTTTCTGATTTTTTTCTGTGGATATGATAGTCAGTGTGTTCTCGGCATGTACAGTGGATTACAGATAACAAACAACAAATCCTAATCATCGCTGTTGCTTTACAGGCCAGAATTCGAGGGCTGAGCTTGGAGTAGTCACATCAGCTGATGGACTTCTGCCTGACATGTGATCAGCAGATGCTGCTCCACCTACAACGTAATTGTGTGGCAACATGGAGCACTGGGACCAGATCAGTTATGATACCCAATTGCTTTGTCTGGAACATACGTGATCGCTACCCAGATCCACATGGACGATATAACGTCTCACCCTAGTAGAGTGTAGTGAGTATAGTATTTTGGTCAATATCAATGCTATGTCTATACCATTTATGTTCTAACCTCTTCTAAATATTATATACTCACAGCATAAACAATCCAACCATAACATTTATCTCTTTACAAGGTGCACAAATAATGAGAACCAAATGCATCATGACACGCATTTATTTTTGAAACACCTTTAAGTTCGCCTAAAAGTATATACAAAAAGAAACATCTGCACAGAGGTCTCCTAGCTGATCTACAACTTTGTGAGAGCCAAGTATCATTGTTTTAGTGATTTGTTAGTGCATTTGTGTTGGTGGACTAAGCCACACTTTTCATATCATTGTTTTCTCTTGACTGGTCTGTGGATGGTTGGACTGTAGTCCAGGCTAAATGCTACAGGTAATGCTACAGGTAATTTCACAAAGTGTTTCTGAAAAGGATCACCTACTCAAGCTTGAAAGGACTCAACTACAGGTAGCAATATTAGTGATTAGTGAGCATTAGTAACAGTACTAGTAGCAGTAGTCACTCATTACGGCAAGTTACAGTAGTGTGTCATGAATCTCTTCTTTTGCAAACTCATTTGAAAGAAATATTGAACATTTCATGCAAACATTTAATTTGAAGAATGTTTGGGAGTTTTTGTCCAATATCATTCATTCATTCATTCACTACTCCCTATCCACAGATAGATAGAAGATATCCCTCTGTATAGAGGACTATGCTTTACACTGTACATGCTTAGTAGTGAGTGATTTCAGACACAGCTGCAGTCTCAGAATGAACTGATGAGGAGACAGCAGGAAGAGTACAATGAGTTATTGAGAAATGACTTACTGGCTGACGGTCCAGAAGCAGGAATGTAACAGTAAAATATCACACGTAATGCTAAACGCTGCAAACAACTAAACACTATGCCGAGCGCCTGGGCCGTTAAATTCTAAAGCCCAATGAGACACTAAACAAAGAACAAAGAAAGTGGGCTGGTGTATGTAGTGAATGACTGATTGGGGAAGTGAGGACAGGTGAGCAGGACGAGAGGCGACTGCAGGACTAACAAGGGACAAGTGAAACTAATGAGAGTGGCAGACAATCAATGCTGTTGGGAAAACATGCAAAGGCAGGACGTGAAACAAGCCATGACACCTGAGGAAAGTTGCTTACAGAATGAAACAGGAAATAAACTAGCTTGGTGTTTACCTCTGCAGATCTATAGCACCGGTGTGGACTCAAGTTACCTGACTTAGACTCCAAACAGACTCCAATCTCAAATTTGATGACTTTAGATTCAACCTTACAAAATCAAAGAAGGCTTGCAAATCAACTTGGACTCCAATCACCCCATGACTTACACAACTTTTTTTCAAATTGCTCATGTTTTAACAAACTTGGTTTAACAAATACATGAAAAAATCTGAAAAGCATACATGATTTTGGTTAATGTATTACAAAACCTGTGGGTAAAATTATACTTGAGGAAGAGCACATTATGACTTGTTCAAGACTCAAAACAGAATATTTAGGACTTGAGTGCAAAGACTTGAGACTTACTTGAGACTTGCGAGACAGCAGTTGTGTCCCAATTCAGTGGCCACATCCTTTGGAGGATCTGGTCTACAGAGGAATTCCTGTTTGCTTCATCAGATGTTCTGCCGTTGACAAAAAGTGCAAAGAGGCAACTAACGTTATGATTAAAATGGGGCCACAGATCCACAGAGCCACATATTTTATTATTTTTATTTCATATTATTGTGACCAGCTACTGTTCAATATAAGACCAAGAACCTTGAACCAGAGACTGCATACACAAAAATATGCATGGGATCAAAACAAACAGCAAGGCTATAGACTATAGGCTAGTTGTAGACCACCATCCAAGGATGGGTTGAGTAACCGTTAAAATCAATCCGAAAACAAATCAAGAAAATAAACAAAACAGAAAATAACCAATGTGGGCTGAACTGCACGCCAAGGGAGGTTAGTGTAGATTCATGCTTAACAAAGGAAGTTGTCACCAAACAGGCTACATAAGAATAAAATAACCCACCACCAGTGTTTGGAATAACGTTAGGTAACGCCGTTATTTTTTCAGTAACGGGGTAATCTAACTAATTACTGTTTCCGTCGTTACAACGCCGTTATCGTTACTGAACGTTAAATGCGGTGCGTTACTATGAATTGAATTTGTCGGTTGTCGGTTAAAAAAAAAAAGTCAGGATCGTGTTCTGCTTGCGCGCCGCTCGTGCCTGGTCTCGGTAGCTTGTTGTCCGTGGAGAAACGTGCAAACTTGCCGCGAGCTGGAGCCGGAGTTGGGGCTGCTGCTGGTCTGAGGGGCGCGCGAGGGCCACGCGGGCCCCGGTGTCCCGCCGTTCTGGTGTTGGACCGGAATCCGGTGCAGCTGTGGAGCGCGGATGGTGAAGACGGTGGTGATGATGATGATGATGAACGGCCCGGCGGCTCGTGGAGGCACCGGGGTCTCGCCGTCATTATGTCTACTGCTGTGCGCTCTGACCCTGTTTTGTGATATATGACAGACACAGCGTCTCCCACTGTATAATTTCTCCTTAAGTTTTAATTATTCCCGCATGCGAGGTGAGAATGCAATCTCAATTATTATACACAAGACTACACGCTACGCGACTATAGGAGTTGACTACAAGACTACTGTTTGCCATCTCATTACAAGAAAAATCCAAATTCTTTGACATAAAGCAACTTTTTTTTTTACAGTAACGCAAATAGTTACTTTCCCTGGTAACTAGTTACTTTTATTATAAAGTAATTCAGTTACTAACTCAGTTACTTTTTGGAACAAGTAGTGAGTCACTATAACTAATTACTTTTTTAAAGTAACGTTCCCAACACTGCCCACCACTACACATCAACCAAATCGAACTGGTTCTACAACTCTGAAATGTACCTATTCCCAGCAAGCTAATGGGACTCAAACCACACTACAATACACACATGCAAGATGGCTAATCTATTTTACTTCCCACCTCCTTGGAATCTACAGAAAAGCTATATTATTTTATAAAAAGGACGAAATAACCTATATAAAACACCTCTGTTCTGTTTGTAGCCTACCTTGCTTCGTGGCTGATGTGCATATAATGCAATCACTCCAAGCAATTAGCATACCTCCCTTCCGATATATTTCAGGCTGAGAGAGTGTATTCTGACACATCTTCTGCTGCTGATCCGCTCGTAGATGCGGTGTTGATTCAAATCCAATCGACGCGCAATGAAGTATGGAATAAGTTGGGCCGTGCAGAATCCGTCAGTTGGATCCCCTGAATCAGGAAAAGAAGGCCACATTTCTCGGCTGGATTTGTCTTTGGGATGGGACAGCCTTGTGGAGTCTGGTTTTATACAGTGGTCTCAGTCCCAAGAACTTTGACTGTAAGGATATCTGTGTGTCGGATCACAAAGCAATTTAATTTAATGTGGTTTTATCTGTTTTACCTGTGCATCAAGAAACACCTGTCCATCGCCGAGCTTTTAACTCTCCGTCTGCTTTTAAGTTTTCTGAAATGTTTAGCTCTGCTGTTTAGCTCTGCTTCTTCTACAGAGGAGCTAGTCTCCAATTTTAACCAAACCTGTGAATTAATTATCTGTTGCCCCTTTTAAACTACAAAAAACAAATAACAATCCCGGCCCTGGCTCAATAAATTTAAGAGAGACTGCAGAAGAAATGAGAGAAAATTACTTATTTTACGACATGGAAAGACTCAATCAAAACATTTCAAACAGAAGTGAAAGAAGCAAAAAACGCTTACTTTTCTAACTTGATTTTATTCCAAGCCCTTTTTTATTAAACCTATAGTTTTATTTACGGTTTTAGACTCAGTCACCTCCTCCTCTTCCTCAAATTTTGATGATACTTCACAAGAGACCGGTGAGGAATTTTTACTGTTTTTTAAAAACAAGGTTGATTTCATAACAGATCGCCCCTCCAGATAGCATTTTATTTACCAGTAGGGAAATGTATACATATTTTAGCCATTTTCAACCTGCTTTTTTTATCTGACATTTTGTCCACATTAAACAACCACATGCAGCCTTGATTTTATTCCCACCAAGTTTCTTAAAGAGGTTTTTTAACACGGTCGGGCCCAGTATTTTATCCATTGTAAACAGCTCTTTATTCCATGGTGTTTTTCCATCTGCTTTAAACATGCTGTGGTCCAACTTCTTTTAAACAAACCCAACCTAGTTTCCTCCTCTGATTTTAATCGTTTTAAACCAATTTCTAAACTCCGGTTTCTAAAAGTGGTTTCTACCCAACAACTTTTGTTTGCTTATTTGTGAAGCTTGTTCTGCTCTGAGAAATGAGTTGATTCAAATGTGGTCATTTTTAGTTAGAATGCGTTTGTAATATTTTCTCATCGTGAACTGGCTTCAATGTATGATACATACAAGGACCGCCTAGGCCCGAGCTGCAGTGAATTATGAGACAAACATCCATCCACTTCCTCTGAACTGATCATTTTGTGAACATTGATCATTGGGACTGACTATAGTGGTATTTCTGGCTTTGGATGATTTGAATGGACCTTCAGTCATAACCTACAAGCTGATGTAGGTCAGATCCACCTGTTCTGCTCTAAACGATTATTGGCTGTTCAGCTGCCATGACAACCGATCCCCCCCCCCCCCAAAAAAAAAAAAACTGAGAGGCACCGGGAAGAGTCATTCCTGTGTTAGAGATGCAGACAAACGCTTCTGCATCCGATCACAAGTTGATGGCTGTTTTACATGGTCACCAGCAGCCTTGTTTAAGGTGTTTCGGCCTCACCCGGCCACCTACGGCTCAGACTCCATCCTGAGCAGTCCACCTTAACAACACTCTGCCTGGCACTCAAACAACCTTTGTTTACTGACAGGATTTGGCAGTCAGCCATTTTGTTTTTGCACATTTACATAAACGCCAAATGGTGCCTGTTTCCTGTGTGTGTGTGTGTGTGTGTGTGTGTGTGTGTGTGTAAGGGCCCCAGCTAGTCCCCTCCCTCGTCGCTGCAGATGAAAATCGGAGGCAGTTTGAGATTCATTAAAGCACGGCGGCTGCTTGGACGGCGTTTTCCAGCAAAAGCCGATGAACTTGACACAAATGCTCACGAGCTGCAAGTTCATCTCTCCGTACCTTAATTTAGTTGATTACTAAATTATGCAATGACCCAGCCAAAGACATCGAGGGGGATGCGTGTGTGGGGTGGGGGGATATTTAGCTGCCAGTGATTTTTCCAGAATTGCCCTGTTTTACTTCCTGCTCGCCGTCACCCCGGGCTAAACATGTGTGCCAGGCAGCACAGCAGAAAATAAATGAAGAAGTTTCTCTCCCCCCACTCCAGTGGACTGTACTATAACCCCCATACATCAGGTGGACAAGGATACATACCATAAGCTTAAATGTTCAGTATTATTAATTTTACCACTTTATGCAGCGTATACTCAGACATATAAAGTGGATCTACTCTGTTCTTCATTAAATGTGTAACATTAAAGCAGGTTCAAACTGCTTTTAACGGGTTGCACGTGAACTATTCATTCTCAGTTGTTCCATATATGAAGTGTTTCTTCAGTTGTGGTATGTGTGGATGTACTGTTTGTTCAGTCTGTTATTTAAATGTCTTTGCACTATTCATTCAGTCCTTATAGTCAGTATTAATGTGTTAATACACGTAATTTTTTACTTCATACTTACTCTTTTTATGACACATTTATTAACTTAATCAGATACGTCTTCACTCATAGGAAACATATAGGCTTAATAAAAGGCCAACCAAAAGTGATCCCTCCCAAAATGAGGCCAATAAAAGAGGCAGGAGTTTAAGTTGAGTACCTTAAAAGGTTCTCTATATGACGTTCAGACCATTAAACAACAGCAAACAACAACCTGCTATGTAAAGATATATCGGAGTCATATCCACGTGAGCAGAGAAGGAAGTCCCTCTCCCTCCGTGTGTGTTGTTATCAGAGCTTCTCTTTGCTTTGTTTATGTAATCGGGCCGCTGCATTTGAGTGCATGTCAGTGTTTAGGTAATGTGTGCATACGTCATCACAGATGTTTAGCTCCCACCCGCCAGTTCCCCCTCAGGTGAATGCAGTTAGCTCTGTCAGCCATTGTTTACAATGTTAGCTGCTAGCCACCATGTGAAGGCAATAGGAATGCTCTGAATTGTGTATTGAGGACATTTAAAGACCGTTTAAACCACTGGGAAGAGTTGAGGTGGAAGTTGCAAAGCATCAACTGAGAGAGTTTGAAAACGTAGATAAAGTTTACAGAAATTAAAGACAAAACCAAAGAAACTTTGACTTTGACCGAAAAAGTCCCGCCCCCTTCGTTCAGACCTCTGATGCTCGAGACCGGCAGAGTGCAATTATCCAATCCGTCCAATTATTTTCTCTGGCCCGACTTTTTTGATTGGACGGGATTTTTACAGTCCTGCCACGGCCACAGAGGACATTTTTAAATTGTTTTTATGTCAGAGCATTTAATTTATTCATTGCTATCGGCATGTTACGAGGAGTTCAAGGAATATAACAGAAAGTGTTTCTGAATAGAACTACCTACTCAACCTTTAAGGTGGACATGTGATATACAACGTATGTTTTTCAGAGCTTTGCACTGCAAGTTTGTACACTGTGAAGTTAATTTGGTTGTGTTAATGCACAGTTGATTCCTTCTATCTTTCATTATCTCCACCAGGAGAATCAATGAGTGAGTGAGTGAGTGAGTGTGCACCTATGTGTCTGTCCCCAACTTCACTGTCATTCTTCTGCAGCAGGCTGCATCATGCTTTGGGCAGCCTAGAAGGACCTCTGCTGGTTGTGGTGACTCACACTTTGTCACATACCTTTTATTGTCTGTTTTATGCCATTCACTACTCCTGACTGGCCCCCGGAGTGCAACCCCCAGCTGCTGCTCTTGGCCCGAAGACACAGTGAGGGAAAACCACAGACTGAATGTCTATCGAGACAAACAATTGCCTCAGCACTCGTTGTGTTGACCATGAACTACAAATTCCTCTTTTAACGTGACAGAAGAGAAACAGTGTTTTTGTTGTTGTGTCTGGACGGTTGTGTTTATTTCAACTATATCACCAAACTGATCAGAGACCGTAGTTATTACAATGGCAGCTAAAGAAGAAGTCAGGCTAGCAAAAAGGAGGTTACAGTGGATGGATGAGGCAAACAAACACAGGACTTTCACCCGGGAAACCACTGATTGTGTCCTGTGTGAAACCAAAAGTCAACTGGATTTATTTTAAGTTGCCCAACAAGGTTAGTTTGTAACCACGTCACTTACCAAAGTAGTCACATTATGTAACGAACACACCATTTAACCCAAGCCATGATCTTTTTTCTAAAATGCCTTAAATTATAATCCTTTCAGGATTGTTTTGCGTGGAGCGCTTTGAATGGCCTTGTTGCCAAAATGTGCTGCATGAATTAACGTAACCTAACCAAGTAGTTCCTTCTCACGTCTACCACGCATTTAAACGGCGACTATTTCACACCGTAAAATAGAACGGTCATGTCTGTACTTTTGTGAGTGGCATTCGGTGTTGTAAAAGACACACTTCTACTACATCATGCATCGCACGTGAATCGTGATATGAGTGATATGATTGGTTCAAATATATTATTCACTGCATGTTTGTCTTTGTTTTCCAAACACACTTTGACTTCTTGTTCTCAGTTGTTTAGATTAGAATATTTTTAGATCGTAGTAAAATTATCAGCTGGACAGTGTTGTCTAGATATTTATTTACAGTTTACAGTGTTTATAAGCCTCCTGGGTTGTCCGTCTGCGTGATGTTTCTCTTTTTCTTTGGTTGCACATCTGAAGGAATAGGGAATAAATCGGTGAAGATTCTGTGAGCTTTGACTCCCAACTTAACATCAGATCAAGTCTTAATTCCCTTCCTTCACTCCTGGCATCCTTCCTTCTTTCTTCCTGACACGAAAAAAATGACTTCCTGTCTCCCTTCCTTCTTTCCTCCTCCCTCTGTTTCCGCTCTGATGAAGACTCCCATCTCTCCGGGCTGTAATTAAGCAGCTCTGCCTTTGCGTTCAGTCATGGGTGGCTCATTGTGCACATGGATTCCTCTGCAACGCTTAATTGGCTAAACATTGTTTAGTCCACTTCGTTTTTCCTTCACTACTTTTATTCTTTTCATTATTATCATCGTCATTTCCATCCCATCCTGACAGTCTTCTCTCCTCACATCTTTCTTTTTTGTCTCCACTCGTTGCATCTTTGCCACTTTCTTTATGTCCATTTTGACTTCTTCCCCCCGAATCTTCATGTTGAATCTGCTCTCTTTTGCCGTCTCACTCAGTTTCTCTCAGTCCTCCTCTCATCTGGCTGTGCTCCAGATCCAGCAGGGTTTTAGCCTCTGGTCCTAATTGTCAGGACGAGGCTAGATCCTGTATGAGATGGCCATATGGTGCCTGGCTACGAGGCTAAACTCCCCGGGCGTTTTAAGGTGAATGTTTGTGAAATGGCCACACTGCAGAAGGGAATTATATATACAATGTGTGTGTGCTCATTACCAACTAAATTTGATGAAAGGATGACAAATATGTATTTATACTTCTTGAACACTATTTTGTCCCGAGGGTCCTAAACATAAAGGGTTTGCCCTCTGTATGGTGGCCTTTTGAGGACATCTCAGATTCCTGAGAGATGACCTGTACGCCGTGGTCAAGGTGTGCTCACACCAAAGTGTTTTTCGCTGAGCGTTACTTGAATTAACACTTACTATTTATTTGCGTCACTAAGCTTGGCTTACCTCCATAGACAGTGTTTCAGCTATCATGGCTGAAATAACCAGGATTGCTACTTCGTACAAGTCCCAGATACGCCGGTAACCAAATGGCGTCCAGTCTGAGGTGCTCAGTGACCACCGATTTCACCAATCTGTATTCACTGTCAATGCAAGATTTTGTTGTGATTTAATGTCAATAAACAGATAAAAATGATGCTAAAATAACTACACAATGTCGGCGATTTGTAAAAAGCCTGAAGTCATGCATTGTTAGGTCTGTCTGCACGTCAAGCAAATCATTTTTTAAATGCTGGTTTTCTGAATGGAGTCTGGTTGATGGGTGCTAGGCTATGCTAACATTGTAGCTGCTCCATCAACACACTCATGTGAGGTTCTATCGTAGACCTCTGGGGACCACAGACTGCTACGAAATAAGAAATTCCCATTAGTCTCGTCATTCATATTGCGTCATCTACACCTTCCGTTGCCACCTGTTGCTAATTTGCATCTATTTGCATCTTTGCATTGACTTTAAATGCAATACCGCCGCGTGAAAAAATGTGCTTTGCATCAATTGTGTGAACGACTTTAGACTTAGCTCCACTTTCATCACACTAGCTGTACTGTAACGTCATATTTTTGTATTTTGTGATCAGATATGACTTTCATGAATTAAAATTACTAATGTTGTTATCAGTATGCTATTTTGTGTCTTTCTTTTGACAAATGTAATTATTGTAAGTCGCTGTGGACAAAAGCGTCACTGCAAATGTAAATGTAATGATTATAATTATTTTCAATGATTTAATCAAATCTTTTTTATTTTAACAGAATAAAATGAACACTAATTAAAATTATTTTATGTGTTTTTCTTCAAATGAAAGCTTTTGTTTCCATCCGGTCATGCTGAAGGAAAAAAAAACAGAAATGGTGAAGTTTGTTCTTGACTCCAATAACTTCTTTCAAAGGTTTGTTGTGTCACCTGTGGTCAATGTATGCAGGTATCTGCTCCATATGTTAATGATCAGCAGTTCAGCTCTGCTAATATCCACACACACACACACACACACAAACCAATGATATGTGTGTGTGTGTGTGTGTGTGTGTGTGTGTGTGTGTGTGTGTGTGTGTGTGTGTAGTCCACAGGTAGGGCTGGTGTGTGTGTGTGTGTGTGTGTGTGTGTGTGTGTGTGTGTGTGTGTGTGTGTGTGTGTGTGTGTGTGTGTGTGTGTGTGTGGACATTAAAAGATCCCACTGGGAACTTGGGATCCAGCTGCTGAATCCAGAACAAATGACATCTGCTCCACACTCACACACTCTCACACACACACACACACACACACACACACACACACACACACACACACACACACACACACACCACCATCAAGAGTACATATAAAAACCGGCACATGCTAACCGGTGGTGCGACACACACGTCGGAGTGCAACAGATGTAGTGTGGGCCTGAGACACATGCTTGCCCTCCTCCGACTCAGGTGCTGAGAGAGCAGAGAGAGAGAGTGAAGTACTCTGGTACTTGTTTTTTGTAATACTGGGGTACCATTACTGACGAACATTGAGGAATAACGGAAGGAGGATGTAAAGTCATCCAAAGGTAAAATGAGTACACACCATATTTTAAATGAGTAATTTAGAGAGAAGACAATTAGCCCAAAAGGAATCCACTATTTAATAAATATATAAATGGCAGGAAAATATAAAGTTTGTCTTTTGTGGTCGTAAATCGCAAAAAGTCACAAATACAAAGAACAAATTGTTAATATGAATTTTGGATCTTTGGAGGGAAACTAAAAGAGCGATATCATCCGGTTTCTTTCATCTGGAGTTATGCACATTCTCCCCATGAAAGGCTTTCCTCCAGGTGCCATTTCTCTGGTTTTACACGTGCTTCGTTATTCCCCCTGGTATTGTATTTGAGCAAGGCACTGGTCCCAGACCTGGTGTCGGTTCATCAGGAGCTCTGTTGTTTCCCCTGCTGTTCTTACACTTAAAGATCCCTTGTGCCTCTTGTTTAATTGCAGAGGCCGGTATGCTTTTGCTTTTGAGTTTAAATGATCAAGCAAAACAATTGTATAATCTTTTTTTTTTTAATGTGTGATTATTTATAATTCCCTGCAATGAATTTTGCCTCCATGCCCAATGCTTGTATACCCTGTTCAGGTTTGTATTTATCTGTGGCTCTATATTTGTGTAAGAATGTGTGTGTGGTTATGGGGTGGGGGGGGGGGGGGGGGGGGGGGTTAGCGGATCAGCTTGGCAGGTGCAGGGATCGCAGCGACGCCCCCAGACCGACCGCAGGGCTCGAACGCTCGCTGTGGCGATTAATCACCCGGCAAAATGCTTCTGACGTGCCGAAGAGGGAAAGAGAGGAGCTTCATGTCTCTGCATCCTTCACTGATCACGCGTGTGTGTGTGTGTGTGTGTGTGTGTGTGTGTGTGTGTGTGTGTGTGTGTGTGTGTGTGTGTGTGTGTGTGTGACAGAGAGGGAGAGAGGATAGGGATTACAAACACACAAAGTTTTGAGGTTATAGTTCTGGCCTCATACAAACTTCTCTCATCAGTATGAATAACATTGTATTGATCAAGTTAACAGAGTGGTGAAGGGATGAGGCATTATTTTAGCAGGAAGAACACAAGTTTATGATACTTCCACATTTTGTTGAGCAAAATATTCTTCAAAAATCTTCACCATTTTTATGATTTATAAAACATAAATGCAATCACCAGGAGTAAAGCATTAAACTATGAACAAATAACCACGAGACAACTAGTTGGCATCATGATGTGTGAAACCTTTTTGAAGTAAAGCCTCAAAAGAGAGAATTATCTGATACCTAGACATGGGACAATATGAAAAATTGTCATGTCACAATCCTGGCCAAAACAATTGCGATACATGATAGTAATCAAAATATGCTTTAAACTCTTTAAAAAAAATGCTCACTTCCTGATTTACTGCCGATCTCGAGCACTCGTTTGGCATTCTGAGGGCGGGGCTTTAAACAGGTCTGAACGAAGGGGGCGGGACTTTGAACAGAGGTCTGAACGAAGGGGGTGGGACTTTGAACAGAGGTCTGAACGAAGGGGGCGGGACTTTGAACAGAGGTCTGAACGAAGGGGGTGGGACTTTGAACAGAGGTCTGAACGAAGGGGGTGGGACTTTTTCAATTCAGCGATGCGTTCAAACTCAAAGTTTCTGTGGTTTTACCAAATGACCTACTCTGCCTTCAAGCAGAAACATCTAATCGATGACCCGTTGACTTTGAGGGAAGCAGAAGCAGTGGTTACATTAGACTATCTCGTTGTTGACCATTTTGATGGACAAGATTGGAAAAATTACATCATCATTTATTATCATATATGTACTTTTTGTCACGCAAAATTGATCGGACTGAGCCACTAGTGCTGTACCCGAAGCACTGGAGACTGGATCACCAGACTTGTGTGGTCTACCGACCCTGAAAGCTCTGGCTTCACCAGCACTTTGTGACGTGCTGGAAGGCTTCAGATTTTCCTTCATTTCAAAAAAGAAATGGTAAGAGACATATAATATTTGGTTAAAGGAATAGTTCAGAATTTTAGACATAATACCTATTTTCCAAGTGAGCCGGTGTGTTCGAGACGTCTGGAGACGTTTTCAAGAAATTTCATTCAGTTCTTCTAGTTGCCGAGTTCGCTTGTGCTATGGCTAGCGCAAGTCAATCGTTCTTAGCTAGCATGGCATTAAAAACAGTCTTGCCCACTCCACAGTGCACCCGAGGCAAATCCATTGTAACGGCAGACTATCGATGTACATATGTGTTGATAGAATGTTTGAAATAAAACCAACCTTGCATTTTTAAGGATTTATGACACAGCAGCAGCAGCAGCGTGTCATACTTCCTAGTAGGCTATGGCAGCGGCGGACTGATATCACCTAGCACTTATAAGTTACCGGTTCTATAATAGTTTGTTTACCTGCTGTCATTGCTACAGACGCAGAGTAGCCTGCAGTGCTAGTTTCTTCAATCTCACAGAAATGGACACTTTTGGAGAATATACTGAAACTTTTGAAGACTCTGATGAGGAGTTTTTTTCCACCCAAACCCAACCGTACTGGTACGAGCCTGAATATACAGAGGAAGAATAGCGTGAGAGGGATGCTCAAAGGGCAGAACGTGAACGAGCGTCTGTGGAGACCGAGATAGCCCCCGCTGGAGCTGAGAACTGGGACCGAACAAACGGAGAATGGTGGTGCCAGGAGGGAATCCCCCGCAACGCGTCCGAGGGTTTACGGGTCTACGGACGGAGCAGAGGTCCAGGTTCGTAATTGTGGGTTCGCGTGGCCGTGGGCTGCCCGGTGTTTGCGTGAGGTCCAAGCGCTTTTCACCCAGGTCTGAGGGCATGAGTCCCGACAATTCGGCCCGGTTCGAATTTACGGGCAGTATTTCGGGCGGCACATCTTAGAGTTTTGAGTCCGACGGAGAGTCCGCATGTGTGGATTCGCAGAGCCGCCCGCTGCCGGGTGTTGGTCTGCGGTCCAAGGGCTTTTCACCCAGCTCTGAGGGCACGAGGCCCGACTGTTCGGCGTGGGGCAGGTCTCTATTTACCGGAGGGAATCCCTGCAACGCGTCCGAGGGTTTACGGTTCTCCAGACAGAGCAGTGGTCCGGGTTCGCGGTGCGTAATTGTGGCTTCGCGTGGCCGTGGGCTGCCCGGTGTTTGAGTGAGCTCCGAGGGCTTTTCAGACAGCCTTGGGGGTATAAGTGCCGACAGTTTGGCCCGGTTCGATTGCCTATTTACGGGCAGTATTTCCGGTAGCGCGTCTTAGAGTTTTGAGTCCGACAGAGCAAAGTAAAATTCCGCTGCTGCTGAGAAACTAGTTCCTCAAAAAATGGATGATTCATGCGATGCGAGGTTAGTTTTGTTTCAAATATTATTCTATCAACACACATATGTACATCGACAGTCTAGTGTTTTAATTGATTTGCCTCAGGTGCACTGTGGAGTGGGCAAGACTGTTTTTATTGCCTGTCTAGAACGACTGACTTGCGCTAGCCATAGCACAAGCGAACTCGGCAACTAGAAGAACTGAATGAAATTTCTTGGAAACATCTTCAGACGTCTCAAACACACCGGCTCACTTGGAAAATAGGTCTTATGTCCAAAATAGTACAAAAATGCTGACTCATTCTTGGGTTTTAGGAATCATGGTAACACTTTCTATGAAGGTCATGTATCATCATCATCAATATCATAAGCACATTTATAACACATTATAATTAATTTATAAGGCTTTATAAAAGTTGCTATAAATGTTTATAAGCATGCATGACAATGTTATAACAAGGTTTATAAAGTACATGGTGGAAATAATGTATTATAAGTTCAGCATTCATAACCCTTTATACCTCCATGCCCAGGTGACCCCAGTGTTTGAAGGAAGAATCTGAGTCCTGGGTTACACATTATAACGACCAAACTTAAGAAGAGCCATTTACTTACATTGACTTATTTCCAAACTGAATAAATGTGAGGAAAAGTCAGGGTGATATGAGGATGTGGATGAGTAAGGTGAAAGGCCTCGGCATTTACCAAATTGATTTGATGACGGCATTAGATGACAGGACTGTGAACCATTTCAATTAAATTAAAATGACAACCTGCAGGTGGCGCTTCAGGAGAGGCCTGGTTGGACAGGGTCACGCAGCTAGCATGGCTAAAATGATCTTGGGGTTTTTTTCAGCATCAGACACAAACGATGGAGAGGAAACAAATGACAAAAGAGATCCTGCTAACGGAATCTGTATTTGTCTTATTCTGTCAAGTTTTCAACCGAAATATTATCATTAATGAGGACCATAAATCTTACATGTTATTATTATTCATGTTATTTGTCCTTTATTAGGTTAGGTTTACAGCAATATCCCCTCTCTCTCTCTCTGCCTCCCCCTCTGTTCTGTCGCTTTTCAAAAGCATCTAATGAGGCGGGAAATCACACAGAAAAGAACAATATGTGAACGTTAATATGCACACATCTAAACATGGCAGTATAACCAGATTTCACCAGTTTCAATAGTAAAACAAATGGGCTTCTCTGCTACGACTCGCAGCAACATATCTAAATGATGATTTATTCATTACAGGTTCTTCTATTGTTGACTGTTGATTTATGTCTTTGTTGCGTCTTTTTGAAAAATGTAATTTGATTTTATTTGTTTAGTGATTTTGAATTGTTTATTCATGTGTTTGCGTATCGTTTAAAAAGCCTCGCTGATTTAGTAACTGTTGAATCATTACCAGTCATCCGAAGAGTTTCACTCTATTAAAAAGTTGTTGTTTTTTTAATGTGGTGCTTAAAGTGGCAATTTTAAACAGCTTTAGGAATATGCTGTATGATGATATAACTCTTAAAAAGTTGATTTTACCCAGAGCCCCTCTGCTAGACAGCAGACAGCAGATTAAATAACAAACTGACTCATGGATATTGTATTTCACGGGCCTAATCCATTTGGCGACTCTGGATCAGTGAAACCAATACTTTGGTTTGTTGGTCTGGTTCGGGAATCGTTGAGATATTGTTGTCAAAGTTTCTTCACTTTACCTCAGCATTTATCTGCTGTGTGCACAAATCCCTTTACCTCCAGTTCATCTCGACCGTCACCATTTTTATGAACTTTATTTAGCAGATTGTCTTTGTTTCACTTCCTGTAAGTAGCTTGGGTTATGTTCCACTGTGTTCATATGCTCGTCTCTTGTTCTGTGTTTGGGATCATTCATGTTTAATCACATCACTTGTGCTAGACGGGAAGAGGAAGGCTTACCTCCATGTCGACACCGACATGGTTTCATCCATCATGGCTGAAATCACCACTACTGCTGCTTTTACGTGTTGTTACGCCCTCCTACCTTTATAACATCACCCAGAGGTGCTCGCTGAATTTCACCAAGCTGTAGTCACTGTCTCTACTAAGACACACTTTGGCTGGTTTACTACAGATACAGGATACAATATTTGTTTCCTTCCTTCCTCAAGTTCTGATTCAACATTTTCGTGGTGTGAATTCATTTTGCAACATGTTGCTATACATTTAGGTTACTTTGTTACTTGGGGCTGGTACCGAAATGCTGCCCGCTTACCGTCAAACTCAGGCATTTTTCTGTTTTTTCCACAATAAATGGCAACCCCAAACACTCTTGAACCCTGAATACGCAGAGATACCATGTGATACCAACGTCATTATTCTATTGGCTCACAAGCCTTGCCACCCGTCACACATATGTTTTCACGAGAAGTGATACTTTGATTCTGCACCTTTCTAAAAGCTCTGTGGATGTATTTTTTTTTTTTTAATTATTAGTTTAAATAAAAATGTTATCAATATGACCTTTAAATGCAAAATATTTTAAAAACCCAAACAATTTCTGTGTCGACAACAACAAAAAACTAACAAAGCTGAAGTGGCGGAGAAAAAGAGACAACGCTGCAATTTGAGTCTAAATAAAACACAAACAAAGAAAAGAAATAAAAAAGGCTAGAGAGGTAGAGGAAACATAGAGAGTATTGTCTGTGGGGGGAGTTTCATTATTTGTTATTTTTTATTGTTTGGGTCTCAGCTGGCAGAGTACAATGTCTTTAGTGTGAGTGTGTAAGTGTGTGTGTGTGTGTGTGAGAGAGAGAGATGTATGTACACACACACACACACACACACACCAGCACTAAGTGAAACTGCCCTCCGAGGTTAAAATTTACATAACCATACTGTATCAGTTTGATTTATCGGTTCAAATCCACGCCTCCTATTTGTTTTTTTATGTTTTTATTTAATCCCGTGGGTAAAGCAGTTTACTGATCCGTCGTCCTTAATCGGCAGAGCAAGGCACCAGCACGGCACAGGTGAGGGTTCGATTCCCCCGTGGGCCAACGCGTGCTAAAAATGAGCGCTAACTTTGTCCAGCTAAATGGGACATGATATTATAAATGTTTAATAATAATAAAGTATTTAAATATGAGAGGAAGCGATTGAGAGTCGGGAGGTAAACCTCGGGGGATGAAGTACGCAGAGGGAGTTGAAATGTTATGAGGAATTAGGTTGAATATAACGGAGGAGAAAAGTCGTGTTGCAGTACTCGATGCAATCATGCTGCATCTCTAACGCTGTGTTCATGCACACTGATGGAATAATAATAATAATAATAATAATAATAATAATAACATGTTTATTTGATGTGCTTCACGTGATAAAATTGTTAAAATAAGATCCAAACAGTAAAATGAGCAAGCAAATAAATTACATCTTTTTTTTGTATACATATGTATACAAAAAATTATTTATACAGGGAGACCTTATGATTCATGATGATCTTATAAGATCATCATGAATCATAAGGTCTCCCTGTATAAATAAAGGATAAATCAATACATAAAACAATAAATAAAAATGTGTATCCTGTATTTTTGACACAGAAGTGAGATGTTTCTATCCAAGTGCTGCTGTTTGTAGAGTTTTGACACAATGAGCCAAATTCCACAAAAACTGTGTAAGCGATCGCAAAAATCTTCATGCTGTGTTCACACCTGACAAGGATCTCTCTCTGTACTGGACAGTTCATTGAAATCTGAAGGTAAGGTTAATGTCACATAATCTCAGAGCATGTATTTACAGTACCTCAAGGACTGTGGGCAGGTGGGCGGATGGATGGATGTCAACAGGTAAGAGGGCAATCAACCTACCTGCAGGGGTTCTCCACAGCTGCACACACATTCAAATGCTTTATTTGACTCCACACACACACACACACACACACACACACACACACACACACACACACACACATTAACAAACAGAGCGTATTTAATGCAATTGCATCTCCACATCTCTTTGCTGCACCAGATCTGATCTCAATAATGTGAAATCCAAAATAATATATCCAAGTAGAAGTCCCTAAATAGCCTAAAAGTTATGGGTGCTCTATTCAATGCTTAATATGTAACAGTCAGAGAAAGACTTCCCTCGACACTGCTGCTCTAGAAATCTCTGAAAACCAAAACACTGATTCCAAAATGAAGCTAACTTCAGCGTGACACATGGAGAGCATGACACGCCCCTAGTGGTTAAGTTTATATGTCTGAGTAGTGTATTACCTGCCTTGTGAAGCCAGTCTGTCCCAGTCCTATCCCATTTCACATACTAAATATATACAGTATAAACTACATATTAATGAATGGATAGCTTAAACCAAGCAATCGGATTGGTTCATGGACGTGATGTAATACCCACATACCACTACTATGACGTCTAAATCCTTAACACTTTTAGTATCGCTCTACATCAGGGAAAAAGACTAAAACAGAAGACAAAAGAAGACGTTTTTTGGGTCAGTCCAGTGTTAATTGAAAAAACAATGGGCGTCGATCCATCCATCCATCCATCCATTGTCTACCGCTTATCCTGTATTCAGGTTTCGTGGGGGGGCTGGAGCCGATCCCAGCTATCATTGGGCGAAGGCAGGGTTCACCCTGGACAGGTCGCCAGTCTATCACAGGGCAAACATGTAGAGACAGACAACCATTCACGCTCACATTCACACCTACGGGACATTTAGAGTCACCAATGAACCTATCCCCATCTTGCATGTCTTTGGACTGTGGGGAACTCCACACAGAAAGTACCCGGGGCCAAGCCCGACCCGGGAATCGAACCCGGGATCGGGAGCCGATCCAGCTTGGTGCAAAACATCTTTTAGTCACTTTGAAGTACAACGGCGTGTTAGGGCCACTGTAGGAAGAAAAAAAACAGACCCGAGAGAGGGGGGTGATATTCAGAGAAAAAAAGTGGCAAATTTGCGAGTTTATAAAGTGGCAACTTTGCAAGTTTATAACGATGCTAACAACCGGCATTTATGCTAGCTAACTTCCCATGAATTTACGCATATATTTTTCGAATTAGCACATCACAACGTGACAACGCCTCGTTAACTTAGGGTGATGGCTGTTGATGGTTATTGTTGGGTTTTTTATATGGGCCAAATTGTCATCTTATGGTGTTTATTGATCTAGCGGTTGGGCTAAGATGCTAGCGGTAGTTTTCACTTGTTGTCATAGCAACGGCATACATCCAGTGTTGAACCAAGCAAATTGTTTATATCAACGTGAATATATGCCAAAAGAAAACAGAGGCGAGAGAGGGGGCAATATTCTATATTATATTTTTTTTAAAGTCACAAATATACCACTTTATAAATATCATTTTTCTAAGAATATAGCCCCTCTTTCTTGGCTCCGCTTACTTGTTTTTTTTCTACAATGGCCCTAATACACCGTTGTATTGAATTGCCAAAATTCCCAGGTAGGATTTTTAGCCGCCAGTCGATCGGCACAGCTGTCTGGCGACATTTTCACTTTGACGCTGATCAATAAAACATTTCTATCATCATCACTCACTTTCCTCGTTCACACACACACGCTCACTTATTTGACGCCTACTGATTCATTCACTCAATCTCATTTGTTCATCCAGTCACTCATTGCTCTCTCGCTCATGGGTGCATTTATTCATGTCAATGTTGTTTTTCTTTAATATGCATGTTGAGTGCATTCGCTGTGGTTGACTTCAATAAAACATACATTTTAATTTAACACGTTTGATCAGCGCTTTAATGAATTCATCTGTCGGTTGGTGCGGCTCGTTCGTCGGCTCCGTACTCTCCCAGTCAACACGATTTAAATCTTTCAGCTGTGATCTGCGCAGGTGTCTGCCGTGACTATCAAACCCACCTCAAAGAGAATAACACGCACACACAGAATCCCCCAGTGAGCCCCTGTGATTGGAGTCACTCGATCACACGTCACACTAATTTGATCAACTCTGTTGAGACAAACATCAAATGAGAAAATAACTAAATATAAATACATTTGTAGCCTTTTTTGATGCAAAGGGATAATCTATTATTGATCCCAAATGAGGTTTTAAACTGCACACGAAGAGCAGCTGAATCCGTGCGGCTGTCGAAAAGAATTACTTTGCTGAACAGCCCTTTAAAGGGCTTCAGCTTCGTGAACTTGACCGTTGGAAAGAGAGTCTGAGAGTCACGAGGCGATCTACTGCTGCTTTTTGTTATTGAAACATTCCAACAGTCAGACAATCAATTAAAGGATCAATCAGTGCATTATCTGCTTTTTCGATACGCCCATGTTGAGATGTAATACATCACAAACAAAATGAAACCTTTGATGTTTACATTTCTGTTCACATTTCCAAATGTGTTTCTTTTTTTTTTTTTTTTTTTTTTTTTTTACAAAACTTAATAAGTTTGTTTTCCATCAGCATGAGCAAGCCTTCCCCCAGTTTCCTGCACTTCTCTCTCTCTCTCTCTCGCTTTGTTTCTATAGTAACCTTGGCTAAAATCCAAACAGCCGGTAGGGCCCTCTGAAGGGCACTACACAGGCAAGATGAAAGATTTCCACCAGGCGACTGCAGCTTCCAGGCAACAGATAAATGTGATTTTAAAAAGGAGGACACAATTCCACTGAGCAGAGGAGCGACAGTGAATATCAGGGTGATGGTGGCATGTCCAACATATTTATATGAACTAATAATTCATAATCCATATTAGCTTAGTTTTTACCCGCACGCAAATTGAAAATGCAGTCACACAGACTAAACAGCAGCAACGCAGAAAATTATTGTCTTGATCCAAAAGGAGAAACAGTACATAACTGAATGTTATTGGCACAACTTTGACCTGAAACTACCCCAAATTCATTTTGCATTCACTTCATTCAGACTGAATAATAATTTGCATACACAAAATCTGCACACACAGAAAAAAACACTAGTCCCCACAAAAACCACAAGGAAAGAAACAGTAACGCTGGTGACCAAAAGCTACATAAAGCACTGAGGAAAATGACAGCTGAACGAGACGGAATAATGTGGCAGAGCACTGGAGGGAAGACCAGGCTTTTATAGTTCAGGTTGACGAGGTGAGTGGGAACAGGTGTGCCTTGATTGCTGCAACAGGAAAAGCCAGCCACGCCCCCTGCTGGCATACACACGCCCTGCAGGAATCATCACAACAGCAGATGTTAAAGGGCCAGTGTGTAGCATTTTGGGGATCTATTATCAGAAAGGGAATAAGAGCCATTTTCATGTACGGTGTGTGTTGTACACAAATTGTCCACTAGGTGTCACAGTTGGGGTTTGAGTCCTATTTAGGTAGGAACCTTTGGACAGGTATCAAGTGTGTTGCTAGTCGAAGGAGCACTTCATTTTTTGAACGCAGAGGAACGCAATGATACGCTGATGTTGATAAAAGTTAGAATGGAACCAAATGGACACAAACAAGTCTCATCACGTTGCTATAATAAACAAGCCTTAAAGTCAGAGGCAAGTGTTTGGACTGTTATTTCAAAACGCAACGGAGCGATGCAACGGAGCGATGCAACGGAGCGATATTCGATATTTGCTTCATATCTACACCAGGAGCCAGTTCTCTTCATGGAGTCTGCCAGAGTTGTTGCACCGCCATGTTTCTACAGTAGCCCAGAATGCACGTTACATGAAGGCCACTGTAGTTCTGACACACTTGCAAAACCAGTGCAAAACCATGGGGTGCCAACACCACCGGATGCCATAAAATCCTACACACTGCCCCTTTAAATAAAAGTGTTGCATCATATTAACATGCCATAATAGGTTCATCCATTTTTGCATATCTCCAATTCTCTTTCTATCTGCCCTTTTACAGTTTGTACACTATTTGCACGCAGTTTGGCAGGGACCAAACTTGTTAGCATGTTAGCTTAGCTTGGTTGCTAACAGTACAATAACTTCTGAGTTTATTCAAAAGATGTATTTTTACATCAATGCCTGTCTCATAACTGTCTTATAATATTTAGCCTTATGGAAAAGTAATAATCCGACAGACGCAACAACAAATTCTACACATCGTCCCTGGAAATGAGTGGAGGGTGCAACACGTTCATAAGCCATAACAGATTATCCACTGTCCAGAATTCAACATATAGAGAGAAGATAACCACAATGTCAACATCTGTCAAGCCTACTAATATTCCCGTGACCCACGGAAGTGCTCAGAAAATAACACAGAGAGCAGGAATGAATAAGTGAGGGGAAAGCAGGGAGGGTTATTATTCCCACGCTCGCTTCACTATTTGTTCCGCTCGCAGACGCTCAGCTCGGCTGTTGAGGCGCCGACCAGCGAGGGAGCATGAAGCTCTGAGCATCAGTGTTTCTGTTTGTTCCCTGAAAGATTCATAAGTGCCACATCCACATGAATCATTCACTAAGGAAATGATTGTCGTAAACATGAAGTGCCATCCCTGCCACTGTGTGCTAAAATATTTATGCTTTTTAAGGCATAAATTATGACACGGCTCTCTCTCCCTCTGCTGTGGGGGGGCAACTTCCTCCTCGTCCTTAGCAGAATTAAAGGTGCAACATGTCGATGAGCATCTGAACTTTCAGTTTCATTCAACTTGGAGGAATTCAAGGACTCGGGGAGCTTTTGCAACTCAGGGATGCCCGACAAAACACAGTTAGAGAACAACAAAACAACTACAATAGTGCATTCCTGTTGTTCATCAACTCTGACTGTGTTTGAGCACCAAGTATAATTGATGTAAAGACAGAGTCCACCTGCTCTTGTCCCACCACAGTCAGGAGGTCTGGATCAGGTCTCTGTCCATGATCGAGGTTGAATCCATGATGCAACCAGGTCTCTGTAAGGATGTGGGACCAACAGTCATGACCTCCCGTTGCTGGGTTACCCCGAATATTAGTTTCATCCATCTTATTTTCCTGTTACCCATCAGATAGCCAGAAGCATGCTGGGTAGTGGTTGTAGCCTCAGGTCCTAGCTGGGTTAGCTTGGCTCTCCTCCCTCTCTTTCCGGAGCAGTTCGGTGGCGTTGGTCCAGCAGACCTGGCATGGTGATCGTCTCTAGGTCCGCTGCACTTAATCCAACCCAAACACTTCCTTTTCTGATGTTGATGAGTTTATTCTGTCATGTGCCATAAATACTACAGTAATAAATATGAAAAGACAACACCGACAAACTTCCTGGTTCAACTTTGACCTGTAATACTTTTCCTCTGCAATGCCTCTAACATCTGACATTTCAGGTGCACTGACTTTCAGTTTTACCTGACAAGAAGTTTGGACAATAAACCGAGCAGCAACCTCCGGATCTGAAAAATGAAGCCCATGCAGAAGTGCCAAAAACTGCTGTTCCTCAAAGGGCCACTTGAGGCTGGCTCCTGAAGCAATCATCCCTGAAGATGTTAAAATGCTCAACTTAACAGCAGAATACACATTTACAGTCTGCTGTAAAAAAGTGTTTTGATTCTAAGGCTAAGACCCTACTAATGACACCCATTCACCCATTTTAATTATATTAAGGCATTAAGTTATCTACAATTAAGGGAGTGGCTAGGTGGGTGCCGTCTCAGGTTGCTAGCTACTCTGTTGCATCATCTGGTCCCACCTAAATTCCACCACTGATCCACTTCTAGATTAGCTAGGAGCTTTGCTGTGTTCACACCAAACGCAAAGCAAGTTTTCGCCACATGTCATTTACGCTAGAGGAGGGGGACTTAACTCCATGTAGCCACCGACAATGTTTCAATCATCACGGCTGAAGTAACCACAGTTGCTGCTTTGTACAAGTTGAAGTCCCAGATACACCAGGAAACCCAACGTCAAGTTCATAACATCACCCAGAGGTGCTGAGCTGTATCCACTGTGAATAGCAAGAGACACGTCAGCTGATTTCCTTCAGCAGTATGAACCCAAAGTGAACTTTGGTTTTCCCCAGCAATGAGGACTCACTCACTCACTCACTCACTCACTCACTCACTCACTCACTCACTCACTCACTCACTCACTCACTCACTCACTCAAAAAGTCGGTCGCTAACAAGTGGCTTTATGAGTGTTTGTGCTTGTGCTTATGTGACAGGGTTGTAGTTTGTTTATAGCTTAACGTTAGCTTTCTACTTCTGGTGAATTTATCCAGATTATCTTGCTGAACAAATCCCATTGTCCCATTTTTGTTGAGGTTAACCAGTATGATGCTAACTCCCGGGGTTGGCCTCCAAAAATATATCATAACCGCAGTAGCCTATTTTCTTTCCAGATCGTAGTGTGTATTATTCAACAATGAAGCAGATTCTCAGATCATTCATGCTACTGCCTGCTGACAATGTTTTAAAGCTATTTTTATCCCATTTTTGCTTTGCAAATGTCATAAAATACACAAAACACATTTTGATCTCGGTATTTCTCAAAGGTTGCTTCCAGATATGACATAACTGTTTAAATATCAATCATTTACATTCAGGAGAGGGATACAGATCATTTCAATTTAGCCGCCCCTCTCACACACACACATCTACTCTTCATTGTTATCATTGCAGGGCCTTGATGTCAGTTTTTTATTTTGTGTGTGTGTGTGTGTTTGTGTGTGTGTGTTGGTTCCTCCGTCTATCTCTTCCCTGCTCTCAATGCCAGGTCCTGATTTCTTTCTTTTTCTGGGGAGTGTGTGGTCCTATCTGTGTGAGCATGTTCCCATCTCTCTCTCTCTCTCTCTCTCTCTCTCTCTCTCTCTCTCTCTCTCTCTCTCTCTCTCTCTCTCTATTCGGCCCTCACCTCGAGGCGAGTCGATCCTCTTACAGTAATACCATTGCCTAATCTCAGAGGCGTATCAGAGGGAGCTCAGAGCGCTCAGCACTAATAGGTTCACACAAATGGGATCTAGTCAAAAACCTCCCAATCCTCCTGCCACTGTAAATATGGAGAGCATTATCTTAGTCTGCCTGGAGGCCTCCGATGTGGAACCGATGCAGATTTGACAGAGAGACTGAGAGATAGCGGCCAAAAACAAAAAAAAGAAAAAGGTAATTTAACATGCTGTTAGCGGTGTTACAGCCGTCGTTTAGGGGATGAAACCAATACAATTTTAACTTTTAAAATCCGGATGGTAACTGATCTTCATGCATGATCACTTTAACAGAAACATTACATCTTAATATAAATGTATAAGAGGTTTTATTTAAATCCAAATTCACTTAAAGGCCCCTAAAATACCTCCGTTTTTTTATTTCACATTACAGAGATTTCTGCATTAATGTTTAATTTTGCTTTTTTGTGCTTTTCTGACAGGTTTGAAGTGGGCGAGACTCCGGTGAAGCATCAGTCACAAGTGTGGACAGTGAAGTGTGACAGTGTTTTAATCATAGATCGTCTTTATGAAGTGGACGTCGTCGTTGTGATGTCACCCATTGGTTCGGGGACTACGGTTTTGAAACCTTGAGTTCGGCATTTTTGCAGTCATTATCTGTGATTTTGGCCGTCGCCATCTTGGATTTTTTGCAACCAGTGAAGGAAGTGACTATTTTTGTGGAGGAGCAACGGGTGGATCGTATGGTGATGCAAACAGGAAATCCTCTGTAGATCAAACCGTCTCACTTTGGAGACCTTTCAGTTCGGCCTTCACGTCTTTCAAAGGACGCAGAAGACGCAGACGCCAAAGGACGTGTCTTCCGAACGACATGGCCACTGAAATGGGACACAACGTATTGGTCTAATTCACAGATTGCAATATGAAGACATTTATCTCACAATCTACATGATTAAATTCTACCTTGAATCTTTTTTCATTGACTGCGTGAGGAAATAAAAATTTAACTCTTTAGGGTAATGTATACTGTCTGAGTATGAGAAATTTAAAAGGACAATTTACTCTTTTAGTGACTTTTAGATCATATACTTTTAGATATTAGCTAATAGCTATGCAACACATTTTATTTGAATTCATATGTTATTTAATTTCACCTTAAACAACTGTGGATGCAAGTATGGAAGCTTGCTGTTTTTTAATACTCTTAGCACTCGCAGAGCAGGAATAATGACCAGAGTTTTGTGTTTGTCTTACTAAAATAAATAAGCACAAACTACAATAAACCTGAGCATGTGCAGAATAAAGAAGATCTACATATTAGAGATTGATTGGTAAAATAAAAAGTAAATATGTACATTCAAAGCTATGAATCAAAGATGCATAATATACTCAGAATCATATATGGCTTTGCCCAGCTGGATATATACTCCTCAGGCACAAAAACAAAAACATCAAATGTGGTAAAAATAAATGAAAAGAAATGGGATTCTTCAATGAGGGCTGTGTCGGCTGCCTGGGGGGAAACGTTGATGAAAAAGTGTTGAACAGCCCTTAAACTGCACCGTCAGGTGAAGATGTGGGAATATATGAGGGAAATATGAATGATGACAAAACCTGTTCAGATGTTTGTGTGCCGTGTGAGCTGCTCCTGCAGCTGAACGACACACTGCCAACCACACGGTCCTGCACTGACACCTAGAGGCCACAAACGGTACTGCTGTTTTCAAATGCACAGCTCACTTTGGGACCAGTGTCACACACACACAAATGGACATTGATTTTCAAACAAAATTAAAGCTGCAGGTGCAGATATTTTACTGACTGATATGGGGATCGGGATTGGGATTGGCACTGAATTTGAAATATTATTGAATATTTGGAAAACGATTAATGAGAACCAACATAAAAGAAAAATTACAAAATAAAATAATAAACCCAACCCCAATGGTATACAGGTATTCTTCCTTCAGTCTGTCAAGTTCTGTCTATTGTCTTTCAGTACAACCTGGTTAGGGTATATCTGTAGGCTTTAAGCCTTGAGCTCTTCTCTGTATCCCAGTCCAACTGTATCCTGGTCTATCTGTATCTGTATCCTGGTCCATCTGTATCCTGGTCTACTGTATCTGTATCCTGGTCCAACTGTATCCTGGTCCATCTCTATCCTGGTCTACTGTATCTGTATCCTGGTCCATCTCTATCCTGGTCTACTGTATCTGTATCCTGGTCCATCTGTATCTGTATCCTGGTCAGAGGACTGAAGAAGCCTGGATGCTCCACACACTGCAGGTATCGCTGGCTCAATCAGAATCCACAAACACAAGAAACAATCTGCATGTAATAAACTTCAGGGTGAGTAAAGGCCAAAATAACAAACAAAATATCCTTTAATTGAAACTAACTTACCTAACAACAAAAATAAGAATGAAAGGAAATACAGGATTCTAACCTGTCTCCCTCCCGCAAAACAGGAGAAAAAAGGTTCCAAAACAAAATACCTACCTTCCAAGACTGCACTACTCAAAAGTACGTTTGTTCACAACAGCTGGTAATCAGGAAAAATAGAGAGAGAGAGAGAGAGAGAGAGAGAGAGAGAGAGAGAGAGAGAGATTTTTTTGATTTTTGAAACCAACTTTTATTGTGGCAGGTTTTCTTAAAAAACTAGTTCACAATTTAGTTTTCCAAAAAAAACAGAAAAAAAAGTTAGTTAAAAAAACCACATCTACACAAATAAATAATTAATCACAACAGGTAATTGGCATAAAACATTTTTCCTGCTTCTATGGAGCACAGAGCGTTCTGCCAGCACCAGAGGTCTTTAAAAGAGTCCAGGTCGCCTGCTGTTCTGTAGAAGTTAAAATCAATTAGGAGTCTGGATTTAATAAGACCTGTACAGACAGGGACCGGCTCGATATGGAGGTCTTCTTCCACCTTCCTCTTTCGACTTATGTACACTGCCATCTTGGCCTGGCCTAAAACAAAGTTTAAAAGCTGGCTTTTGTGTTTTTGTTGGCGAGTGTATCTAAAACCACAAATAAAAACCTGTTTGTTAAAACTCTCTTTAAAACTGATAAAAACAGTTTGTAAAAAGAGAAATAGTGCTGACAGACGATGACACTCATAAAAGCAGTGAAAAATGTTTTCCCTCTCGTCACATTTGTCATCTAATGCCCTGTTTAAAACTGAAAGGAAAGAATTGACTGCTAAAATCCCATGCAGGACCCTCCACTGCAGGTCCCCGTGTCTTTTGCACAGTGGAGGTTTGTACAAGGACCTCCACTGAGGGCTGGATTCCGGGGCAAGACACAGGTAGCCCCTCCAGGGAGTGTCTGCCCGCTCATTTAGTTTTTTCCGGTTCAGCGTTTTCACCATTAGCTTGTAAAGAGCCTTACCAGGGGCCCCCTCCAGGGGGACTAGGTGTCCTGGCTCTAACAGGGGACCAGAGAAGTCTTTAAAATCCACAGTCAGAAAAATGGCAGGAAAGGGGTCCTCAGGGTCGGGGGAGATGGATCCTTCTGAGAAGTCTGTTAAAAGCTGGATGTTGTGCCTGGTCAGCTGCTGCTTCCAGTAGTCCAGGATCTTTTCTGTAGTTCTGGTAGATGTTATTCCCAGTCTTTTTGCCAGCTCAGCAGGGTTGTCCAATTGGGGTCCGACCAACTCCACCACTTGGCCCAGTGTGGAGATCCCTGCAGTCTGCAGCAACCTGGACAGGGTGGCCGATGCCCAACTGGGATGGTTGATCCGGGTCCCGTACAGGATGGGCTCTCGCAGCAGCCAGTGCAGGGAGTCCCCCTGCTGTTTCCGCTCCCTGTTTAAAATGCTCCAAACAATAAAAACACTTTTGTAAAAGCTAGGAAGAGAGGGTGCCATTACCGTGTGGTTTTTCATTAAGAACAAATTAAAATCCAGACCCAGGCTGTTAAAATGTTTCAGGATGCACTGCGATAGGGGTCTCCACAGAGTGTCCTTTGGCCCAGTCAGCATCCTTTGGAGGAACTGGAGGCGGAAGGTGGCGCCCCTGCTAGCCAGATGGATAAGGCCCTGCCCCCCCTGCTCCCTGGGAAGGAACAGGACACTCTGTGGTATCCAGTGCATCCTGTCCCAAAAGAAATCTACTAAAACCTGTTGTACCTCTGTTAGGAGAGAAACTGGAGGATCGACACAGGCCAGCCGGTGCCACAGGGTGGATGAGACCAGGTTGTTCAGGATCAGGGTGCGACCTCTGTAGGACATTTTAGGCAAAATCCATTTCCATCTACAGAGGCGCCCCTTCACCTTCTCAACCACATTTTCCCAGTTTTTACCTTTATAGGTCTCATCCCCCAGAAAGACCCCTAGGTACTTGAGCCCTTCCTTCCTCCAGACCAGGCCACCAGGCAGCCTGAGCCGATCCCCCAGCTCCTCTCCGACCATCAGAGCCTCGCTCTTCCCCCCGTTCACCTTTGCAGAGGAGATAAAACCAAAATCTTTTACAGTTTGTGTTAAAACGTCTATGTCACTTTGTGTTCTTACCATCACAATGAGGTCATCTGCATAGACAGATAGTTTAAAAGGGCTATCACACTGGGGGAAGTACACACCATTTAATTTTCCTCTTAATTTGTGAAGCAGAGGCTCGATGGCCAGAGAGTACAACATACCAGAGAGAGAGCAGCCCTGCCTCACCCCCCTCTGGACGTCAAAAGGAGCACTCAGCCCGCCATTTATTTTAAGGATACTCGCAATGTCACTATAGAGGGCCCGGATCATGGCTATAAAGCCTGGGTTGAACCCAAAAGCAGACAGAGTCTGCCATAAGTACTGGTGTTCAACCCGGTCAAAAGCCTTTTCCTGGTCTATGGAAATAAGCCCAGTCTCTATACCCAATGAACTGGAGAGGTCCAAAACATCTCGAATCAAAGTGACATTGTCACTGATGAGCCTGCGGGGCACACAGTAGGTCTGGTCAGGGTGGATGATGGACGCCATCACCTCTCTCAGTCTCAGGGCCAGAGCTTTGGACAGGATTTTATAATCCGTGCACAGCACGGAGACCGGCCTCCAGTTCTTCAGGTCTTGTAGGTCTCCCTTCTTCGGCAGCAGGGTGATGACGGCCCTCCTGCAGCTCAGAGGGAGTCTTCCATCCTGGAGACTTGCGTTGATGACCTCGAGCAGGTCTGGTCCTATGATGGACCAGAAGGACTTATAGAATTCGGCAGGAAGGCCGTCTATCCCTGGAGCTCTGCCACTCTCCAAGCTGTTTACTGCAGAGAGCAGCTCCTGTGGGGTCAGCCCTGCTGCCAGCTGCGAGTTGGCCTCTGTGCTGACCTGAGGGAGACCACTGAGGAAACTGCTGTGCACATCTGGATTATCTGACCATTCACTCTTAAAGAGGTTTCTGTAGAAACCGGCAGCAAACTTCCTGATCCCAGACAAGTCTGAGACTTCAGAGCCGCTACCCATTCGTAAAGAGTGAATGATCTTCCTTTGTCCATTTTTCTGCTCCAACCCGAAGAAGAACTGGGAGGGGGCGTCCATCTGTGATATATTCAGGAACCTCGACCTGACCAGCGCCCCCTGTGCTGAAAAACCCAGCAGGTTGGCAATGGCCGACTGTTTGGACTTGAGGGAGTTTAAATGCCCTCGATCTCCTGTAGAAGCTGCTAGAGACTGTAGTTCTTCTACCTGACTCTCCAGATCCTTCATAGACCGGGTTAAGTCCCTCGTGACATTGCGAGTGAACTGCATGCAGAGCTGCTTGGTTTGGGTCTTTCCGAAGTCCCACCACTGCTGAATGTTGGCGAAGGCAGGTCTGCTCTCCCTGTGTGAAAACCAAAAATACTTAAAAGCAGTTCTAAAAGCCTGGTCTTTTAAAAGAGCTGTGTTAAAATGCCAATAGGCGCTTTTTACACGAACATTTTTTATAATAACAGAGCAGGAGACGAGACAATGGTCAGTGAAACCCACAGGCTGAATAAAACACCCCTTAAAAATATTTAAATGGTGTTTAAAACAATAGATGCGGTCCAGTCTGGCCAGAGATAAAAGGTTCCCCCTTGTGTGGCTCCAGGTGTACTGCCGGTGGTCTCTGTTAAAAAACCTCCACGGGTCAGACAGCTCGTGGGTTTCTATTAGCTGTCTGATCCTGTGGGATGAAGCAGCATGTGGCTCAGGATGGTTCCTGTCCAGGTTTGGATCAACTGTGCAGTTAAAATCCCCCCCTAAAAACAGAAAATCATCCCCTCCACAGTCTCTAACAGTATCACTTAAAATGTTTAAAAATGCCACCCTATCCACCCCACTGGTGGGCGCGTAGACATTTAAAAACACAAGCTTTATGTTCTCATATTGTGCCTGAACTTTCAATAAAACACCTGGGATTATTTCCTCAGTGATAAAGGAAATGGGTAAAAAGTTTTTGGTGAATAAAATCCCCACCCCTCCGCTCAGACTGGATTTGTGGCTTAAAACGACCTCCCCATTAAAAGCCCTCCTCCAGTCACTCTCATTGTCTGCTGTGCTGTGGGTCTCCTGCACCATCATCACGTCTATCCTCTTCAACTCCATCAACTTAAAAAGAGATGCTCTTTTGAAATCAGCCCTGGCTCCGTTCAAGTTTAAAATGCTGATGTTAAAATCACACATTGATGGAGAGAAGCTTAAAAAGGGGATGACAGTGATAAAACATGTCAGTAAATAAAAACACAGGATGTTCACTGCATGAAAAGTCAGATTTTCGTCCCTGTAAACGCTTGGAAATCTCCCTAATTTTCGGGAGTGACAATTTACAGGCTGCGAACGCCGCGTTCGTCTGTGCCGAAAATTGCCGAAAACGAACCACAGCGAAGGCTCTAATTAGCATATGAATAGCAGCGAAACCGCGCCTGGCCAGAGATGGCTTGAATATCCTCACTCAGGATTGGATGAAACCACTAGTTTTAAACAAGTATAATCCCTCGTGATTGGTTGGCAGATCTGGTTATAAATGTAAAGCCAACCCACGTTGGCAGATCTGTCACTATTGGTCAACCTGATGAGTCATTATAACTGTAAACCCCACCCCCGTTGGCAGATGTGTTACTATTGGTCACACTGGGTCTTTTAAACAAGAATAATCACTAGTGATTGGTTAGCAGATGTATCACTATATATATATATATATATGTATATTTATACATATATATACACACATATATTTATTTTTATTTATTTATATATTTATAAATATAAATATGAATGAATTTATTGAGGAAAGGAAAAATTGCCAGGAGGAAGTATTCAAAGAAAGAGCTTTATTGACAACACAACACACAACTGTACAAATTTGCCCACACAACAAACAAATGAACTGGCGACATTCTGTCCGAATTTGGTCAATTTTACAGCCGCCTGCGGTGCGTGGCCCTGTACTTGGGAGTCTTCTCTAATCGCGACTGTAGAGTCGCACAGAGCTCGGTGAGCTCCTGGCTACGAGAGGATGGAGGTCGCACAATCCATCCAGACACCCCGCCAACGACGCCGTCCTCCTCATCAGACATCATGTCTGTGGTGGCGCACTTCCAATGGTCCACCTCATCGCCAGCAAGCACACTCCGTCTCGCTTCCAGCAGCTGTAAAACAATCAATAAAGACAAGCGGAACAAGGAGCAGAAACCTTGGCTTACGAAAACATTGATAAACGCCTGCAGGAAAAAAAATACTCTGTACAGACAGTTCATTAAATCTAGGACGGCTCAGTCAGAAGTAAGATACAAACGATATAGAAATAAATTAAACACTATTCTTAATGAACGCAAGAAAGAATATTACAGCAATTTACTTGCAGAAAACATGGAGTACACAAAAAAATTATGGGATATTCTAAACAATGTGACTAATAATAAAAGTAAAAAACCAAACTACCCTCCATACTTCAAGATAAACAGCACGCAGGAGGATAACTCGGAGGTCATAGCAAATAGTTTCAACCAATTCTTTGTAAACATCGGGCCGGAGTTAGCGAATAACATCCCTGAATCATCCTTGCCTTGGAGTCATTTTGATAAGGATGGAGACAGAAATCCCAGCTCAATGTTTCTCACACCAGTGAAGGACACAGAGATTAGACACCTGGTCAACAAATGCGTGGCCAAAACTTCTACGGATGCTGACGACCTGGACATGAGATTAATCAAGGAAGTACTAGATGGTATCATCTCACCCCTGACATACATTTTCAATCTGTCATTTCAAACTGGGACGTTTCCTAACAAAATGAAAGTTGCTAAGGTTGTGCCGCTGTTTAAGAACGGTGACACACACGAGTTTACAAATTACAGACCAATTTCAATACTGCCACAATTGTCAAAAATCCTAGAGAAGCTATTCAACAATAGGCTTGATAACTTCATCAACAAACATAAACTGTTATATGACAGCCAATACGGCTTCAGAAGGAACCATTCGACTGCTCAAGCTTTAGCAGAGTCTGTGGAAATCATCACCGACGCTATTGACCAAAAACAATATTCCATAGGAATTTTCATAGACCTGAAAAAAGCATTTGACACTGTTAATCATGATATTCTAATGGCTAAACTGGAGAGATATGGCCTTAGAGGTGTAACATTGCAGTGGGTCAAGAGTTATCTACACAAGAGATCCCAATATGTTAAAATAGGGGATAACACATCTACGAACTTGGACATAGTCTGTGGGGTCCCACAGGGGTCAGTTCTGGGTCCAAAGCTGTTTATCTTATATATAAATGATATATGTAAAGTGTCAGATACTCTGAAATGAATAGTATTCGCGGATGACACAAATATTTTCTGCTCGGGGAGTGCCTCGAACCAGCTTGTGAAAACAGTAAATCAAGAAATGGCTAAACTTCAAGTGTGGTTTAATATAAATAAATTATCACTAAATCTTGGTAAAACTAAATACATGCTATACGGTAAGAGAGGCTGCAACAACAGTCCCAACATTCACGTAAACGGAGTTAATATTGAGAGGGTCCGTGAGAATAAGGTTCTGGGAGTTATTATCGATGACATGTTAAGTTGGAAGCCACACATAGCACAATTAAAAAGGAAGTTGGCCAGGAGCGTGTCCATACTTTGGAAAGTACAAAAAATACTAAATCAAAAAGCACTTCATCTGTTATACTGCGCACTAGTCTCTCCGCACCTGCAATACTGTGCAGAGGTGTGGGGACACACATATAAAGGCTCCACACAGGCCTTGTTAATTCTCCAAAAAAGAGCCCTGAGAATCTTTCACTACGCCAACTACAGGGCACACACCAATCACTTATTTATCGAATCAAGAATACTCAAACTATATGATTTAATAAACTATCGCACAGCACAAATGATGTACAAAGCTTCTAACAGAACTCTCCCCCAGAAACTACAAAAATTCTTCATACACAGAGAGAGACACAATCTTAGGGGGGACTTGATTTTCAGGCAAAGGAAGGTACGAACTACGTTAAAATCATTTTCCTTATCGGTCACAGGGGTTAGGCAATGGAATGTGTTAGATGATGAAGTCAAAAAAACAGCAACTCTAAGTGTCTTCAAGAAAAAGTATGTAAATTCAACCGTTGACCGGTATAGATTACTGCATGAGAGTTGATAAATGTCTGAGACACGAATCAGTAGACATGTGTTGTGATGGGATGGGAGAATAACAAATGAACATTCTGTACCCAAACAATAAGTCGGACCGAAGAAACTGTATGGTATGATGTCAGTTGTACGTGGTAGGGAGTATCAACAATGTGTATATAAATGAGGTATGAATACCAAGCGTAACTGTTACTCCTACAATTCACGATGGAGTTACTGAGCTGGTCACTGAATGCTATCGACAGAGTATTCTCAACACGGCGTGCGGGTTCTGGTGAACCTGCGTGCCCGGATGGGACCTTCATGTCCGGCTACATCATGGATGGTTGGGGAAAGTGGAGAGTCATCTGTCTTGCCACTCTGGATGTGGAAGACGTCGAGGACGTGTACTTGTTCGCGTTCATGACAACTGGAATAATCGCCTTGGGATGTGGAATCTTCATGCTACATCGGAAACTGAGAAAGATCGCCACGGAGCTGACCAGTGTGAGGGCGGACAACGCCACCACTCGGTCTACTGTGGTCGGGATGGGCTCTGACATCTCTGCAGTTCGCGATTCCACGGCACTGGTGCGAGTTGAAGTGGCCATTAACCGGGAAGAAATAGTGACCAATCGGTCAACCATGGTTGGGATGCGCTCTGACCTCTCCGCACTTCGCGAGTTCCCTTCACGGAAGCGAGGTGAAGTTGCCAATAACCGGGAGGAAATGGCTAAGTCGAGGGCTGCGAGAGCTGCAGAGGACAGTGATGATTAATAAAAAATAAAAAAAGGGGGGAGCTCACACACCATCTCAACAACTAGAAGCTTCACTGGACTTTTATTTTTATCTTTATTTTTATTTTTTTTATTTTTCATTTTTCCTTATTTTTTGCTTGTTTTTTTCTTTCTTTTTTTTTTCTCTTTTCCTTCGGACCTTGTTACATGATGAGACTGCTGCTCAATCGTGATGAATAAATATGGATACGTGTGCAGACACACACGTAATCTGTATGCACTGGACTACAGCTCTCTGTACCACCTACTGCTGTAACATGTCGTGTCAAATGTCACAAGAAAAAGTAAAAGTTATGTAAAGTGAAAAATGCAATGATAAGAAAAGATTATGATGACGATTTTCTCCTGTGGGTAATGGGGGCGGGACTAGATAAGCCTTGGCTTCTCCCGTTTTCCCTTTCGGCCATGTGTATTTTACTATGTGAACAAAGATGTGTGATGATGTTTTAACAGACATGCCCGAAATAAACAAATAAATAAATAAATAAATAAATAAATCAGTACTGCGCGATGCACTGCGCATGGACACAACACATCTATTAATGCACCTGAAAAATAGGTTTAGGTAGGTTTGGTCACATTGACCAAAAACGGATCTAATAAATCTAATAAGTCTTACCCTCTTTCTCCTGGAACGACTCCGAGCTGACCTCTTCACAGCTTCCGCCTGCGATGCGAGATCAGGCTGTGTGTGTCTGAAGCTCCTGCGTACCGTTTCATAGTATGTCTTACAGGGAGCTGGAAAACAATTAAATGAGTGGTATGAATAAGAAAACTTAAGTCACAGTAAAATTAAAACAAGGAAGAAGAAAACAGTAAAAGTTACTTACACACAATGGCGTCACTATCAGCGTCATAGAAATCCGGACTTGCGGACAAAGCTCCGAGCAAGTAAGAGGTCACAGCTTCGTTATGAGGCGAGGTTCGTCTGTGAAAACAAAAGAGAGAGAGAGAGAGAGAGAGAGAGAGAGAGAGAGAGAGAGAGAGAGAGAGAGAGAGAGAGAGAGAGAGAGACATCTCCAGTAGGCCTCCTTTTAAAGCTGGCCTGAACAATCAGCACCTGCAGAATCACATGGAGAGATACGCAAAACAGGAGCAGCACCTCCCTGTGGTAGGGAGGATTAACTACACAAACACATATACAGCATCCACTGAACGAGTACCAGCATCCCGTGCATCTTGTTTTAGTTCACTTCCTGCAGCAGTCGGCTTCCTCCACTTCAGAGCGACTGATGTTTTCTTATGTTTGGAGTCCGGTTGTTCACCGTCATTTTACTTTACATAGTACTTGCGGTAAATTGAGCACTTAAAAGGCTGTCACTACAGCGTCAGCTGCAGCGTCGGGCCATCAGAACGAAGACAGCTGAACAAAGACAAGGGGAGTCTATCTGTGGGAGTCCATCGAGGAAGCCCATTGAGGTAGGTATAACATCTCAACCCCCCCCCCCCCCCTCGCAGCCATGTGTCTTATCCCAGTCAGGACATCGCACTGGAGAAGATTTTACCGAAGTCCCTTCATTCGAGGCTGTAACCCATCCAATCTCTGCTACCCACCAATCTCCACCGGTAAGGAACTTGAAGTACTAGGGGGGCTGTGGAACTGCCAGTCTGCAGTCAAGAAGGCGGACACCATCTCAGCCTATGCCTCCCTGCAGTCTCTCCACTTCCTGGCCCTCACAGAGACCTGGATCACCCCAGGAAACACTGCCACTCCAGCTGCCCTTTCAACTGCCTACTCATTTTCACACTCCCCAAGACGAACAGGGCGAGGAGGAGGAACTGGGCTCCTCATCTCACCCACATGGTCCTACCAGGTCCTTCCTCTCGACCACCTACCCCGATCTACGCTTGAATTTCACGCCGTCGCTGTCACCATTCCTTTCAAACTCAACATCATAGTGATCTATCGCCCACCCGGTCCTCTTGGTGACTTTTTGGATGAGATGGATGCCCTCCTGAGCTGCTCCCCTGATGATGGCACACCGCTCGTCGTCCTCGGTGACTTCAACATCCACTCGGGAAAGCTGCACTCATCTGAATTCATCGACTTCTTTTCCGCATTTGACCTTACGCTCTCCCCCTCTCCACCAACTCACCGGGCCGGGAACCAACTTGACCTTGTCTTCACAAGATCCTGTGGCATCTCGGCAATCTCTGTTACCCCGCTCACCGTGTCCGACCATCACTTTGTGACTTTCTCCCTCCCCATGAAGCCCACCACATCCCTCCCCTCTACGCCTCGAATGGTCACCAGCCGCCGCAACCTGAAATCCCTCACTCCCTCCGCTCTCTCCTCAACTGTTATCTCCTCGCTCCCATCCTCGGAACAGTTCTCCTTAATGCCTACTGAGGAAGCCTCCTCTATCCTGATGTCCTCACTCGCCTCTTCTTTGGACACTCTCTGTCCCCCAATCGCACGACCGGCGCGATCATCTCCCCCCCCTCCCTGGCTGTCTGAACCTCTGCGAACCAACAGATCATTGTTGCGAGCGTCAGAGAGAAAATGGAAGAAATCGGGACAGCACGAGGACCTTGCTCACTACCACCTCCTCCTCTCTGACTTCACCTCAACTGTTTCGGCAGCTAAATCTGCCTTCTACCTGGCAAAGATCAACTCTTCTGCCTCCAACCCCAGGAAACTCTTCTCCATGTTCTCTTCCCTCCTCACCCCTCCTACCCCCCCGCCCCCTTCCTTCCTTACTGCCGATGACTTTGCAACTTACTTTACCAAGAAAGTAAATGACATCAGCTCATCATTCACGCCTATTCCCTCCCAGAAGACATCTCCCCCAACTCTCAACTCGGATGGTCTTACCAGCTTTAGCCCCCTCACCTCTGAAGACGTTCACGCACTTGTTACATCTAACCGTGCCACCACCTGCTCCCTTGACCCGATTCCCTCCTCTCTTCTCCAGGACATCTCACACGACATCTTGCCATTCCTCACCACCCTGATCAACTCCTCCCTCACCTCAGGTGTCATTCCAGCGGATTTTAAGACCGCTATCGTGAAGCCTCTCCTGAAAAAACCCACCCTTGACGCTACTGACATCCAAAGCTACAGACCTGTATCTCTTCTTTCATTCCTCTCTAAAACCTTGGAACGTGCTGCCTACAACCAACTGTCATCCTATCTCTTGCGGAAAAACCTCCTAGACCCTAACCAATCAGGATTCAGGACTGCCCACTCCACTGAGACGGCCCTCCTCACTGTGACCGAGTCCCTGCGAGACGCCAAAACATCATCCAACTCCTCCGTTCTCATTCTCCTTGACCTATCTGCTGCATTCGACACAGTCAACCACCAAATTCTCCTCTCCACTCTGGCTGAACTTGGCATAACCGACTCTGCTCTCACCTGGTTTACATCATACCTGACAAACCGCACCTTTCAGGTCACATGGAATGGCTCTATGTCCAAACCCTGCTCTCTGGACACGGGTGTCCCTCAAGGCTCAGTATTAGGACCGCTTCTGTTCTCACTATACACCAGATCACTAGGTTCTGTTATCACATCGCATGGATTCTCCTACCATTGCTACGCTGATGACACCCAGCTGTTCCTCTCTTTTCCCCCGTCCTCTGACGCTCACATTGCAACTCGCATCTCGGACTGTCTGGCTGACATCTCTGTCTGGACAACTGCACATCACCTCAAGCTTAACCTGAATAAAACCGAACTCCTCTTCATCCCAGGGAAAGACTGCCCTCACATGGACCTGTCGGTCACTGTTGAGGGCATCACAGTATTTCCTTCCTCAACTGCGAGGAACCTGGGTGTAATCCTCGATGACCAACTATCCTGCACCCCCAACATCACTGCTGTGGCCCGATCCTGCAGATTTGCCCTCTACAATATCCGCAGGATTCGGACCTTCCTCACAAAGGATGCAACGCAGCTCTTGGTCCAAGCACTGGTCATCTCCCGCCTTGACTACTGCAACTCTCTCCTGGCCGGACTCCCGGCCTATGCGATTAAACCATTGCAGCGTATCCAGAACGCTGCAGCACGCCTTATCTTCAATCTACCCAAATTCTCCCACGTGACCCCCCTCCTCCGTGACCTCCACTGGCTCCCTGTTGCAGCACGCATCCAATTCAAGACGATGACACTGGCCTTCAGGGCCATCAATGGAACGGCACCTGCCTACCTTCAAACACTGGTCAAACCTCATGCCCCGAAGCGAGCACTCCGCTCCTCTACTTCAGCTGGCCGGCTGGTACCACCATCACTGAAATCAAACAAATGTCGCTCAGCAAAGTCCAGACTCTTCTCTGTTCTGGCGCCTCAGTGGTGGAACGAACTCCCGACCAATATCAGGACAGCAGAGTCATTTGCCATCTTCCGAAAAAGGCTCAAGACTCACCTGTTCAGACTTCACCTCGACTCTACATAGCATGACCCACTAACACCCTCCCTCGACCCCCCCCCCCCCCCGCAAAAAAAAAAAAAAAAAAAAAAAACTCGGATCGTAGCACTGTTACTCTTGAAGTACTACTTTACTCAGATGAGGACCTAACACTTGTTCTATTTTTAGCTCTTACTGCATCGGCAATGATACGTTGTGGTTTCTTTGTTTCCTTCTTTTGACAAATGTACTTATTGTAAGTCGCTTTGGACAAAAGCGTCTGCTAAATGACCTAAATGTAAATGTAAATGTAAATTTTTCTTTCTGCATTCTTTACTTCTTTCTGAACTTTTCTTCTCAAGTTCTGTGTGCAATTTTTTTTTAGCATTTTATTTGGGGGTTTTCCGATGACATCATAACAGTGAAATACATTCAATGGAGGATACCAAAATACAAACTTTTAACAACAACCCCACGCCCGCCACCCCACAAAAGGAAACACATCAACAAAGCAAGACAAACTAATAGGTTACACAACTGTCTCGCATCTATTGCATGAGGGGTCTGCCCGTGGGTAGATTTTAGCCAACTTTTCCTTGTATAAATGAAGGCGAGGGCTGCATGGTGGTGTAGTGGGTAGCACTGTCGCCTCACAGCGAGTGGGTCCCGGGTTCGATTCCCGGGTCGGGTCTGGGTTCCTTCTGTGTGGAGTTTGCATGTTCTCCCCGTGTAAGCGTGGGTTCTCTCCGGGTTCTCTGGCTTCCTCCCACCATCCAAAGACATGCAGGATGGGGATAGGTTAATTGATGACTGTAAATTGCCCGTAGGTGTGAATGTGAGAGTGAATGGTTGTTTGTCTCTACGGCCCCATACACACGAAGCAAAACAAACTTTTTTTCTCCGTTTTGCCTTGGCGTCGTTTCAAGAAAATCTGCGTCCAGACGAATCCACTGAAAACGACTCAGTGCGCTGTAGTACATATTCCAGGCCCTTATGCGGCGCTGTTTCTACTACAAAAATGCAGAAGAAGAGACGGAGCGTGACCGGATGTTTGCCGTTGCTATGGCAACACGTGAGAGTTACGGCTAATCTCCACCCGATCAATAAACACCCATAAAATGACAATTTGGCCCGTATAAATAAAACCAACAATAAGCATCAACAGCCGTCACCCTAAGGACCTTGACGAGGCGTTGTCACACGTTGGGATGGATTAATTAGACAAATAAATGCCTACATTCATGGGAAGTTAGCTAGCGGTTGTTTGTTAGCATCGTAATAAAGTAGCTTTTTCCCCGGAATATCGCCCCCCTCTCTCGGCTCCGTTTTTTTTTTTTCATACAGCGGCCCTGATACGCCGACATACAGACGAGCAGAATATCTGCTACGAGCACGGAGGCCGCCGTTGTTGTTGTTGTTAAGAGAAGTCGCGGGGGAAGAAGTCAGGCTCGACGGTCGAGGAGCGGGGCGATGACGTCAGCGTTTTCGTTTTCGCCGTCCACAGGAAAACGAACACGAAACGGAGGGGGGACGTTTTTTTCTTTTCCACACTGAGAGCTGGTTCACGCCGCGGAAACGCCGGATCCGTATGGACGGTAGGGCGAAACGCACAAGACTTCTGCGTTTACGCGCTGAAAACGTTTTCGTGTGGACAGGCCCTACATGTCGGCCCATTTCACACGTCGTGAATCCGATGCAAACTTTCTTAAGAACTTTCTTAAGAACAAATTTAAGTAAAACCGTAGGAATATATTGGTGAATGATATTCAATGATATTAAATATCACTACTGGGAAATTAATCTTGGTACACTGTCCTACTGGAGAAATAGCTGATGTGATGACAAAGCCAGCAACGAAGCTGAAACTAAAGAGATTTTCTCAGTACATGTTTGGCAAAGTGTGTTTACATGTTTGCATTTAAGGTAAAGTGGAAACCTTATTTTAGTTCTTCAGGTAACCGACTGTGCTAAGAGTGCGTGGGGTGTTAAATGTGATATGTGTATGGCGCTCCTATTCATTGTATTACGGTACGCAGCACAGAGCCACAGAGAATGTGGACTTGATTCTCTGGAGTCCAGAGAATCTCCTCTGAAAGTTACTGTTCTTGGTATTCCTCCTCCTCGTGGTCCACCGACCCCTCACTCATCCTACTCTTCCTCACTCTTCCTCCTCTTCCTCCTCTGCCTCTCAGATTGTTTCCATCCATCTTTGATATCAACTTTCAACTCACTTGTGCACTCTGACCCGGCTTATATTGGCTTCATCACGTCTTTAGCAACAAATGTTTTAAGTTTTGACTTATGCGTTGTGAACTGTGACCCCTGTGACCCTTGTTATTGTGTTTCACTGCTGCCATCTGTGGTCACCATTATGCATCACAAGTGCCACTCACTGCAACGTGTGTTTGAGAGAGCATGTGTTTAAGTGTTGCCAAAAGAGTTATCAATTTTAAAAAATTGGTTAATTTTCTCCAGAGACTGGGATTTAGTGCTTTATCAATTGTGTAAAAACTGTAAAGTGAATAAACTGAGTAACTGTCCTTTTAACATCTTTTGGTTTCATCATAGCACAGTCAAAGTAGTGTCACTAATCCTGTCTATGAATTGGAGGGCAAAGCTCTCAATCTGCCAGTCCATCTACATTCCAAACCTCACCTATGGTCATGAGCTGAAAGTGGTGTTCGTCTGTGAAGATTATCTCGCTGAACAAAATAAGTATGATGAATTTATTGCTCTTATTTTCTGGAATAATTCAAATCCAATTGAAAAATCACATTGGGACAAAAATACATCATCAAGAGTGAAAACATAAAAACAATGTGTGCATGACTTCATTCACATGGAGGCGTTTAACTGTCCTGCTGCTTCCTTTTAGTCTGTTTTCCACATCCACACTTTGTTATGTCTAAGTGGGGAAATGCCCTCAGTAATACTCATATTTCCTTCTGTAGCTTTAATAATTTCTGGAATAAGCACACTTCTCTCCGGGTTCTCCGGCTTCCTCCCACAGTCCAAAGACGTGCAGGATGGGGATAGGTTAATTGATGACTCTAAATTGCCTGTAGGTGTGAATGTGAGTGTGAATGGTTGTCTGTCTCTACATGTTGGCCCTGCGATAGACTGGTTACCTGTCCAGGGTGTACCCTGCCTTCACCCAATGACAGCTGCGATTGGCTCCAGCCCCCCCGCGACCCTGAATACAGGATAAGCGGTAGACAATGGATGGATGGATGGATGGATGGATGGATGGATGGATGGATGGATGGATGGAATAAGCACACAAGCTGTATTTATTTTTGAAAAATCTAAAATAATCTTTATTGATATATTTTTTTCACTGCCAATCAGTAAATCCTGGTAAATATGTTTAAGGATTCTGTTTCAATCTTTTAATACATCTTATATCCATACACATGATGTAACTCATTTACCAACTCATATCCTATAATCTAACAAGAATAACAATAAACAATAAAAAATAAAATATAATAATAATAAAATATTTTATGTCCACAAATTCAAGTGTCTTTCTTGAACCATTAACTTTAACTGAATGTTAACTGTTTAATACATGTTTTGTTTTAGTTATATGAGCAGTGATTGTGAATAGCAACAATAAACTAATAAGCAATCTTTTTACAAGAAACTGAAGATTATTTTCCTTTTTTGAGTTTAAATCTCATTATAGAAATGTATTTACTGTTATGTTAATATTATACCCAATTATTCCCACCAAGTATTACTTCTGATTTGTGTGATTCTTCACTACTCAGCACAGATCTTTTAAGACACACGTGATGGCAATCAAGTCTGAAGCAAATCTGATAAAGTAATATGCAAATCGCGTAAATGTCATTTATCAACAAAATGGTGTCCATACCAGTACCCTGGTGTGCACCGTCATCTTAGTCTGTTTACACACAGAATCTCACCCAGTGCTTTAGCTTTTGTCTTTTGTCTCAGCCGATGATCCGACACCGGCATGACTATAAGCCCTTAGTCCGGCATAGAGCGGCTGGGTGAACGTGGTCTGGAATCTGTGGAGGAGAGTCATGTTTTCAGAGATGCTGTAGAAACACAGAAGCCCTGCCCTGTGATCCAGGTACACTCCTACTGTGGAGGACTCGGGACAAGGAATGAACACACTCGTCTTGTTATGATTGAATTCATAACCGTCATCTGAACAAACTAAAGCCCAAGACTTGTTATTGTTCCCAAACTGACTTCCTACTCCTCTTCTGCTAATATCCTTGTATGTGACAGCGATATAAACTCCCGGCCCACTCCACTCCACCTCCCAGTAGTGACGTCCACTCAGACTCTCTTGACTCAGGACCTGGGACCTGCTGATAAATCGATCCGGGTGTCTAGAATAAGACTGTTTTCTAATCATGTTCGTCACTTTTCTGTTCCCCTCGGATAATAACAGCCGACTGTGCGCTGTGTTTGGATCCAGTGTGATTCTTTGTGAATATTTGAAGAAGTCATCTCTGGTCTTTGGCTCTGTTTGTGACAGTAACACATCCAGGTTGGACAATGCATATGAGATCTTGATCCATTCCTCGCTAAGAAGGTCCTGCAGTTGATCTCTGGCCTCTAACACAGCCACTGGCACGCCGTCAAAGTACTTCAGAGGACAGATATTTGTACTGGGTGACTCTGTAGATTCACCAAGACCGGACAGAAGGGGGTACTTGAGTAGAAACTGGGTGTGGTCCTCGCTGCGTGAGAGCTGCTCCAGCTCAGCATCTTTGCTCCTCAGTTCAGAGATCTCCTCCTCGACCTTGTCCTGAAGCTCTTTGACTCGCTTCGCTTCAATTTCCTGCTGAGATCTGATCCGCTGCTTCGCATCAGAACTTCTTTTCTCAATGAGACAGATCAGATCTGTGAAGACCTTCTCGCTGACCTCCATGGCTGTGTCTGCGGAGCGGTTGATGGCCTCCCCCTCCTGCTGAAGCACCGTCACATCTCTCTCTCTGTTCTGGATTCTCTGCTGGAACTCTTGCCGCATCGCCTCGAGCTCCTTCTGCCTCTCCGTCCTTTCTGCTGCAGCTGAGACTGTGTCGTGACCTTTGTGTTCATCCATGGAGCAGAGATAACAGATACACTGGTGATCAGTGCGGCAGAAGATCTTCATCACCTCCTTGTGCCGAGTGCAGGTGTTCTCCTGGAGCTCCTCGGACGCATCGACCAGCTTGTGTTTGTCAGGTGATTTACAGGCTCCGTCTTCAGGTCCAGCGAGGTCAGCAGAAGTAACTTGGAGTCCAATCTTCTTCAGCTCCTCCGCTAAATCTGCCAACATGGTGTTTTTCAACAGGACAGGCCTAGGTATGAAGATCCGTCTGCACTGAGGACAACTGTGGATATCCTCTTCATCCCAGTAGCCTTGAATACAGTTCATACAGTAGTTGTGACCACAGGGAATCGTCACCGGATCCTTCAGTATCTCCAAACAGATGGAACAGCAGAGCTTTTGCTGCTCCAGCTGAAATTCTCGCTGTGCCATTTCCCCTCTCTGACATGTATGAATGTGAAATGGTTTCACTTTGTCACGTTCACTGTTATGCCTGTTGGTTACACCCATATCTCAACTTGCAGATCTGTGAGAGGCGGAGCAGAACAAGAAAAATGTGGACCGACCGGCACTGGCTGTCATTGGTAACAGGGAGAGGAAGGAGGGACATTTATGGTGTATTCACATATAGTCCTCTTTAAACGAACCAAAGTCCTCTTAAAGTGGAGCAACAGAAAAGGGACTCAGTTCTATATTTTGTTCACATTGTCAGTTCATTTGAAGGAGAATGACTCTGTTTCTGGTCCACCATAGATCTGATGGAGCCTCAGTCCTGTTCCTGTTCACACTATAGTTCATTAAAGTGTATCTCCTTCAATGATGTGACGTTAGGTGTCGCTTCCACACAGAAAGAAAACAAACAACTCTCATTTTCTTATTCATTCCCTCTAAAATATCTATTTTATATTCATGTGAAAACTTCTCCTTCAAACAACTGGTTTATCCTCAACACAAACTTTTACAAGATTACATTTGAACACATCGCTATAATGTTAAAACTTCGCCCAATGCTATTTGTTACTGAATAGATCCTGAACGTATCATAATGTAACTTAAAGGAGAAATCCGGTCATTTTTTACCCCATTTTTGTTGTCCCCAAGGTCATCCCGACTTATTAGAAGCAAAAAACCCAACAAAAATTGATGTTGCCTATAGCCCGAGATCTGTACCTGCCTGGCAGCCTTCCAGACTCGCTCTAATGCTAACCCATAGGGGCAAGTTTTATCTGCTTTTCTGGGCCTCAGAAAATAATTCCAAGACCTATGCAACACAGGTTGGGTCCGTAGGAGACAAAACAGCGCTCGTTTAGCTCAAATAGTGTGGTGAAACTACATAAATATGTGTGTTTTAGCACGCGCTCGTCCGTCCCAGTCACCGCAGAAACGAAAATGTTTTCCTCGTAGTTTTGATTTTGTATCCATAAAGAAATGATCGAGCAGTGCGGTCGTCATGTCCGTAATAAATCCATGAAGCTGTTATGTCCATATGACTATGTTACAACATAGCAACAATTGCTTACAGCTAAACGCAGCCTGTAGCCAAAACAATGCAAGTCTCGCGCAAGTTCCCGTCTGCCGTCCTCACTCTGGAGCTGTTTTCAAGCTAGTACAGTGACAAATCTTGGACACATCTTATTCGTGCGAGGGTCACATTGACACCTGGAGTCGAAAAACAGCGACAATGGCAAGTACTAGCTAGCTAGCATTGGAGGCTCTAGCACGATCTCACTCTGCTGATGAGAGACTACAGTCTGCACACGCAACTCCCACTAGCGCTATCAACACAATTAGCCTACTGAGACTGCGCGAGATTTGTTGTTGCTGTAGCAGTTTCAACTGTCGCAAAGGCTCAGACCCGGCTGCAGAAAAAAATTTAGGGGGGGGCATTACATTTTTTCAGGGGGGCAAAGTTTTTCAACCTACATTTTATTTGCTTCAGGCAGAACAATGGCTTCGCGACCACTGCTACAGTGCGGAGAAGTCATTTCCCTCTTACTGAAAAGGGGCAGTTCATCCCAAAATCTAAAAAACAAACAAAATAGTGTAGCGCTGTGTCCATTTATGCAACTCGAGCATTTATTAAAGAAGACTGGCAGCAAGGGTTGTGGCATGCAGATAGCACCATACAGCTTCACTTCTACTAGAAACAGAAGCACTGATGTCAACCTGAACACTGAACTCATACTGGGAGCGGTAGCTACAGCAGCTAGGGAGCTACCTCTCCTAGCATGAATGTTTACTCCAGTGTTAGGGTTGACTTTGGTGCTGACGTTTCCAGCAGAAGTGAATATTGCTGCTTCCTGCTCGCTCCCGTTCGCGTCCTCACTTCTTGTCCGCATATTTTTTGGGGAAAAATACGGACATCCATGCCAAACACCACGGCTAAATAACTTGTTGTTAAGTCAGTGACCCGCCCCCCCAACACCTGTAATTGGCCAGCTAGTTGCCTTGGTTCGTTGGTTGAATTGGTTGAATTGTCGACAAACCGAGATAGGAATAGATAGGAACAAAACCCAAATAATTTAAACAGCTTCCAGCCCAGGGCGGGCACGGCTGACTCTGTGAGCGGGCACGGCCCGCCAATGCCCGCCCATGCCGCCCGGACTACAAAGGCTAAGCAATCTTACTATATAGTTACACTGTCATATGGACATGACGGCATTCCTCGATAGAAAGAAGTTTCTCACTGTACTGGCTTGAAAACAGCTCCAGAGTGAGGACAGCAGACAGGAACTTGCGCGAGACATGCATTGTTTTGGCTCCCGGCTGCTGTTTAGCTGTAAGCAATCATTGCTATGTTGTAACACAGTCATACATATGGACATAACAGCTTCATGGATTTATTATGGACATGACGACTGCACTGCTCGATCGTTTCTTTATGGCTACAAAATCAAAATCTACGAGGAAAACGTTTTTGTTTCTGCGGTGAGTGGGACGGACGAGCGCGCGCCTGGCATGTTGCTAGCTATAAGCTATCATTGCTATGTTGTAACATAGTCATACATTTGGACATAACAGCTTCATGGATTTATTATGGACATGACGACGGCACTGCTCGATGGTTTCTTTATGGATACAAAAACAAAACTACGAGGAAAACATTTTCTTTTCTGTGGTGAGTGGGACGGACGAGCGCGCTCGGCTATCTACTGCTAATGTCTACGAGTTGATTTGAGGTGAGTAACTCCATGCAAAAACACATATTTATGTCGTTTCGCCACACTATTTGAGCCAACCTGTGTTGCATAGGTCTTGGAATTATTTTCTGAGGCCCAGAAAAGCAGATAAAACTTGCCCCTATGGGTTAGCATTGGAGCTATTCTGGAAGGCTGCCAGGCAGGTACAGATCTCGGGCTAGGCAATGTCAATTTTTGTCGGGTGTTTTGCTTCTAATAAGTCGGGATGACCCTGGGGACAACGGAAATGGGGTCAAAAATGACCGGATTTCTCCTTTAATGTGATCTCCATAAATGTGGTTAGCTCCGTCATTTAGCCAATCAGGAACCAGCATCTCCTGACAACTTCAACACGTATTTGCTGTTCAAAACATGGATCATGACTAGAAAGAGTTAAAGCCAGTTTTCAGATTTCATATTTGTCCTGAAGGAAACAATGGCGGATGTGTATCATTGAAGAATACTGTGGTGACTCCTGTTCTTATTATAGAAGTGGCTAATGAGGTGGTTCCTCAGACAAGTACCCTGGTGTGCTTGTGAATACTGGACTGGACTGGAATGAATGAGTGAATTGAAGAAGAATTACTGGTTTGACCTTTGACTCCCGAGAAGTGATCATGGAGATCAGAAAGTGTAGGAGGCTCAGGAGGGCAGCATGAGGACCACCTGATGTAAACAATGTTTTATGTGAGCCGAGTAACTCATATAGTTACAGACATGCTTCGCAGAGGCACTCTTCAGAGTTACATAGGAAGTACTTTGTTTTTTCTTGAACATGTCAATGATGTGATGGGAACCAACCTTGGTTTTGTTTACCAGGTTTGCATACATTCCAGGAGGAGTGGTCAAAGCAAGTCAGCATCTTCTCATTTCTCCTCTTGCATGTGGATTTTATAATGGTTAACTTTTTCACTTTGTGTAATAAATTATATTTATTAATTTAGCAGCAACATCCTTTCCTGGAAATATCAGTAGGCTATACATTTCAACATTTTTCATAGCAACTGTAGTCTTTCAAACAAATTAGTCCCTGAGAAAACATTTTAATTACCTCTGTTGAATTGTTTCTTTACCTAACTAATTATTTCAAGTATTGATAATTGTAGATAATAATGATAGTCAACTATCGAAAAAAAAACATACGTAAATATTTGGTTTGGACATATTCATAAAAAAAATTACTTATTTTGGTAAATTAATTATATTGTTTTGGCTTCAGTCTTCAAACGCACCAAAATAAGTAGGCTACCATTTAGGTAAAGGTACTTCTTAATACCCTGACCTAATCACCCCATTACATTTAAATTACCCCGTCCATACATAAAATGAGAGGCACGAGTCACGACAATAAAAAACACTTGTTTCAGATTGATAAATGTGCCCTAAAGAGATTTTCTCAGGACATGTTTGGCAAAGTGTGTTTACATGTTTGCATTTAAGGTAAAGTGGAAACCTTATTTAAGTTCTTGACTGTGCTAAGAGTGCGTGGGTAGTTAAATGTGATATGTGTATGGCGCTCCTATTCATTGCATTACGGTAAGCAACACAGAGCAACAGAGAATGTGGACTTGATTATCTCGAGTCCACAGTGAATCTCCACTGAAAGTTACTGTTCTTGGTATTCCTCCTCCTCGTGGTCCACCGACCCCTCACTCATCCTCCTCGTCCTCCTCTTCCTCACTCTTCCTCCTCTGCCTCTCAGATTGTTTCCATCCATCTTTGATATCAACTTTCAACTCACTTGTGCACTCTGACCCGGCTTATATTGGCTTCATCACGTCTTTAGCAACAAATGTTTTAAGTTTTGACTTATGCGTTGTGAACTGTGACCCCTGTGACCCTTGTTATTGTGTTTCACTGCTGCCATCTGTGGTCACCATTATGCATCACAAGTGCCACTCACTGCAACGTGTGTTTGAGAGAGCATGTGTTTAAGTGTTGCCAAAAGAGTTATCAATTTTAAAAAATTGGTTAATTTTCTCCAGAGACTGGGATTTAGTGCTTTATCAATTGTGTAAAAACTGTAAAGTGAATAAACTGAGTAACTGTCCTTTTAACATCTTTTGGTTTCATCATAGCACAGTCAAAGTAGTGTCACTAATCCTGTCTATGAATTGGAGGGCAAAGCTCTCAATCTGCCAGTCCATCTACATTCCAAACCTCACCTATGGTCATGAGCTGAAAGTGGTGTTCGTCTGTGAAGATTATCTCGCTGAACAAAATAAGTATGATTAATTTATTGATCTTATTTTCTGGAATAATTCAAATCCAATTGAAAAATCTCATTGGGACAAAAATACATCATCGAGAGTGAAAACATAAAAACAATGTGTGCATGACTTCATTCACATGGAGGCGTTTAACTGTCCTGCTGCTTCCTTTTAGTCTGTTTTCCACATCCACACTTTGTTATGTCTAAGTGGGGAAATGCCCTCAGTAATACTCATATTTCCTTCTGTAGCTTTAATCATTTCTGGAATAAGCACACAAGCTGTATTCATTTTGAAAAATCCAAAATAAGCTTTATTGATATATTTTGTTCACTGCCAATCAGTACATCTTGGTAAATATGTTTAAGGATTCTGTTTCAATCTTTTAATACATCTTATATCCATACACATGATGTAACTCATTTACCAACTCATATCCTATACAAGAAAATGATTTTAAAAAAAATACTACTAATAATAATAATTAATTATAAAATATTTTATGTTCACAAATCCAAGTGCTATAAACCTCATTCTGGCTTTCTGCCCCTTATTTCAGTAATCAGAGGTATTTTTACTGACAAACCACCAAACAGATATAACAGAAAGTTCTGCTTAAAATGACACATTTCTCTTCTTGAACAATTAACTTTAACTGAATGTTAACTGTTTAATACATGTTTTGTTTTAGTTATATGAGCAGTGATTGTGAATAGCAACAATAAACTAATAAGCAATCTTTTTACAAAAAAACTGAAGATTCTTTTCCTTTTTTGAGTTTAAATCTCATTATAGAAATGTATTTACTGTTATGGTAATATTATACCCAATTATTCCCACCAAGTATTACTTCTGATTTGTGTGATTCTTCACTACTCAGCACAGATCTTTTAAGACACACGTGATGGCAATCAAGTCTGAAGCAAATCTGATGAAGTAATATGCGAATCGCGTAAATGTCATTTATCAACAAAATGGTGTCCATACCAGTACCCTGGTGTGCACCGTCATCTTAGTCTGTTTACACACAGAATCTCACCCAGTGCTTTAGCTTTTGTCTTTTGTCTCAGCCGATGATCCGACACCGGCATGACTATAAGCCCTTAGTCCGGCATAGAGCGGCTGGGTGAACGTGGTCTGGACTCTGTGGAGGAGAGTCATGTTTTCAGAGATGCTGTAGAAACACAGAAGCCCTGCCCTGTGATCCAGGTACACTCCTACTGTGGAGGACTCGGGACAAGGAATGAACACACTCGTCTTGTTATGATTGAATTCATAACCGTCATCTGAACAAACTAAAGCCCAAGACTTGTTATTGTTCCCAAACTGACTTCCTACTCCTCTTCTGCTAATATCCTTGTATGTGACAGCGATATAAACTCCCGGCCCACTCCACTCCACCTCCCAGTAGTGACGTCCACTCAGACTCTCTTGACTCAGGACCTGGGACCTGCTGATAAATCGATCCGGGTGTCTAGAATAAGACTGTTTTCTAATCATGTTCGTCACTTTTCTGTTCCCCTCGGATAATAACAGCCGACTGTGCGCTGTGTTTGGATCCAGTGTGATTCTTTGTGAATATTTGAAGAAGTCATCTCTGGTCTTTGGCTCTGTTTGTGACAGTAACACATCCAGGTTGGACAATGCATATGAGATCTTGATCCATTCCTCGCTAAGAATGTCCTGCAGTTGATCTCTGGCCTCTAACACAGCCACTGGCACGCCGTCAAAGTACTTCAGAGGACAGATATTTGTACTGGGTGACTCTGTAGATTCACCAAGACCGGACAGAAGGGGGTACTTGAGTAGAAACTGGGTGTGGTCCTCGCTGCGTGAGAGCTGCTCCAGCTCAGCATCTTTGCTCCTCAGTTCAGAGATCTCCTCCTTGACCTTCTCCTGAAGCTCTTTGACTCCCCTTGCTTCAATTTCCTGCTGAGATCTGATCCGCTGCTTCACATCAGAACTTCTTTTCTCAATGAGACGGATCAGATCTGTGAAGACCTTCTCGCTGACCTCCATGGCTGTGTCTACGGAGCGGTTGATGGCCTCCCCCTTCTGCTGAAGCACCTTCACATCTCTCTCTCTGTTCTGGATTCTCTGCTGGAACTCTTGCCGCATCGCCTCGAGCTCCTTCTGCCTCTCCGTCCTTTCTGCTGCAGCTGAGACTGTGTCGTGACCTTTGTGTTCATCCATGGAGCAGAGATAACAGATACACTGGTGATCAGTGCGGCAGAAGATCTTCATCACCTCCTTGTGCCGAGTGCAGGTGTTCTCCTGGAGCTGCTTGGACACATCGACCAGCTTGTCAGGTGATTCACAGGCTCTGTCTTCAGGTCCAGCGTAGCAGAGATCAGCAGGAGCAGCTTGGAGTCCAATCTTCTCCAGCTCCTCCAGTAAATCTGCCAACATGGTGTTTTTCAACAGGACAGGCCTCGGTATGAAGATCCGTCTGCACTGAGGACAGCTGTGGATATCCTCTTCATCCCAGTAGCCTTGAATACAGTTCATACAGTAGTTGTGACCACAGGGAATCGTCACCGGATCCTTCAGGCGATCCAAACAGATGGAACAGCAGAGCTTTTGCTGCTCCACCTGAAATTCTAGCTGCGCCATTTCCCCTCTCTGACATGTATGAATGTGAAATGGTTTCACTTTGTCACACAAGAAAGGGGCTGGGCACTGGTCCAAGCTCAACCATTGTCACGTTCACTGTTATGCCTGTTGGTTACACCCATACACGGACGTAATTTGTGGGGGGGGGGGGGGGGGACACAGGGGACATGCCCCCTGCACTTTTTACCGTCCAAAAACAAATGTTACGCTTTAGGAAAACAGACGCGTCAAGCGCTAGGACCAAGCGGAACACGGCCGCTCAAACTGAAGCCTGTTTCCCTTAGTTTAGACCGCCCACAAGCTCCTCGATTGGCTCTGCCGTTTCTTGTGTGATTGGCCGTCCCCGCTGTCACTCCATCTTGCTTGCACGCTGGTCTGCTTGTCTGCGGTCAGGATCAGGAGTCCTACAGGCAGTGCCGTCGTATAGGGGGGAAAGGTGATGACAATTCTAAGGGCCCACAGCCCGCTAGGGCCCACACACAGCCCCCAGTAGCTGGCAATGAATGGGTAGAGGGGCCCACACAGATATTCTTTCAGGGGGCCCAGAATTCCTAGCAACTGCCCTGCCTACAGGAGTCCGCTACTGTGCGTTGGGAGTTTGTTCTGCCTGATTCACGTCAGCTACAAGGATTGTAATATCAGAGGTTTCATTTACATTAACGTTTGAATCGGTGTCCATGTGCATATGTGCGCGTGTGTGTGTTTGGTAATTAGACGCAGCCAGGATGTCTAAAAAAAGAAAAGTGGACATAAGAGACTTCTTTAGAAGTCAAAGTGTAAGTTACTCAAAGAAATGCGTTGCACCCATCCTGCAACACCTTCACTGGCTCCCAATAAAGCAGCATATCCACTTCAAGATCCTCCTCATCATTTACAAAGCTCTCAATAATCTGATCAATAAAATGTATTATTATAGAGTTGTTATTATTACTATTGGATTAGAATTGGGTGATAATGTTTTGCTACATGATTTACAACCAGTCAAACCAAAAAAGGGAACAGAGAACTTAAAAGTAGCAATAGAAAACTAGAAGAACTACTAGAAAACAGTGAACTGAAAGAGTTAGAGTTTTATTGAAAATACTTCTGTCCCCCCCACCTCTGAAATCAAATTTCGCCCAATGCTATTTGTTACTGAATAGAGAAAAAAAAAAAACATTAAGAAATACATTTGTATTGCGTCACAGAGAAGATAAATCTTTTTTGCGAACATCCTATTCAGTGAAAAATGATCAAATCTTAAAGATCTTAAATAAGTTGATGATCATAATGCTCCCTGCATAAATAAAGGATACATAAAACACATTTAAATGTATTTTATACCCTGTATTTTTCAAATCAGGCTCTTTTTGTCACTTCTCTACCATGATAGCATGCTAGTCACTCAGGACGATATTCACAAATATCCCAATCATGGACATTTCCCAACCCATTGAGATTTTTTAGTTTCTTTGAATCATGATCTGTGATTAAAACCTATATCATTCCATCTCTACTTGAACAACCAAGAAATAGTTTAGCGTTATGCTTCAAGACAGTATGTGAACATACATGTTACCATGTAACATCGAGGGTGATGTGTTGACTGTTTCTGGAAAGATACCACTCTCCAAAATGAGCTGCAGAGTATCTCTTCCTACAAGTTACAGTTACTAAGCTACGATATATTGTTCACTAAACCCCCCGTTGAACAACGAATGGTCTGTGTGGTGTTGGAGACCGGTCGACTTGTCTGCCTACAAGTCGACCGGTAAGTGCGTCGCATGGTGGTGGACGGTTGGTGACTGACCGGTGAAGGTGAACACTGAGGGGAAGATGACGTGGATCCCAGCACTGTGGATATCGAACATGATGCCAAAGTAGATGGCTATGCTGCCCAAAACCGCGAAGCAGTTCACGAAGGTCCAGTAGGAGGTATCCAGAGAGATCTGACCAACAAGAGGGGGAGGAGGAAGAGGAGGTTTCACCATTATGCAGGAGAGAAGCTTGTGGAGATACCTCATCTATTAGATATAAACAGTCCTACTTGAAAAGAGAATAAGATAAAAGAAGTAAAAATAGCATAATTCATTCATTCAAGTTTCAAGAGTCAATCTAAAGGCTGGTAAAAATGGACAATTTAAATAGAAGTCTACAAGTTGAGCATCCACTGAACGAGTACCAGCATCCCGTGCATCTTGTTTTGGAGTTATTTCATATCCACTACTGATGCTACCGAATATAACGGCTCCTTTGCTGTTCACTTCCTGCAGCAGTCGGCTTCCTCCATAAAAATTGGTTAATTTTCTCCAGAGACTGGGATTTAGTGCTTTATCAATTTTGTAAAAACTGCAGTGAATAAACTGAGTAACTGTCCTTTTAACATCTTTTGGTTTCATCATAGCACAGTCAAAGTAGTGTCACTAATCCTGTCTATGAATTGGAGGGCAAAGCTCTCAATCTACCAGTCCATCCAAACCTCACCTATGGTCATGAGCTGAAAGTGGTGTTCGTCTGTCAAGATTATCTCGCTGAACCAAATAAGTATGATGAATTTATTGATCTCATTTTCTGGAATAATTGAAATTCAATTGAAAAATCTCACTGGGACAAAAATACATCATCAAGAGTGAAAACATAAAAACAATGTGTGCATGACTTCATTCACATGGAGGCGTTTAACTGTCCTGCTGCTTCCTTTTAGTCTGTTTTCCACATCCACACTTTGTTATGTCTAAGTGGGGAAATGCCCTCAGTAATACTCATATTTCCTTCTGTAGCTTTAATCATTTCTGGAATAAGCACACAAGCTGTATTCATTTTGAAAAATCCAAAATAAGCTTTATTGATATATTTTGTGGGCTGCACGGTGGTGTAGTGGGTAGCACTCTCGCCTCACAGCAAGAGGGTCCCGGGTTCGATTCCCGGGTCGGCCCGGGCTCCTTCTGTGTGGAGTTTGCATGTTCTCCCCGTGTAAGCGTGGGTTCTCTGCGGGTTCTCCGGCTGCCTCCCACAGTCCAAAGACATGCAGGATGGGGATAGGTTAATTGGTGACTCTAAATTGCCCGTAGGTGTGAATGTGAGTGTGAATGGTTGTTTGTCTCTACATGTCGGCCCTGTGATAGACTGGCGTCCTGTCCAGGGTGTACCCTGCCTTCACCCAATGACAGCTGGGATCGGCTCCAGCCCCCCCGCGACCCTAAAATACAGGATAAGCGGTAGAAGATGGATGGATGGATGGATGGATATATTTTGTTCACTGCCAATCAGTACATCTTGGTAAATATGTTTAAGGATTCTGTTTCAATCTTTTAATATATCTTATATCCATACACATGATGTAACTCATTTACCAACTCATATCCTATACAAGAAAATGATTTTAAAAAAAATACTACTAATAATAATAATTAATTATAAAATATTTTATGTTCACAAATCCAAGTGCTATAAACCTAATATTATACCCAATTATTCCCACCAAGTATTACTTCTGATTTGTGTGATTCTTCACTACTCAGCACAGATCTTTTAAGACACACGTGATGGCAATCAAGTCTGAAGCAAATCTGATGAAGTAATATGCAAATCGCGTAAATGTCATTTATCAACAAAAATGGTGTCCATACCAGTACCCTGGTGTGCACCGTCATCTTAGTCTGTTTACACACAGAATCTCACCCAGTGCTTTAGCTTTTGTCTTTTGTCTCAGCCGATGATCCGACACCGGCATGACTATAAGCCCTTAGTCCGGCATAGAGCGGCTGGGTGAACGTGGTCTGGACTCTGTGGAGGAGAGTCATGTTTTCAGAGATGCTGTAGAAACACAGAAGCCCTGCCCTGTGATCCAGGTACACTCCTACTGTGGAGGACTCGGGACAAGGAATGAAAACACTCATCTTGTTATGATTGAATTCATAACCGTCATCTGAACAAACTAAAGCCCAAGACTTGTTATTGTTCCCAAACTGACTTCCTACTCCTCTTCTGCTAATATCCTTGTATGTGACAGCGATATAAACTCCCGGCCCACTCCACTCCACCTCCCAGTAGTGACGTCCACTCAGACTCTCTTGACTCAGGACCTGGGACCTGCTGATAAATCGATCCGGGTGTCTAGAATAAGACTGTTTTCTAATCATGTTCGTCACTTTTCTGTTCCCCTCGGATAATAACAGCCGACTGTGCGCTGTGTTTGGATCCAGTGTGATTCTTTGTGAATATTTGAAGAAGTCATCTCTGGTCTTTGGCTCTGTTTGTGACAGTAACACATCCAGGTTGGACAATGCATATGAGATCTTGATCCATTCCTCGCTAAGAATGTCCTGCAGTTGATCTCTGGCCTCTAACACAGCCACTGGCACGCCGTCAAAGTACTTCAGAGGACAGATATTTGTACTGGGTGACTCTGTAGATTCACCAAGACCGGACAGAAGGGGGTACTTGAGTAGAAACTGGGTGTGGTCCTCGCTGCGTGAGAGCTGCTCCAGCTCAGCATCTTTGCTCCTCAGTTCAGAGATCTCCTCCTTGAACTTCTCCTGAAGCTCTTTGACTCCCCTTGCTTCAAATTCCTGCTGAGATCTGATCCGCTGCTTCACATCAGAACTTCTTTTCTCAATGAGACGGATCAGATCTGTGAAGACCTTCTCGCTGACCTCCATGGCTGTGTCTACGGAGCGGTTGATGGCCTCCCCCTCCTGCTGAAGCACCTTCACATCTCTCTCTCTGTTCTGGATTCTCTGCTGGAACTCTTGCCGCATCGCCTCGGGCTCCTTCTGCCTCTCCGTCCTTTCTGCTGCAGCTGAGACTGTGTCGTGACCTTTGTGTTCATCCATGGAGCAGAGATAACAGATACACTGGTGATCAGTGCGGCAGAAGATCTTCATCACCTCCGTGTGCCGAGTGCAGGTGTTCTCCTGGAGCTCCTCGGACGCATCGACCAGCTTGTCAGGTGATTCACAGGCTCCGTCTTCAGGTCCAGCGTAGCAGAGATCAGCAGGAGCAGCTTGGAGTCCAATCTTCTCCAGCTCCTCCAGTAAATCTGCCAACATGGTGTTTTTCAACAGGACAGGCCTAGGTATGAAGATCCGTCTGCACTGAGGACAGCTGTGGATATCCTCTTCATCCCAGTAGCCTTGAATACAGTTCATACAGTAGTTGTGACCACAGGGAATCGTCACCGGATCCTTCAGTAGATCCAAACAGATGGAACAGCAGAGCTTTTGCTGCTCCAACTGAAATTCTCGCTGTGCCATTTCCCCTCTCTGACATGTATGAATGTGAAATGGTTTCACTTTGTCACACAAGAAAGGGGCTGGGCACTGGTCCAAGCTCAACCATTGTCACGTTCACTGTTATGCCTGTTGGTTACACCCATATCTCAACTTGCAGATCTGTGAGAGGCGGAGCAGAACAGGAAACATGTGGACCGACCGGCACTGGCTGTCATTGATAACAGGGAGAGGAAGGAGGGACATTTATGGTGTATTCACATATAGTCCTCTTTAAACGAACCAAACCCAGTCCTCTTAAAGTGGAGCAACAGAAAAGGGACTCAGTTCTATATTTTGTTCACATTGTCAGTTCATTTGAAGGAGAATGACTCTGTTTCTGGTCCACCATAGATCTGATGGAGCCTCAGTCCTGTTCCTGTTCACACTATAGTTCATTAAAGTGTATCTCCTTCAATGATGTGACGTTAGGTGTCGCTTCCACACAGAAAGAAAACAAACAACTCTAATTTTTTTCATTCATTCCCTTTAAAATATCTATTTTATATGTGAAAACATTTCTTTCAAACAACTGGGTTCATCCTCAACACAAACTTCCATTTTACAAGATTACAATTGAACACACTGTGATAACTTTAAACATTTCGCCCAATGCTATTTATTACTTAATAGAGCCTGAATAACGCATCATAATGTAACTTCTCAACTCAATGTGACCTCCGTAAATGCGGTTAGCTCCGTCATTTAGCCCGTTTGGCTAAACCAGCATCTCCTGATGACTTCAACAGGTATTTGCTGTTCAAAACATGGATCATGACTAGAAAGAGTTAAAGCCAGTTTTCAGATTTCCTATTTGTCCTGAAGGAAACAATGGCGGATGTGTATCATTGAAGAATACTGTGGTGACTCCTGTTCTTATTAAAGAAGTGGCTAATGAGGTGGTTCCTCAGACAAGTACCCTGGTGTGCTTGTGAATACTGGACTGGACTGGAATGAATGAGTGAATTGATGAAGAATTACTGGTTTGACCTTTGACTCCCGAGAAGTGATCTTGAGATCAGAAAGTGTAGGAGGCTCAGGAGGGCAGCATGAGGACCACCTGATGTAAACAATGTTTTATGTGAGCCGAGTAACTCATATAGTTACAGACATGCTTCGCAGAGGCACTCTTCAGAGTTACATAGGAAGTACTTTGTTTTTTCTTGAACATGTCAATGATGTGATGGGAACCAACTTTGGTTTTGTTTACCAGGTTTGCATACATTCCAGGAGGAGTGGTCAAAGCAAGTCAGCATCTTCTCATTTCTCCTCTTGCATGTGGATTTTATAATGGTTAACTTTTTCACTTTGTGTAATAAATTATATTTATTAATTTAGCAGCAACATCCTTTCCTGGAAATATCAGTAGGCTATACATTTCAACATTTTTCATAGCAACTGTAGTCTTTCAAACAAATTAGTCCCTGAGAAAACATTTTAATTACCTCTGTTGAATTGTTTCTTTACTTAACTAATTATTTAAATAATTGATAATTGTAGATAATAATGATAGTCAACTATCAAAAAAAACGTACGTAAATATTTTGTTTGGACATTTTCATAAAAATATTACTTATTTTGGTAAATGAATTATATTGTTTTGGCTTCAGTCTTCATACGCACCAAAATAAGTAGGCTACCATTTAGGTAAAGGTACTTCTTAATACCCTGACCTAATCACCCCATTACATTTAAATCACCCCATTTATACATAAAATGAGAGGCACGAGTCATGACAATAACAAACACTTGTTTCAGATTGCTAAATGTGCCCTTGGCTTTTATTAACAACCACATGATAAAATACCAGAATATGACAGAAACCAAACTGTTGCTGGTCCAATCAACAGCAGTCCTCATCTACTGCCTTCATTCATTCAGTAATAAAAAGACATGGTCGGCATAGAGTAACACTAGGATGAAGGGGAAACGGTAACAGCCAGAACAGGAATGTGTCAGTTTTGGATTAGCACTCTTCAGAGGTTTTCCTAAATGTGATTATAGGACTAGAAAAAGACAATCGTCACCTTTGGGTTCCTTGTAAACGACCAGTGGCAAACACAGAAATCCTCATTATCTCTTCACTTCTGATTTTACTTTCAAAACGTAAAAACAAGAAATATATACAGAACAGAATAAACATCTAAGACATATTCAAATGAAGACAAACTTACACCTCCCTGTTGTGTTTCTTTCCCCATTAGAAGTAAGGCACACTTGAATTTACATTGTGCAAACACTGTTCTTGAAGGAAGCCGAACTGGAGCTTGTTGCAGCATCTCCAGTGTGTTTACAGCACATTAGGGCAAATAAAAAGAACAAAGGGTGAGGTAAAGAACAAATAATAAGGATTCTGGTTTGAAAGAGGTTTTTAAAAAGAGTTTAAAGCTGAAAGATGAGGTCCCTCAAATTAGTCACTATAACATCCATCTCAAAAGACACTTGGGACATGAAAAGATAACCATTTACAACTTAATTTTAAATTAAGACACACTTTAGAACATCCAACCACCTTGCATAGCCTGGCATAGTAATATCCCACCATTATTTATAATAAAACATTAAAAGAGGATACCTTGATATGTTTAGCTTCAGCTAATTGTTTTAACGTGGAGGAAAATCTTTGCATTTGCATCAAAACGGAAGGAAGAACTGAACTAACAAATGTTTGATTTCATGTCGCCACCGGACAAATTGACTGGAATATATAGATATCAATATAATTTGATTAAAACACTAACATATCAAGTGCTCCACAGACATGGGGCTAAAACTGAGAATGTCAAAGAAAAATAGTATCACATTAAATAACATTGCGACTCCACATCCAGCATCAGTAGTGGTGAGCCGGGACAGACTGGCTAAAAATAAGGCTTTTATTTTAAAAATCCTGAGTTAAACAACGATGTTAGTCACACAGTCGCTGCATGACCTCGAACCCGGTAACGGCGGACATGTCTTCGTGAGCTTTTTTTTTAATGTTTTTTTTTTTTTTTTTTTTTTTTTAAGAGTCTGTGCATAGAGGAGGAACTGGAGGCAGTAGAGTCACAGACTGGAGCAAAGACACATTCAGTCACATATCCTTAAACTTTCTGCTGAGGCTGCTCATTTCATTTCTACAGAATGTAGTTAGCCTTAGTTTCCTTTATCTCCTCCTAAGGAACTTCCCCAAAGGAAGAGGTTGCTTTAAACCCGGACCAGGCTGTCTTTCTGTGCAGTTTCTGATGTTGACCACTTCCGCAGCGAATCCACAGATTAAGAGCAACAAAGAGCTCAAACTTTTCCAAATATTTACAACCCATCTGGCAACAGTTTTGCTCCGTCTCCGACTCAGCTTTGTCAGATGTTTTCGGCCTCTCTCTGGGGCATCTCCCTGATGCTGTCCTGGGGTCCGCTGCGGCCCGCCGGGCGCCGCCGAATGCTCCGCCCAGACGAGATGAGGTCGGCGTAGCCACGGGAGTGAGAGAAGGCGTAGCCGGAGCGGCGGGAACGGCGGCCACGTTGGAAGGCTGATGGCTTTTTCCTCTCCTCCTCTGCCATCTCCATCTCGTATCTCTTCCTGTTTCTCTGGATCTGGGGGATGATGGGAAATGAGCAGGGAACATTAGAGAAACACTGCTATGTGGAAAAAGAGGCAGTACATGGTCACATATAGTTCAGCTACTAACATTTCATGAATTTAACATCAAAGCTTTATTTCTCAAGTGCTACAAACTGGCTTCCATCTTCCACAAAATTACATATTATATATATTCTCGATGCGTTGCTTTCTCAGACTTCTTCATTCATGAAATGCTGTTGCTTCCAGAATTACCACACTTTGAGGTTGCTCCTACCTTATCTCCTACAGAGGGCCAGATGCTTTTATGGAGGAACTGGATGCAGATGATGGGCAGCAGGCTGATGCCCACGGTCAGGATGATGGTTAACCACAGGTAGGGCTGACGCAGAGCGTTAGACGCTGCACCTGCAAACACAAAACATACACGTGATGAGAGGAGGGCCGTGTTTCATCTGGCATTTAATGATCCACCTCTACTAAAGACAGCCGACACTGCTGGAGTCATCAGCAAAAACACTGAGCAGACAAAAAAACTAAAAAGCTTCAAAAAGGCTCAATATGATAAGGAAGAATGTCAGATCATTGAGAGTATTATGTTGTTCTCACATAACCCTTATTTTTCTTCTTCTTCTTTTTTTTTTTAAATGAGTCACTTACATACCATATGAAAATGTAATGTCATTATTGGCCAAAATAATTGCAATTCATGAAAATATCCAGAAAAAACATTAAAAAATACATTTGTATTGCGTCACAGAGAAGATAAATCTTTTTTTGCGAACATCCTATTCAGTGAAAAATGATAAAATCTTAAACATCACAAATACCACTCTCCAAAATGAGCTGCAGAGTATCTCTTCCTACAAGTTACAGTTACTAAGCTATGATATATTGTTCACTAAACCCCCCGTTGAACAACGAATGGTCTGTGTGGTGTTGGAGACCGGTTGACTTGTCTGCCTACAAGTTGACCGGTAAGTGCGTCGCATGGTGGTGGCCGGTTGGTGACTGACCGGTGAAGGTGAACACTGAGGGGAAGATGACGTGGATCCCAGCACTGTGGATATCGAACATGATGCCAAAGTAGATGGCTATGCTGCCCAAAACCGCGAAGCAGTTCACGAAGGTCCAGTAGGAGGTATCCAGAGAGATCTGACCAACAAGAGGGGGAGGAGGAAGAGGAGGTTTCACCATTATGCAGGAGAGAAGCTTGTGGAGATACCTCATCTATTAGATATAAACAGTCCTACTTGAAAAGAGAATAAGATAAAAGAAGTAAAAATAGCATAATTCATTCATTCAAGTTTCAATTAACATAGTCTAAGTTTACAAGTTGAGATGCATTACAATAAAATTCATTAAGTGTTATAAAACTTTGCAGATGTTTTTCTGAATAAAACAGGTCATTCATGTAAAATAAAACACTCTTCTAAACCTCTTAATCTCTTTCTATTATATTTCTCCCTGAGTTGCTTTAAGGTTTGAAAAATAATTCCACGATGAAAAGTATCTTATGTGTTTCTGTTCCACTGCTTCAAATATTTAATTCAGAACATATCAGTACTTTTTTTTTTTATTTGAAGCTAATCCACTGAATGAAATTAAATTGTAGCCGATTCAAATCAACACGTTACCATTAACATACTAGCATGTTCTTATCTAATAAGAGTTAGCAATCATCGACAAAGAGACAATTTTACGTTTAAAATGTAGTTTTTGATTGTAAATACAATCACCAGAAGTAAAGGGCTTCCTATGAACAAACTCAACCACAGTCACATGACTTCACGTCACCACCACAAAGCTAAGGGCGGACTAGTTGGGAACCAGAAGTGCAGGATAGCTGACACTCATTCCTATCGTACTCGCCTGCAGCCCTGATGTTGAACACAACTCACCTGCAGGTTGACGGTGAAGATGAGCGACGAGGCGGTGACCACGGCAAACGACTGGTAGTCGGACGGGGCCTCGCCGTCCTGCCCCATGGTCTGCAGGAAGGCTCCGTACGGGATGAAGAAGATGATGAGCGAGACGAAGATGCCGTGGAACAAACTGATGAAGAAATTCTTGTAGTTGAACAGCAACCCCTGTTGGCCGGGCAGGTAGAGCTTGGGGAACTTCAGGCTCAGTTTGTCGTTAACGTCCTGCAGGAGGGGGAAACGAGGCCACGATCAACCTGCATCTCAGACACCTTACACATTAACTTCCTCATCAACCTGCACAACTGTACTGCTTACTTTGCCGTTACTTTACAGTAAAACAATGGAAGGTTGAAATTTGGGAAGGAGCTTTATGGAAAAAATATAAATAACCAAAACCACCAAAAGCTTGTGTTTACCTGGTCAAGAAGCCCAACTAGCAGAACAGGTAAGCTGCTGTAACAGAGATTGTAGAGAGTGATGAACCAGTCTTCATAGGTGACCTGCAGACAGGGGAAGATTATTCAGTGTGTTGGTCAATGGCAACTTACCGATCACCTCGACATGTTAGGCAAGTTGTGATAAATGGCAGGCTATGATTGGTTGGGGTTCAACCACAGACTGTATATTAGAGATTGATATTTCATTGACGGGTTCTGATTTCTTAAAAGTCTGACCCGCCGTTATTGAATTTCTTTCCAAGACCAGCAAAGCTCCAGACTCACCTTTTTCACCAACATCCTGGAAAATAATTCCAACTGTCCGAAGTCAGTATAAACTGTCAAAAGTTCTAAAAGGTTATCCTTTTATTTCATTCATGATCTGAAAACCCACTGTTAAAAGGTAAACTTTTAGGTACATTTTACTCCCTTTATCTGTTGCCACACCTGGATTATCAATCTCAATATTTGGAGCTTAATTAGATGACATGACTTGAATTGTGGGTCAAATACACCCGAGGAGGAGAACGGCTGCTGACCTGTGCGGAGTATCCATTGAAGAAGGAGTACCAGAAGTGAACCAGTGTGAAGGCGAAGTTCTTGAAGAAGAAGAAACGCAAGAACTTGCACATCCGGATGTAGGACCAGCGTCCGTGCACCAGCAGGAGGCGCTCCAGGTAACGGAACTGGGCGAAGGCGTAGTCGCTGGACATGACGGCCTGCATGCCCTCCTGACCGCTGATTCCAACGCCGATGTCTGCAGCTGGAGGGAGGGAGGCCAGAGAGAGACGTTAGAGTGGCTGAAGGCGGTTTGTCCTCAGCGTGGGCGGAGTCGTCGGCGTGCTTACTCTTGATCATGTTGACGTCGTTGGCTCCGTCTCCGATGGACAGCGTCACAGCTTTCTTGTACTTCTTCACCAAACTCACCACGTTACCCTTCTGCTTCGGCGTGACGCGGCAGCAGATGACCGCCTCGCACTCGCAGGCCATGTCCACAAAGTCGATCTGCAGAGACACGCCGACATGTTCGTCATCGTCACATCTCCTCGCTACTCGCCCAAAGTGTTCACTTATTCAGCCGTACCTGTCTCATCTCCTTCTCCCAGTCGTCCATCGGCTGTCCGTCCTGAGGGACGGCGGGAGGCGGTCTCTTTCCCAGGCGATGCAGACGCAGGCGACGGCGTTTCTTCTTCTTTTCATACAGGATCTCGTTCTGAGAGGAAATAAACACAATTATAATCAATAAAATAGTGTACGTTTCCTTTCAACATTTTGGGGGAGGGCACATAGAAAGTAATTTCAAGCACCAAACACTTATTTTAATACATTTTATGCACTGATGTGTTCCTGTTTTTTTACATCAATTTATGGTAATAATGTAATTACGTAAAGGAAAACACAAAATATACTCAACATAAAAACAGAATAAACCGATGTAAAACGCTGGCATTATTCTGCTGCCGAGTCAGCACACATGTAGACATTGTTTATACTTCTCGCCTCATGTTTAGGGAACTCAGCTCTTCAAATGTTCACTGCAATGATTCATTAATTCATTTTAATTCATGTATAAACTCCAGGACTTTAATGGCTTATGCGTTTTATATTTCTGCATATTAGAAACATCCCACATGTCTGTGTCCTCTGAAAAGTCTCATATTTTGTAAAGTAAAGAACTTTAAATAGTATTAGTCATAAGTCATATATTACATCTGTGTTCTCAGAGATTCAGAGAATAGAGAATGAGGTCATTATAAGGTTTGCATTAGGTTCCTGATCTGCTGATGTGGGAGTATTCCCTTCAGACCGCCTGGCAGACAGACGTCTGGGACTCTCTAGATGACAACATTTAGGGAAGCGATAGTAGTTCATTTGAGGTGGAAAACTGACAACTGTCACCACATCCACCACAAGACCATCAACACCATGACACAGACGCATCCAAATTACAAAATACCACGACACACGCTGGACAATGTGTGGTATGCAGTCCCATGCATGAGGAACGCACAGATCTGTACATTAGGAAACTAAACCAGGACTCATTAGTCCATCTGCATCTCAAGGACAAGGGACACTCATTCTCATTCTGGCCAAAGAAGACGGATGGTTTGAGAGAGGGGTTAAAGAAGCCAGTTCTAGCCGACTAGTGGGGAGTTCAGGTATTTGACCTCTGCTGAGAGATGAAGAAGCCTCTTGGGTGAGAGGAGAAACGTCTTCAACAACCTAAAGCAGGTTCAGTTGCCAACGATAAAACTTTCAAAGATTACCTGGATGACAGAGAGCCTTCACAGACAACTAAAGCTGAATTAAAAGCACTTCTGGTGAGGCTTAAATCCGACTTGTGTTTTTGTGTCTACCACCATAGTCCTCCTGCATGTTAGTTGCATTCTTTCAGCTGCAGCCCCCAACCCAAATAAAAGCCCACACCTATGAATCCACACTATCCACCTTAGCTCGAGGGACATTTGGAGATTTGGGGATTTTCCCAGCAGCACTTCTACTGTTCTATATAAACGAAATACTAAACAGAATCACCTGCCCTCGTTTCAAAAACACAGCTAATCTTGAATGGACTCACCAGCCATCCTCCAGTGATAACGAGAGCGTTTTTGCCCGATGAGGGGAAGAAAGGCTGTGTAGGTTGCCTTTTGCCTCGACGGGTAGTTCTTGGCTCGTTTCTCCTGTTGGTCTGACGAATCCTCAGCTGGTCACTGGAGACACAGGAGAAACACACAATGATACGAGCTGCTTTCACACCAAAACCAGACTTCACAGATATGCTCTGCATTTCAATTTAGCACCATTGAAGAAAGGATCTGAAAAGGAACTTAAATTATTCCTCAGAGTTGCTCTTAAGGGCTTTTAGTACTATTTTAGGCTGTGAAAGTTTAAAATCAACTCACTTGACGTCTTCTCCGTAGTGGATCTGCATGTCGTCGGTCAAAAGTGAACAAGAAAATCCAATGTTCTCTGCCGTTTCTGGGGAGAAAGATACAACATTTAAAGAAAGAGGAGAAAACATGGCACACAACTTTAATGGTCAGTTAAAGCAGATACTGCAACAGAACAACGGGCCACGGTAGCAAAGTTCTTACTTTACTACAAACACTAACGTATATCGGATTCATGACGGGTGCATATTACACTTATGTTCTCACCAATGAATCCGAATCGTTCTTCATCGACAGGCGTGAAGGAAATAGGTTTGCAAAGAGGTTTATCATGGAGTTGTTGTAAACTATTAACTTAAGTATTTGCACAGTCGGCAAGTATTTAGTATGTTCTTGATGTGAAATATTAATAACTGACCATTCGTCACTCAATAGTTGTGACATATTGAGTTGATAAATTGTAATTATATATAATTATTTTGTCCCAGGGCTAAACTAACATTATTGGAATTATACGATATGTAGAATTAGGTGTCAGTGGAGGCTGCGTTATTTCAGACTTGTGTGATTTTCAATCAAAAAGCAGTGTGAATTGTGGAAATTACTAAACTTTAAAAAATAAATGAAAATCATAAAATGAAAGGCATTTGAAAACCTCAATAGAAGCTTTGATTATATGTCTTTTAATTATGAGAATAATTGATGAGGATGACAGAGCATCAATCTGTGTGTTAAGAAAAGTGCATCCATCAGGCAACATTACGCATTATAAAATCTTATGTACAGCAATCAAACCCACTGAGCAATTTGACATCTAAAATAAGACTAATAGACAGTATATAAGATGTCTATTTGTAAACGTTGACTTGCCTGTATATTCCTAGATCATAAATGTACTTCAACCAATTAACTGTTGTTTGTTTTTCCATTGAGATAGCTTGTTATTGCCTGATAATCCCGAGTACAGGTCGACTAACCTTTCTTATCTCCAGTCAGGACCCAGATCTTGATGTCGGCCTTGGCCAGCTTGGCGATGGTCTCTGGTACTCCGTCCTGTAATTTGTCCTCGATGGCCGTTGCCCCTATCAGCTGGACATGGAGGGACACGGCAGGTTAGATATGGCTGAGGCTCCTTGTTTTTACAGGTTTTGTGAAAATCGGGAAAATCGGTTGTCTTCAAGGTCATCAGAACAAAGAAAAACCAAGAGTTGTTTAATATTCAATAAAGAATCCAATACATTTAAGGTTAATTTGTGATTTATTTATGCCACCACTCACCATCAGGTTGCTCTCGATCTGCTCGTACACGTGGTCGAGGGCGGCGTCTCTGTCTGCCAGCGACACCTGGGCCTCTTTGTGCTTGCGGGACCAGGCCTCGTACTCCTCTGTGCTGATGTCTTTGTAGCACAAGCACAGAGTCCGCAAGGTCGCGTTGGCAAAGATCTGAAGCACAAAACACAGCTAGTGTCCTTCCACAGAAACAGCTGCACACATGTACACAAACATCTGCTGTATACGGAAGTGAAATCCAAATGAGGATAACAGCGTGATGAAACTCACATCCAAAGCAGTCTGGGAAGTCTCTTTGTGTTTGGAGTTGGGGGAAAGTCGCTCGTAGATGACGGTGTCGGCTCCTTTGCAGTAGAGACGAATACGACCGTCGGGACATTTCACTGAGAGACAGACAGAAAGACAGACAGTCATCAGATGTGACTATGAATTCTGGAGTCACGTCCCAAGTCAAGAGCAGTCCTGAACAAGTCACTTTGTCTCGTTTCCATGTGGTGACGTATTGACAGACACTCTTGAAATGACGTTTCGGCTCAACTTTAAAACTACTTATTTAGCCTGTTAATGTTTTTGGATGTTGATAAACAGCAAACGTGGAAATCCTTTTATTTAACATTATACTAGCTTGCATAACAATGGCCGATACCTTATCATTGTATGCCAGTCTCAAGAACCATTTCAACTTATTCTGAATTTTACAGTCATAACTCCATAAACCAAAATCTGAAGCAAACGACGGGAGTAGAGTTGCATTGTTTCATTTCTGGTTTTGGTATTGGAGAGTTGCCAGACTTATCCTCTAATTTGGGATTTGATTCATTCTGTCATTTTCATCGTTTGCCTGCAGCTCCCGTGTTGTAGATCGTTACCATTTGGTCAAAATGCTCCTCATTAGCATTTGTTTTAACTACTGTACGACTAAAAGCATGTGTGTGTGCATGTGTGTGTGTGTGTGTGTGTGTGGGTTCGTACAGATGATAGACATGCGCTTGCGGTCGGAGTTGAAGTCGAGCAGCGCCAGCATCTCGTAGGTGGTCTCCTGGTCCAGCTCCTTGATGGTGATGGTGTCCTGCGTACGAGACAGAAACACGTAGCCGAAGTTCCTGGCCGCCGTCACCAGGGCGCCCTCGTCAGGAGACGCCGCCTGGTACACCAGCTCACCTGAGAGAAAGAGGGTCGATGCATGAGGGGGTTGGGTCTAATGTGATACCTGCACTTTTCTCCTTTATAGTAATTCACCGATCAGCGTTTTCATCGTCACCAAAGTGTAAATGTAAACATGGAAATTACATGAACTAAAATACTGCTTCATGCCGATTTTAAAATGGGGTAGTTAGTAAACTGTAGTGAGTGTGTGACCTACAGTAGATGGAGATGTAGAAACAGACAGGAGTAGTAAAATGACTATTTATCAAAAGAGTCTGGTGGCTTTAAAGAGAACATAGATAACGGCTTCGGTCCTCTGTGGAAAGGGCCGTCTGACGCAAGGAAAGCAGTGAAAATATAGCGTACACTTTGTATGCATCTTAAATACGTTTGGCTGCTGCCTCCATCCACAGCAGTACATGCCATGTTCCCATGTTGGTACTCCTGTGGGTTTCCACAAACTGGAGGAGTATGGAGAAGCATCTCATACAACCACACAGGGCGGTTGCCGTTCACTCATCATAACCAGACTAGGGTTTGTGGATTACCGTCTTTGTGCTCCACCATGACCGTGTGGCAGAGAGAGAGCAGTTTGAAGAACTCATTAGCATCTTTGTCCTTCCCGGATCGGATCATGGAAACCAGGGAATGATCCATGAACTGGAACTTCTTGTCAGCCAGCCGGTTCCAGCTCCAGTCCACCGGCTGATGGAAAAACAGGGGAAGTAGAGATAGTCTGCAATTATTCTGCTGAGTCATGTAGTTAAATGATCTAAATAGTTCTGAATAGGAGTATTTTTTCTTCTCTAGTTTAGCAGTAAAAAATACTTCAATATTTATGTAGATCCTTTTAAGGTTACCATTGGCGTTTTGTTTATATATAAATATAATTCATGATGGAGAGTACCAGTTACTTCCACAGGTTTAGAATTAAATAACATCCGTCTTGGTCATATTTTCTCCAACAAATTCAACATTATGTTTCTCAAATTAGCATTTTGTCCCATTTTATCATAAATGTTAATTAATGTATTATTACCCTTCCTCGGTCCAGCACCACTCCCTCAGCAGTGGTCGGTTCACCTGTGGAAAGGACAGCAAAAACGGCAGTTTAGCAATCCAGAGTACAGCAAGTCATGACTGCATTAACAATTAGAGAACATGGACACCTGGAGGGTGGCAAAGATGGCGTAGCAAATGAAGAATATTGCACGGTCACGTTTTTTTCTTTCCATTTTTGTCTCCTGCTGATTTACATGACGTTCAATCTTTTTCAAACCGTTGCTGTTTGCTTGAGCTCTGAACAAAACAAAACAGAATCAGCTAAATAATGAAAATAGTGACATTTATTCAGTCTTTGGAGATAAACTGGAGCAGAAGGGCTTTGTGAGAACAGTAGATCAAGTCAAAATGAAAGACATCAGCCCTGTTCCTTCATACCATGGACTAAACATAAGAAGTGGACATAGTCATCGGGACATCACCTACCGGTTTGTGGCATTTTGGCAGTAGCCATCTTGGATACTTGCAACCAGTAAACAGAAGTGAAGTATTTGGGATGTGCCCCTGTTTTATGGTCTATTTGACTCTAATTGACCATAATGTACTAAATGAACATCATGCTGGATTGAAGAAGACTTGAAACTAGAGATTGAGACATAAACTCATGTTTACAATGTTTACTGAGATAATACATCAAGAGAAATAGGCTCATTTTCTCATGGACTTCTATACAATCAGAGAGGAGTCGCCCCCTGATGGCCAGCAGAGAGAATGCAGGTTTAAGGCACTTTAGAATTGGCTTCACTTTTCAGAACCGGAGGTTGCCGCCTGCTTCATACACGCCCTTCAGCAAACACATTTTTTTTATGAAATCGAACCAGACTAAATAGAAAACAAACCAAAAGTATAAATTTCTCCGATTCGAACTAGACAAACAGGCTTTGGGTTGTGAACGTTCCCTGTAAAGATACCGAGTCACTGTTCCAGAATAAGACTGTTACACAATAAAGCCATCAGCACACTTTGAATCTGGATCTTTTGCAGCTGTTACTGAACTCAATCTGTTTGCTCTGCTCTTATCTAATTCAACCTCTTCCTGAAGCAGTGAAAGAGTTTCCCCTAAAGGGATCATTAAGGCTCAACTTTTCTCTCTGATAACACAATGCTGTCAACAGAAAATACAAACCCTTTAGTTGCTGCAGAAACTGGTTGCAAGTCTTGAACGTTGATTTCTTATTATATAAAAAAACAAACTGTTGATGATTTTGGCATCAATAAGACTCTCCTCTCTTTTCCTCTTACTGGTTTTCTTTCCATTGTTTTACACGAGAGTTCCTTGAGAGAGTCTCAGTTCTCACTGAAATATGAAACAATAGTACCAAGATGCATTTGAATGTTTGAAATCAAGCAGACTCGTACCGTAGGTGCGTCCAGCGATGGTGCACTTCTTGAACTGCATGATGTTCTGTGTGAGAGTCCCCGTCTTGTCGGAGAAGATGTACTCGATCTGCCCCAGCTGCTCGTTCAGTGTGGTGGTTCGAGCCTGCAATGAGTTGTTAGATGAAAACTGTTCAGGGCAACGAGGTCACTGCTGGTCTGCTGCTGCAGTTCGCCTCCGTTTTGTTCAGACGGGGGAACTAAGTTGAGCATAGTTTGTCGACTCAAGGTTCACATGTCGGCATTAACTGAAACTTTCAACTGCATCTCATGCTCTTCATCATGACCTTTTACAATGATGAATTAATATTTGTTTGAGTAAACAAACTGCAGGCTTTTTAACAAATTCAAGAAAATACAACGTTCACATTAGCATGTTTTAAAAGTTAAACTGCAATATCAGCAATTACTGATATACTATTTATGTCACTTGAAAGGTCACAAAAAAATCAAAACAAAAAAAGACGTTTCCATCAACCGGTTTGGAGTGAATTAACGTGGCTATGTAAAGTGTAGCTTGGTCATACAAATGCATCCTGTGGACAGGATGTTACATTTTGAATAAAACATAAAGCCGGGGTGGCGTACCCTAGCTGGTGTGTCTTTCTCTGAGAAATACATCTGCAGGTCCCAGTTGATGAACTTGCTCTGTCCCAGACGAATCACCTCCACACTGAACACAAAGCACACAAACAGGAGATAAAGTTTCATTTCACAATTATTTCATGGAGGCAGAGCTGCTGTGTAAGAACTGAAGCTGAGTGACAGCGTGACCAGGTAGAGGAGGGAAGCCTCTCTGCTGTCAGCTTAACAACAGACGATATTAGTTAGTTATTAAGTGCAGTTGGTCATGTTGAAGGTCTGCTGACATCAAATTAACCTGGAAGCAGCAAATACTGCTCTGTGTTTGTTAGTTGAAGTTAAAGGGACAGTGTGTAACATTTGAAGTAATGTATTAGCTTAAATCAATATCTTCATTCATAAATAGGTCCTCATAAGTTTTACTAACCTGACATATAGTGAAATGGGCACCATGGTGTTGAGGACAATGATGTACCCCCAGAAGCTGAGGAAGCCTCTGTGGGAGGCGCCCTGGTTCTTGGCGTCGTACAGATACCAGGCCTTAGAGCCGATCTCCTCGTACCAGAAGCTGTGACCGATGGCCAGACCTGCCGCCACCAGGATCAGCAGCACGAAGATCTACAGGACCAGGAAGACCGTTAAACACCGAGTGACTAACAAAAAGGCCCAATAATAATAATGTTAAAAAAAATAAGGAACCACATCGCTTCACTTTTCTCATCACACCACAGAAGCCACCATTAAACACTGGTAACATGAGTCGCTGACTACATTTTGTCGTGCCCAAAGTAGAACGGGTTCTACCTCAGAGTTATGCAAAGTTCCTGTTTCTTTCATGTTCTGTTTCAATTTCTATACATAATGCCGACATCGGTATGCGTTGTATTTGATCCTCATGTAAACCCTGTTGTTGGTTTTATTACATAAATTCTACAGATTGCCGTTGTCCTCTGACGGAGTTCTTTCATGAACATGAATAAGTAATAATAGAATTCATATATTTACACTACTGTAGCATTTCCCGGTGGCATCTCTGGTGGGATCTTATATTTTTGTGATCTTATATTTTTACATATCTTAAGGATGAGAGATGATGAGGGCAACAATTAAAAAAAAGGAAAAAAATCTATATGCGATTCGCCTCCTACTCAGACTTACCGTGTAAACCATGTAGTTCATCAGCTCGTCAATTTTGGTCCTCTTGAACCTCGTCTTCCCGCCGTTCCTCATGATTTTGGTGTCGGCTCCTACGACATCATATATTCAAATGGTGAATGCTAGCTGTCAGTCATTATGAGTTATGATGAATGGTCAGAAAATTCTATATTTATTTATGGATGAGATCTCCAAGTGACAATTATTTAAATGTTCTCAAATCGATAAATTGTTCAGTTTATTAAGTGTCACCATAATGACAAAAGCAGACAAACACGGATTCAAATGTCCTGTTTGTTGGGACAAAAACCCTAAAGCCAAAGAAATTAAAATTACTGTCATTTCAGACAAAAAAAGCAATAAATCAAAACCTTGGAAAATCAAGTCCAGTTGCCTACAATCGTGTGTGTGTGTGTGTGCTTGCGTGTTACACACCAGCGAAGATGACCAGGCCGTGACACACCTCCGTGTTTCGGATCTTGCAGCCTCGCAGCAGCATGTTGTCCAGGTCCAGAGGGTAACGCTCCCGCTCCCACTGCATCGTCCCCACAAACTTGTCCAGGCGGTTGTTCGGCTCCTCGCACTCGATCAGAGCTTCAGGAGAGACGGAAGGACACGAAGTCAGCTTTCATTCGAGTCACGGTTCAAACATTTCTGCAGTCGTTACTTTTGCTCTGGACCAAAGATGAACAACATCAGCGGTGTTAAAGTAACCGTGAGCACCATTTGAGCTCCTTTAGGTCGGCTTGGAAGGACTCGGGTTGAAGGTGCAGATCAAACCGCGAGCGTTCCAGCGTTATGTGGGAGGGGCCTGCTGCGATGTTGGCAACAACCGTCTTGAAACACGGAGCCTTTGACTTTTTAGATTTCATATCTATACAATCAGTGAGTTTATCAATAACTCTTTACCAGAGCACAACATTGTTTATAGATCTCCCAAAGTGAATCAAAAAGATGCATTTAACATAAAAAATTGACCAAACTTAGGGTGAAAATCCTGTATGTGTTATACAATTTATATTGCAGGAAAAACAAATACTACAATGTGCGTTTTGTTCCAATATGGTGCTGCCTTCCTGAACCTGTTTTCACTGGCTTAGAATGAACCTTCATATCTACAGAGGGACTGCCATGTTTCTACAGGAGCCCAGAAGGAACAAATCAAACACTGGCTCTGAGAGAGCCTTTCACTTTTTAATGTTTCCTAAAGGCCACCGTAATTCTCTGACACACTTGGAAAGGGAGGGGTGAGCTGAGGTGTATTCAGGTTAAAAACTCACTGCTAGAAGCCACTAAATGCTACACACTGCTCCTTTAATAAGTACAGAATCCAAACTAGTAGAACTCATCTGAAACAATAAAACATTGAAGGCCAAGGTTATGATTCACCAATATTCTGGAGACATAAATTACTGTACACCTTGTTAAAGCCTGTCTAACTTGATCTACTTTTAAACTTCAATCATTTATCATGTTAATTTTTTATAAACTACTTAGCTTTAAAGTTGTACTATGATGTAGTACCTAGCAAATTTGCTATATAAATTATATTCAATATTATCATTAATGCAAACAAACTATTATTCCTTATTTACTGGCTTTTAACAAAAATGCAGTTATTCTTTTTTCATGTTGGTGGAGACAAATGTTTCTCGTTTTACAATGTGTAATAATTAGTATTCCTATCAATTATTTTCATTTTAAAATGAGAACTTTGTGAGGTGAGTCCATGTGATTGACAGTGATTTCAGTTCATGCAAATAAATTTGGCTTAGTAACTTTGTGAGCCAGGTTACCATTAAACTGAGCCAGCTGACGCTCCTCCTGCAGCATCTCATCAGTCACTCTGAGGCCCAGCTTAAACTTCAGGTTGGTCTCTCTGCAGCGGGGAAAAAAAAAATGATATAAAAATGCAAAAAGGACCGAAAGCCAAGAACAGAGGGAAAGCAGTCAAAGTTAAAGAGCTTAAAAGGTCATAAAATGTGGATCAAAATGGAATGGATACCTTAAAAAGTTACATTTCTCTGCATGTTGTTGAGGATAACTTGATCAGTGTGACTTATTTATAAAAAATGTTCAATTCTCTGGTGATTTGATGCCACAAAACACAAAAAGATGATGATACTGATGTCTGTCTCAGTTTAGTTGCCATTTACTGTGAAATAGATCCACTAGAGACCTGCAGGCCAGTCTGTTTGATTTACAGGCGTTTCTTACTTTAGGTACAACAAATGGACACAATGGTCACACGGCCGAGGTTGAAAAAGTTTGTTTAGGTCCTCAGACATTTACTCTCCTCTCATCTTATCAGTGAGTAATTTGTTGGCTGAACAAAGAAAGAAAATACAAATCAAACAAAAACTAATCAGCACAAATAACACTGCTCTAACAATCACTCTGTGCAAAATATATTCCATTGCTCAGTTTGAATTCATTTTGCACAAACAATATAAATATTACAATGGATAATATAACACTGAAATATGATTTTCATACTTTTGTTGTAAAAAGGTGGAGTCTTACCCATCGAGCTCAGCTGTTTCTACGTAGCACAGGCTGTTTGGGTTGGAGCTGGATAACAGCAGGATGTCAGCCTGGAGATGATCACAAATATACAGATAAAAAGTGAATTTATTAAACATTCTGAAGGCTTTAACACAAGTCTGACCACACATCTGATTAAAGATAAATAGATTAAAAAATAACAGTGATTTTGAGATGAATCCATGTTTTAATATGTGCAATATTTTCCAATCAGGTTGCCGACCATGAAACTAAACAGTTAGCCACATTAGTGCTAGCTAGCTAGGCTACAGGACACACATCTGATGGATGCAACCAGGTACTGAGAAAACTGCTCATTTGAACTCAAATAAACTATAAGCTTGTGAAAATTTGATAGAAAATTAGAAGAATTTGCGCAAAAGTGATGTTTTATGTATTTTTAATAATGTTTTCAAGGTGCCCCCTGGGGTCAGCTGGAGATCACATGTGTGCATTTAAACAATCAAATGGTTACAGTCCAGCAGAAATGATTCAGGCTGAACCAAAATACCGGAATGAAGTCGTTCTTCTTCAGACGAACCACGTCTCCAACCTGGATGTTCCTCCACCTGGACTCCTGGAACCTGAAGCAGAGACCCATCACAGTTTTTATTTGGATGTTGTCACTTTTTAATGGTATGCAAGGACAAGAAAGTCAGGGAGCATCCACTGAAATACAACTAAAGATTTAAAAATGCTAAAAATACTTATTATTCAGTATCTAAACATGTTAATGTCGACCTAGACGACTGGCATTCCAGATTTTTTAAACATGATGGATGTTTAAAAATGAACTGACCCGCCGTCCAGCAGCACGTCACACCGCCTGTTGTTGATCTCTTTGTCCATCCTGTGCCGCGCCTGGAGGAACAAACAAACAATTATACAATATCATTGTTGCCAGTATTGGCTCCAAAAAGGAAGATGCAATACCTAACTTGAAACAGATTAGTAAAAAATTAACTTAAATGCTCGCATTACTGCCAGCAATTCTGTCAAAGTTCTATGAATGAGTGATGGAAAGGCATGTTGCTAAAACTTGATGAAAAAAGATCTAAGTCTAGGTCTTAAATGTTCAAAGCACAGAAAAATATCTCACACAGCTCAAAACAGATCAAACCTGAAGTGGATTTAGCGGTGTGTGTGTGTGTGTGTGTGTCGTACCAGATCATCCACCAGGTCTTTGATGGCAGTGATTCCCAGCACCACGACCAGAGGAATCAGGGTGGTGTACCAGGGCAGCGTGGTAATGTCTGGAATAATCTAAAACAAACATTTGATGCCACTTATTGATCATTGTTTTTTTTGTTTTTTAAAAACACCAGTAGTCCAGGTAGTGATCTTTTTTTTAAGATATACCTGTAGGATGAGCAGAGCCAGGAAATAAAGGTTGGCGACTCTCTTAAACTGCTCGTACAGGTTCAGAGGGAGGAAGGTGATGACGTTGTACTTGTACGTCTTGATGGCGTTGCCCTGCAGAGGAGACACAATAATATGATGGACACAGAGTTAGTCAGGTTGTTGGCACAGGATGCATAGCGGCTAGCTTGCCATCTTCAGCGATAGTTTCGGCATTTTCTCTGCGTGCCGCGAACAAGTCTGCCAACGTTTACACTGATAAGCTACTTTAAACGACAGATCATTTATGAAATCTAAAATACATCATTTCTAATCCTGATTAATGATGGTATACATGCATCCCACGCTGTGTACTTTCCTCCCCTCTCTCCCTGCTGTTCTATCAGAGTTTCATTTCCCCCCGATTCACCTCACACATGATCAAATTTCAAGGAACTCAGTTCTATTTGGGTTCACATTGTAGGTTCATTTGAAGGAGAATGACTCTGTTTCTGGTCCACCATAGATCTGATGGGGCCTCAGTCCTGTTCCTGTTCACACTATAGTTCATTAAAGTTTATCTCCTTCAATGATGTGATGTTTAGTGTCACTTCCACACAGAAAGAACTTGAGCATTTCCTCATTCATATCTATTTTATATTCATGTGAAAACATCTCCTTCAAACAACTGGGTTTATCCTCAACACAAACTTTTACAAGATTACATTTGAACACATCGTGATGACATAAAAAATATCACCCAATGCTATTTGTTACTGAATAGAGCCTGAACGCATCATAATGTAACTTCTCAACTCAATGTGACCTCCGTGAACGCGGTTAGCTCTCTTATTTAGCCAAACAGGTACGAGCATCTCCTAAAGACTTCAACACATATTTGCTGTTCACAACATGGATCGGTCACTAGAAAGAGTTAAGCCGGTATTCTGATCTACTACCTAACTACTACTAACGGACCTCCTGAGGAGGTCTGAGAACAGTTTGTTTAAGAGGGGTCCAAGTTCTCTTGTATTGTTCAGATAAGCGCAAAAAATGCTGACTAATTCAGTGTTTCCCGCAGGATTTTTTTCAGCAGCGGTGGTGTGGTCCCCGAACCCTCTAGGGGGGTCCGGGGGCATGCCCCCCCGGCCGGAATTTTTTTGTACCCTTCACATTGGAATGCATGAATCTGGTGCACTTTGAGAGGAGAATATGCACTTAAATCCTATTCAAACAGTCCTGTGTATTACTGTAGATGGGATTATTGGTGTTGTAACTTTGCCTTTTGTGTCTTCATTTACAGATTTTTATATTTTTGTATAGTAATATTTAACAAAAGGTTTGCCTGGATTTATTCTCTTATTAAGATTGCATTCATCACCCTTATAATGCATAGCTGTCAAGCTATCATTTATTTGGGTCACAACCTGGACTATCAGAATATGTGTGCTGCAGTGATGTCGTTTGAATGTAGGAAATTATCAATTAGACAGTAAAAAAAAAAAAAGCAAATAATATCTCACAATTATTTATTGATATGACACAAAAAAGGCAAATTGATTAAGCTTGTTATTGCTTAAAACACTTCTTCTTAGTCTTGGGAGTCAAAAAGTGATGAGAAAATTGTAAAATAAATATAAGTTATACATAATAGAAACTATTCATGATCTTTTAAGAAGTCCTTAGGTTTTTTCCCTCCATTTATGCTAATGACCACATGCTTACAGGCGATTAGCATAAATCCCTAACTAAAATACGCGATGAAAACGGATTTTATATGGCAATAAAGAACAACATTGGATCTAACAGTATGGATTCATTTTTCAAAGTTCCCGAAAATACCTAGGCTATAAATTCCTGACTGGATATAAGCTCCTGTAAAGGCTATGAGTGATCCCAAAAAGAGCGACAACACGCACACACACACACATAGGCCTACACACACACACACACACACACACAATACTAGAGGAAAAACGGCATGGAGGTTGCGGTTTATAGATACAATAAAATGATTGGGCTCAGAGGGTTTTTAACACTGGTGGTCATGTAGCGACACATTTTAGCAACTTACTTTCTCTCTCTCTCTCTCTCTCTCTCTCTGTCTCTCTCTCTGTCTCTCTCTCTCTCTCTCTCTCTCTCTCTCTGTCTGTCTCACTCTTTCCTTCTTTCTTCGATCTTCCGCTTCACTCGCTACTGCTAGAATCAATGTAACTTTGCAACCGTGTAGGGTAGCCTACTGCCAACAACTGCCACACTCGCTGTGTATTTTTCTTCTTTGATGTTGGTTACGTGACGATGTGCCGCGTGCTGCGCAATTGACGTTACGCGCTGTACATTTTCTAAAAGGAGCTACGTAAAAAAAAAAAAAAAAAAAAAAAAAAAAAATTTTAAAGGATTTTTATTGCAGCGGCGGAGAAAATTCAGCAGCGGCGTGGGGGAAACACTGTAATTGCTCCGCTCTGCCGATTAGTGAGACACAGGTCGGCTCAGCTGGACGATAAGATTTCAGCCTCCACAAAGACAAAACTCAGAAATGGCTCGGCAGAGACAGAGGTCAGGAGGAAGCAGACACGAGGAAGACTATCACATCAAGGGAGCAGCTTCATTGTTGGGTTTGTGCATCACGCTAGTACATCGACCTGGCATTCATGTTTAACACTCATGTTTCCTTGGGAACAGATATACTAGAGCTGGCTAAAACCAGTTACTGCTCACTGATGTCACTCTTTCACATGATTTTGTTTGTTCGGTTAAAGAGAAATTCAGTATTTTTGTTATACCACTGTCCTGTAATTGTCTCTTATGGCCCAACTTATGAACTCAACAAAAAGACTGTTAAATAGCTTCCTCCATAGTTTCAACACCATAACATGGACATCAATGGCAGAGAGGGCATTTTGCCCAATTGAGTGGACAGACGATGAGATGCAAACGAAAGTTCCAGTAAATGAATGGGCTCATTTAAAACACAAACGTGTCCTACTCTTTGTCCAGGGTGTGTCAGCCATGCTCAGCTCTATATGCTCAGGATTAGTTTCTACCAGGATCAGCGGAGGAGGAATAAAGGTGCCTTCAGACAAGTAAGTAAAATGAATTTCATATGAAATGACAGAACTTACAGAGTATCTGCTCTTCTTGATGCAGAGGAAGACTTTTTTCTGAAACTCTGGCAGGTGGTGATAAGGTCGGTCGTTGGCTTTCACCTTCCATCCCATCTCTGAAAAAGAGAACAACATTTTCATTAAGTTTCCTTCACGTCAATGCAATCATAAATAACAAATGTTTGTAACTCCGGCTAAATCAGACACTTTCTACCTGCTTACAGTCTTTGTGCTAAGCTAGTCTAAACACACTCTGGATGCACAACATTTAACTGACCTCCACCTTCCATTCAAAACAGAATTCACAGAAAGTAATGCTGGACTCACCGCTGGGTTTAGATTCCAGCGGGGGTTGTGGGGCTCCTGGTGGCTCTTCTGCCTCCTCTTCAGAGCTTGCGTCCAATTCATCATCCGTCTCATCGTCGCTGTACGGCATGACCTCATCGTTGGGCCCCAGGGACCCCTGGGAGTCGACGCGCCGCCGACTCATCTCAACACCTCAGGTATTTCTGAGAACAAAGAGTTTCAGTTGATCAATGAAATGTGACATGACGTAATTCAGATTTTAAATGAAAGAACAAAACAAAATGGGGAGAAGGAAAGGATGCATCCAGCGGGTTCTTTTGACTTTCTGAAACAATCTGACAATCACACCCATTTTAGCGATGTTCACTACAGATGCACTCCCGTCAATACCGTCCAAGAAGTGTGACGAAAAACTATTTCTACCACTCCAGGTTTGTGGTGCTCTACCATTTGAAATGGCTATAAATCGTACAACCTAGTTCATCCTGAACATACCGAGGCCTTCAGGATTTTGTGGTTTCAATAAGATGGCGTTCAGCATGTAGTTAAGTCAAGTCCAGGACTGGAAACGCCCCTCCAGAACCCAACAGTGTGATCATGTTGTTAAGGGCACATTGAAAAAATGAGCGCGTGTACAGTTTGATTAATTGGATACTGAAAACAGATGAAGAATCTTCAGGCTTCAGACGCTCAAAAGGAGGAAGCACAGACAGTCAAGTGATGGCTGCAACAAAAGTGACGACTTTTGCACTTGAAAACAAAAATCCTGAGAGATCAAAGTGCGAAGAAGGAGCGGAACATAAAAGCAGATACTGTGAACAAGGAAATTGATAACCAGAAATTCGAAGCTATAAAACCAACATCCACCTTGGTCTATTGTGTTGAGCCATCGACACTAGGTAAACAAAGCCAAAATAAAAAGCTGCAGTTCAGGTTTTACGGCCTTCTTTGACCCACGGCTTCTGCAAGCCTCCTTATGTCATGCGATAGGCGAGTTATGACTTTGCAGTGTGCGTTTGTGTCATAATGAATCTGCATGCATCTCCGAGACTGAGGAATGTGACCGCACCTTCCTGATGGTTGTCACCTTCGACTGTCGGCCTCACAACAAATCCAATGAAAAGACCACAACCAGCAAAGAATGTATCCTGATAGCAAGTACTGGGTGTGTATCCAAGCCCAATACACATCCTTCCTCTGCGCCTTAGAGCTCCGTCTTTTATACATCAGAGCCACATTGTTGCAGTGGGTGACATGTTTGTTCACTACCATGAACACAAACTCTGTACTTTTCCCATCCCTAATACACCATACTGCCACTGGAAATTCTCACTAGAACAACAAACATGTATTAATCTGCTGATAAAAAAATAGTCCCCAACAAATCTCCATTTCCTCCCGTTTGAGTGGCCTTCAATATATAAACTACAGTGTGCAGCTGTTTGAGTATGTCACTGAGCCTTTTAGAATTAAAACAGTATCATGATTGTTTTTTAAGATCTGCACCTTCATCAGGGGGGTTGTGTGACACAATCAAAATGTTTGACACAATGTCAAGTGATTCCTATGTGTTTTAATTCCAGTTTAAGAGTTTTAAGCATATGATGATTAATGGGATAATATCTTGAATCGCAATTATTTTGGCAGGATAATTGTGGCATGAAATGTTCATATCATCTGCCTACGACACAGAGAGGTATTATTTTGCTCACCGTCTGTATAAAAAAAAAAACACAGGAGTAGGAGATAAAAATACATGTTTAAACACATGTCTGCCGTTTTGCAGACTGTAGAATGACCACTGCCCAGATCCCGTCTCGGTTCCGACTCACTGGAGATCGCCAGCAGCAACATCGGACTTACACCTCCTGATTTGCAAGTGCCAAGTCTGGGTTGGCACTTCCCATCGCTTCAATGTTTAATGATGTGGAGAAGTCCATTAGCACAGCTGATAAGGTTCATTAGTCTGGTTTCCAAGCACAAATACACCGGGTTCACACAGGGGCTACAGCAGGACTCAAACTTGTGAAATGGAAGTTGAAAAGAAAGAAAAGTTTACAACTCTCTATATCTGTCCATTTTCTGTTCAATCCCTACATTGTTTAGTTTTACTGGTTGGTAGGAGTTTGTATTTTATTTTGAAAAATGTGTGTAGTTTACTGTAGTCTACTAACATTAACATTTAGCTCAAAGCGCCACCGTTCCTAAGTAGAGCCTCACAGAGCGGCCGGCGGGGCTGGAGACTCTTGGTACGCTCCATGTAGAAGAAGTAGTGGAAGAAGTACTCGGATCCTTTACGGAAGTAAAAATAGAAATACTTTCATCTGAAAATGCTCCACTACTGGTAAAAGGTCCTGAATTCAATATGTTACTTCAAAAAACATTTCCCTGCACTGTTTGACAGCTTGTTGTAACCCAGTTTGTGACAGGGTGTGATGTAACCATCCTTGCTGGAATGTGACAACACACGTTTGGCTCATCGCGATCGTAACTGGAACTTGTAATTGATATGAAGAGACATGAATTAGTTCCAGGAAGGAACTCAGAAACAGAGAGATGGCTTACATCAGTCAGGTTTGGTTTAGTTCCTACAGTGAAAATCAGAAAAATAACTTTACATTTTTTAAGAAACAAATCATTTGTTTGTGTCACAGATAACTTATTTTGGGAACATTCATCTTAGTGATAATAAATGATCATATAATGACCGTGATAATACATCAAAAGGTACTTCCTGCATAAACAAGGATAATAAGTGATGAGTTATGTATTCTGTATTATTTTTTGAAATTAGTCCCCATTATTTATTCCTCTGTCTCAAGTCACTCCGATAATGGAAACTCACCACCGGTCAACTTATTGTGTTATTTTTAAAATCATGACTTGCTATAAAATCACCCCATCAGAGTCTAATAAAAAAATTATTCAAAATATGTGATTCTGGTACAGCCCTACAAACACACACATATGAATTTCTTGTTCCAGTGTAGCATACATGAGCTGATAACATTACATTGGGTCGGTGCATAGACTTGCATACCCACCGATACCCGACAGCAGTTTAGGCCGGAGGCATTTCTGATACTTGTACTAGTGAGAATTCCTCATTTGAAGAAACTGTGGTTTGAATGATTGAGATCTCTCAATCTCAAACAAGTCTGCACATGAAAACTGAGTGAGTAGGGGGAGGAAACCTGGAGTAGTGAGTAAATTAGATTCTCAGCTTGTTTTACAACAGCTTTAGTACTTTACTCTTTTGCTATTTTAAGATGGACTAAAGGACGCCTCGGTATGAACGCTTTTGTCAAACAACGTGCCACACCAAAAGGAATACAATTAGAAACTAAAGCCCTGCGTCACGCTGCATTCATCCACACACACTTTTAGCAACACGTCATCACTGAAGGTATGCACGAAAACGCAGCTAAAAACAAAGCTTTCCTCAATTGTGAAAGGGTAAAGAAACCCGACGCAGACGCTTTTGTCCAAAACGACTTACAATAAGTACATAATAATAACAACAACAAGTACATTTGTCAAAAGAAAGAAACCACAACATATCATTGCTGATAAAGTAAGAGCTAAAAACTGGATACCTACAACACAATACATACAACAGTGCTATGATCACAGTGCTGTAGGTAAGAACATAGAAGTGCTTTTTTGGGTCATGCTCTGCAGAGTTTGATTAGGGACATGGAGTGTAAACATCAGAGGCATGTTAGAAAGAAGTCTTGGCTCAAGATGTCTGGTTTTCTAGAGAGAAGAGGAGTTGCTGTGTTATAGAGCAGCTGCTGTTTGGAGTTTGGGTTCACGTTGACGGGGGATCCGACACCAACCCCGTACCACGCCCTCCTTAATGGCTCTATGCCCCCCAGGCAGGCGGGGGTTCGGCTACTGTTTATACGTGCAAACGATACAGGGGGGGGGGGGGGGGCATGTGAAATCTGATCCATGTGGAAACAAACAACCAAGAGCGCTCAGATGCAGGCAAGCTAACAAGAGATGTCCACACACCGACATGTGATACTCAGGGCTGAGTTTCTTTAAACGCTGCCATCAGGCATCCAACGAATAACGTCGCTCCTACAGTTGCTCTACTTCCTTAGAAGCAGAGAAAACAAACATTCACCTGGACGCGACATCGGAAACGTTTCAACATGTGATCCAAAGTAGGGATAGTTGGCTATTTCCTCTATCTTCATGTGGCGAACATTTTACACAATTATTAAAATCCTCTGAATGAAGAAGAATCACAGCTGAGGCAAATAAAAACATTTAAAAACAAAAAGTGGTGCAACCAGCGATTCTTTTCATAATTAATAATAATAGATTAATCTGACGATTATTTTATTGATTGATAGTTTGGTCTATAAATTGTCTTTAACTGTCGTTTTGTAAGTCCGAACCTAAAGCTGTTCAATTCAATATGATAGAAAAGAGACAGGCAGGAAAAGGTGCATTAGCTCTAAAAGAATACTTTAATACTTTCAGCTCTATTAAATCCATCAGAAATTAATCCCCAGAATCCCAGTGTGCAGAATTGTACGCTTGGCGATTGGGTGTTTCTTACCTGAAAGACTCGTAGTTAACTTCTACCCCGACATTTTCACTTTTGATCAAAGAGCCAGATTCTTCCATCGTGGTTGTTATTCTCTTGTACAGTGTAAAGTACATTTACACCGTCTACAGAAGAATCAGGCTCCAGAGACAGCTCATTCCACTTCTCACATAGATATGAAATAAACCAATAATATGAAATACATTTAAAAACGGTAAGCATGGGGGAGGATTCACTTGATTCGGGTTGGGGGGGGATGACATGAGTAGGTTTGAATAGAAGGACGTTTCAGTAGAATACCTTTTAAAAGTAGTTTAAAAAGCTGTTTAGGCCAAGTGATGAAGTAAATCAAGACAAACAGCATCGTTGAAGGAAAGAAATTCATCCGTTTCTCCGCCCAACTCACAGTAAACAAGAACTGGAGGTTCAGCAGCAGCAGCAGGGCTGCGAGGACCGCCGCCTCGGAAAACAGGTTTTGGTGTTGGATTTGTGCCAGGGCATCGCTATAGCAACAACAAAGAGCAGGGCAGGAAGGAGGGGGAGGGATTCACCGAGTGGGACAGAGAGCATACCTGTGAAACCTGAGAGGGGGAGGAGGTGCAGCCGTCGCTCAGACCGCCGATGTGAGGAGGAGCAGGCTTCAAAACGGACTCAACGTAAAGAGAGAGGCTTTGTTGTTAAGGTTGTGACACACATCCTGAAACCAGTGTGATGTGTACATACGTCTGTTTAGTTTTCTATTTTCCTCCGTTAATGGCTGAGCGGCCAGCTCCACGCTCTGAGAGTCCGGGAGAGAAAACGATAGTTTACATTAAACTTCAGCTTTCTTGTGGTATATGAAGGCTGCCTTCCTTGTGTGGACAAAGTTACTGGCTAATACAACTATGCCAAGGGAGGTTAATAAACTTACTTTATTCAGCCCTCAATGAAGGGGGGAAAAACATACATACAGGTCATATTTGATGTCCGCAAAAAGATAATGATTCTGAAAAGTTCCCGATTTATTTTTAGCCTGCATGAACAGATTAGTGTCAAACCAGTTGATCCAGCAGAGGGAGGAACCATTATTATAAATAGCCACATGGCAGCCCAATTGGTTTCACATGTAAATCACTTGCAGCTGAATTTTAAGTTAATTGAAATCCATGAGACCATTTTTGATACCTCCTTGGCAGTTAATGCTGAAGTGACGGTGTCTGGTAGTGGTGAGTTGAAGAAACGTGAAAGAGTTTTTTCTGCGCATGCCGTCAGTCAAATTAAGACAGTTGGGTTTCTGCATGTCTGTAACAAAAACTATAATCCTGCCTGTAAACCTCAAATCCCCTCCTTTATTCATTATCTTTATTGTCTCTGAGAAATTCACTTAAGTGACCATCAACAACATTTCAGTGTGAAAGAATCCGTTTGAAGGCGTGCTCAGTTTAAAAAAAATATATATAAAAAAGTCAGCTTCTCATTCACTTCAACAAAAAAAAAAATAGTACTGCACATGAATGTTGACAGGTTTCTATTGTAGCGGGTTCCCAGGTCCCACATTTACCACTGTCAAGATGATTGTGTGAAATCTTAAGACGCAGAGAAGTATAGCTTCATTTATGTTTTTGAAGTTTCAAAATACACTGTTGCATAGCAGAGCTGCATTATTTAAATTTAGAATTTACAAACACCACAGCAGTCTGACTAGAAACAACTTTTTTTTTTAAAGGCTAAACTGAAATATGTTTTATGCTCTCGCATAGTACATTTTAGGTCTGTAAATGGCAATTATTTTCATCAGCAATTAATCTATTAATTATTATAATTAATTATTTTTAATAAAACATATGTTTGTTCACTAAAATGTCAATATAATTTAATTCTCACGCTGGGGAAGCTGGAAGTATGCTCGAGTAATTAAATAAATGCCTGTCATTTGACTCATCAATTAACCCATAGCTTCAGAACTAGTAGATGAACAATAAAAGCAGAGTCTCATTTCCTCTACTGTTCTTTGTGTGCGTGTTGGCTGCTACTGCAGCTTAATGACGGTGGAGGAGCTTTAATTGAGATTCTTCAGATTCTTCTCATAGACGAGTCCTGACAATGACTCCATAAACAGCCCCTGAGCAAGGCACTAACACTGCCAGAGTTAGAGGTTCAACTACTGTCAAGTAATCATGACTTTTCTCACATCATCTAAAGCAGGTGTGTCAAACTGATCCAGTAAAGGGCCGCTGTGGCTGCAGGTTTTCATTCCAACCAAGCAAGAACACACCTGACTCGACTTATTCACCTACCTGATTTGCCTTCACACCTTGATTGGTTGGATCAGGTGTGTTCTTGCTTGGTTGGAATGAAAACCTGCAGCCACAGCGGCCCTTTACTGGATCAGTTTGACACACCTGGTCTAAAGCCACAGTCAAACTGTATTTGACTCCTAATTTGCCTGCAGTGTGTTGTATTTACAGAACATGTGATGACACCTGAGCAGAGCTCAAGCCCCAAGTAAACATTTTGACTGAAGTGGTTTTGGCCGAATTAAAAAAGGTACCTGCAGGAACACTAGTAGTGCTATGGATCAAACATATTCAGAAATGCCCTGGTTGTATAGATATGGAAGCAAAAGTCACCCACAATGCATGGTTAATAGGACGGGCTGCTTGTTTCAACCATAAACAGTATAAGAAGTGGACGAGTCATGGTGACGCTTGTGGACTACGGTTTTGAAGCCTCGAGTTTGGCATTTTGTCATCTCTTTTTTTTCCCCAACCCAGTGGAAGAAGTGACCATATTTGATGAAGACGACTGCGGCGCCCCGAGCAGTAACCCGGATCTGGATCCATCCGGCTTCTGGTGTGAAGCTGCAAAGTTAGCTTCATAATTCAAGGTCAATTTTACATTTAAGTGTTGAAGTCATCTAGTTCATTGCTATATTTGAACAGGGACCGTGCACATTAATGAACAGGACTGGAAATACACCAGAAATAGGCTACATTTCACCTGCAGTCTCTGGACAGATGTGAGTAGCTAACTGCATTAGCCTAAAGCATCCCCTGCTTTCTGGTCTGTTTGACTCTAAATGGACCATCATTTACTAGATGAACATCATGTTATATTGAAGAAGATTTGAAACTAGAGATTGAGACCATAAACTGTTGCCGCCTCTTGATGGCCAGCTGAGAGAAAGCCTTCTGTAAAGCTCACGTTCTGATCCAAAATACTGAAAGAATAATAACAAAAATGAATCATGGGATATTTCCTTCATCTCAAACAGCAAAATAGTTGCAGTGTGACGCGTTTGACTTAAGTTGCCGACATCACACATCCCGAGATGCTGTTATGCACACGCACATCACAATGTCGATGCTGAAACGATACGTCATGAAGACCCGAGGTTAGATCTGGGTCTGCTCTGAGAGGATTTAATAACCGATTTAAGCACAGGTTGTTATTTGAAACAGATCCTTTAACAGCATGTAAAATGACAACAAGAATGGATACAGCTGAAACAACCATTTCAGGGACAGAAAAAACATCATGTGAAGCAACACAAACAGACATCACCTACAAAAGGCTCCAGCAGACAGATGCAGCGCTTAAACCTTTTCTGAAGCCTACGACTACGCCAACACGGCTCACCCTTCGACACATTTGCCTCTCAAGTCACGATTCAAATTCTCAGTCACTGTGTTCAAGGTCGACCATTTCCATGAGGAGACGAACATTTCCCTAATCAAAAAAGGACTCAAACGAGGGCTTGGTTGCTTGTTTGAGGGGAAACATGCGGGCTGGCTGACACATCAGGAGCCGTCACTGTGTTCAGACAACAGCAGCTCCAGCAGAGACCGGGCGGGCGGGCGGGAGGGTTTGTTTGTTTACGATGTAACAAGGTAAAACGATACCCCACCCCATGATCTCTCCTCTTACTGTACTATGACCGACAGACCCGTGACCCTTAGACCAAGAGCTGGCTGTAAAAAGTTAGTACTTTGAATAGAGAACTGCAGGTGTGTGTAATGTCGGTATGAAGGAGACACTAATGGTGCAAACTTACCACAGCAGAAAATAAAAGTGCAGAAAGCTACTAGACAACACAATCCTTCTGTGCAAGTGCGTTTTTATTGTCTTGTGATCTAAAATACTTTCCTCCATGTCCCTTCTGGGCATCCGTACATCCATCAAATAGATGGTTTTCCTAAAAAAAATCAGGTGATCAAAACAATGTGATCGTCCCTTTTAAAACACAATAATGCAGATTATGATCCTGAACCATCACGGCAGCATCAGCAGCCCTGGAAGTGTGGCCGGGTATCGTAACAACACCAGTGCAGGTAAAGACACCTACATACACCTCTGATTTTCTTCCCTTTAAAAAGAACCGCCATGTGGTCAACCTTATTTATGCCGATGCAAAGAGGAAACCATGTGAATCCGTAAAAAGCAACCGACACATATTTTAAAAATTACGTTTCAGAATGGAATGTGGTGTGGTGTCAAATTGTAGGTTACAGGCCATTTCTGCTCTTTTACAGTTCAGTGACTTGCAAAACTGTCTTTAAAATCCAACACAAAAAGAATCGTGGTAAAAAAAATTATGGATATGAACCCGGCCTAAATAGGGTATTTTGCCATATAGTCTTCCCATAATACCACTCCATAGCAGTATTTATTCAGAAATGTATTGTTTACCTATTTGTTTTGTATTTATGTATCCATCCATCTATTTTTTATCGATTTATTTTGTATTTATCTTACAATTTATTTATCCTCCATTATTTATGTATCTATTTATTGGGTGTGATTGAGGAAGAAAAGAAAAACATCAGTCACTTGTTGATTCATTAGGTGATCATTACCGTTATCAACGCATTCCTTTATGGGTATAAATTCAGTTGCCAGTTTATTAGGTACACCTAAACCGAATGCAGTCTGACGACCAACGTGAAGCCTACAGTGTTGACGGACGGTCTGCCCCCGTTCATCCACAGGTATGGGAAAATAAACTATTAGGAAGTAGGAAACTACTTTGGAACACGTTCTTCAGGCCAGAGATACCGAGGAGGCCGAAACGAGCAGCTAAAACACAAGAAATGAGCCAAAGCGAAGGGTTTCAGCTCACACTGCTTCCCCCCTCAAACAAACTAGTTCCCAGCAGCGACGGAAAGGTGAGCCGAGCAGCAGCCGCCCAGGTGAAGCCCTCATCTCCTCTCGGTGGAGTTCAAACGCCATTAAGTCTTTAAAAACCCGAAGCAAAGCCCACACACACCCGGGTACATGCACACGTTTGACTGGACTTACCTCCGTGTCCTCCGCAGATGTATGTAGAAAGGTGAATCCTGCTCTCAGTCGGTGTCCGGCCGTTTAGTCACCGCACCATGTTTCCCTCTTCTTCCTGCTTGTACTGAGCTCCGGCGGCGGCTCCCAGGCTCCCCGCCCTTCTTCACCCTCCCACCGCTGCCTCCTCTCACCTGCTCTGTCCCGCACGGACCTGCCGGACCGGTCTGACACGTCGAGCGCTTAAAACAACAATAAATAGCACGTTAAAAACAGAGCGTGGCATTCAAAGCGGCTCCGGGGCGCGGAGGAGTTTCTGGTCACGTGACGTACAGGTAAAGGCGCGTAATTGGGTTCTTAATTGAACCAGGTGGTCTATGCTGACCGCCTGCTGCTACGGTCAACAATAAATATGAAGGTTTCTACTTGTACTACTGACCTTTTAATCACACATTACAGTTTCAAGCATGGCGGGTTTATTTGTGTTATATAGCCTACAAAATAAACACAATAAGTTGATCGTGGTGACTTTTCATTATGGAGAAATCGTGAGCTTGAAAAAACTGCCTAGTTCACTATAGTAGACGAATTTAAAAAAAGCTTTAAAAAAACGATACAGGATACAAAATTACATGTTTTAAATGTACTTATTCATCATCATATTCATCATTATTTAAGATTATTTTATTGTTTTTTAATTAAAAGGATGTTCACAAAATATTATGTGCATCTTATCTGTGACACAATAACATATTTATTTATTAGCAAGATGTAACGTTTATTTTGTTTTAGTTTTAGCTTTATTTTGTTTGGTTATGGGGATTTCATTGTGAATTGCAATTATTTTGGCCAGAATAATCATGGTGTGACATTTTCATATCGTCCCATGTCTAACTGTATATCACTTTTCAATAATAAGGTAAGATGTAAAAGAGAGACCAGAAAACTTTAATGAATGAAAAATGTATGAATGTGATTTAAAAAATAAATATGTTCAGATAGAGGAATTTTTAAAATGCTGATTATTGAATTAAACACAGTAAGCCAAATAATCAAAAAGTGTAACTTGCATAGTCACTGATGTCATAATAAAAACATGACTATTAATGTAGGTGTCTGAATAGACTTTGCCCTCTTCAATGCATTTGATGTGACAGTAGAGGGTCAGTGTCAGTCCCCTTAGCCGTCAGAAGACCACACAAAATCCTTGCATCTCAGTTTAGGCACCAGAGAGACAGACATGGTTATGCCCTTTTATTGTCAGCTTGTATCGTATTTCCAGGTGGTCGATAATAAACATATGGACCTCAACTTCTGGAAAAACATATTTTTATTAAAGATATTTTGACATTAATGCCTCAAAAACACCACAGGAATTTAGCCTGGTAAGGAATTTGATCATTTTAGTGAAGTTTTCCTGTTCAATTAGCTAAAATTAATATGTTATGTTATGTGATAAATAATATATATTTAACATGTTTTAATAGCTTTATGAAGAACTGCTTTCAATGTCTTCAAAATCTCACAATTATACACTTCTGTTGATAGAAAAAAGAAGATTTCTGGTAAGCTATTAATTTATATGTTTACAAATACACATATTATTTTGTGTTTATTAATTATAACAGTCTTACAAAACAGCTGAACCCTAAATCAAAGGTTTTCAACTGAAGGAGTATTTCTCATCCTGTGCAAAACATGTTTTGGGCTCTGGACAGGAGCTTTGGCAAGTGTGAGAAAATAGCCCTGAGGATGTCAAAGTGATGTCAGCGGGGTTAACACTGCTTGGTCTTGAGACATTTATCTTTTATTTATGTTCATTTATATTCATTTTTTAGTCAAACTGGGGCTCTGGGTACAGCATGGCCATTCACCAGATGGGTCTTTTAAAAATGCTAATTGCATCATGGAAAAATGAAGGATCTATTGACCCGTACTCAGGACTAAAATTGAGGATATATAGGCGTCTCTTGCTTCTTTTTTCCCCCTCTCTTCTTTGATCTGCCCCCTCGAGGCCCCCAACTTTATGGAAGTCTAATATTAAATCACTACTACAGTAACTTAAGAATATACAAATTGCACACCAGCATCTTGTTTGAGGCTACTACAAAGTAATCTTTAAAGAAAGGATAAAAAGCAGATATAAATGTAACTCTTGGTGTTGTGGAATTCAAAAAAGGATTAAAAAATAAGTAATAATATAATAATATATAAAATAATAGTCTTTGTTTATTCAAGCTCTGGTGAAAAGGCTCTTTTGTTTCTCAGCCTCAAAGTATATCGTCAAGTTAAATAAACTGCATAAGCCACAGATAAAAGGAAAAAATCATAATAATAATTGCTATGACTTTTATAGCGCTTTTTTGAATACTCAAAGACGCTTCACATGAGATGCAAGACAAATACAAACACAGAATACAAAAATTCTCCGATACATAAGTGAAAAAACAGGATACAAATTACTATAGAAATAATAAATACAAATAAAACATTTAGGAGTTTGACAGTTCAGGTGTGGAGAGGCAGTGGGCGTCAGGTATTGTGGTTTATTGAAGAGGAGGGTATTGAGTTGAGTTTTAAAAGAGTGCAGTGAGTCTGAGTTGCATTGTGTTGCCACAGTAGTCCTGAGACAGTCCTACATTTAATTTAGTAAGAAATAAAAGATTACATTAGAACGTTGTTAAACGGATTGTAAATTCCAGGAGTTTCCAGATGTTTTTATTTTATTTGAAGAGATGGTGCGTCAGTGATTTTTTATTTATCCTGTGGAGGGCAGTAAAACGCCAATAAGCGTCTACACTGGCAAAGATAACAGAAGACGAAGAAGAAGAAGAAGCAAAGCCCCGCCTTTCCGGTTGTGTATTGACCAATCAGGAGTCCACATCCTGAAACAGCTCACTGTACCAGGGGCTCAGAAAGAATAGAGATCCAAATAGCTAATATACAGTCAGAAAGCTAAAAACACAACATTTTATATTTATTAGCTTACCCAGTTTCCTATTCTGATCACCACCCGGAAAACTAGCTCGCAATACAGCCGCAACTCTGCCATGGTCGGTGTAAAAGTGATCGGGAGCGACCCGGACTTCCAGCCGGAGCTAGCGGCCGCCGGCTCCAGGCTCGCCGTGGTGAAGTTTACAATGGCTGGGTAAGCGTACCAAACCGGCTTCGAGGCCGAGCGGCTAGCACTTTATTCTGCCTCATCAACATTAGACTGGGAAACATTCATAGCCCACCGTTCAGCTGACACAAGGCTGGTTAGCTACGTTATCTGATGGGAGTAATTTGCTTCTTATTGCTAGGAAAGCAAGGGCAGCATGCTATCGTTAGCGGGCGTTAGCTAACTAACGTTAGCTCCATTGCTTACAATGACATAGCAGTATTACAGTAACTTGGCTGCTCAGGGTTCGTACGATTTAATGATGGAAAAACAGCCAAAATGTAAGCAATATTAACGTTTAAAACTAAAATATATATCACTTGCCACAGGTCACTGTAGCGAGGCCTTGTGGTGTTTTTATGTATTTACACTTTGGTTGTGCTTATTAAGAGGCTGTGATCGTATTATTATTATTATTATTATTATTATTATTATTAATATGAAGGGTTATTAAGTTGGAATAGCTTAATGTGTTTTAGTAATTGACTAGTGTACGAGACATTTTCATTGTAGAGAAGTGTATGGCACAAGCAAAACCATATGTTGTTGCTTTATGATGTTGCTGCTGTGTCATGTATTAAACTGGTCTGTTACATAGAGCAGAACGGCAGTAAGTAATTATGATAGTATGCAGTTATACGCTGCCTATATAATGAAATTATAACATCAAATAACAAGCTTTAAGCTTTGTTACAGTAACTAGTTTTGCTTTTTACTTTAAAAATCACTGCAACACTCCATTGATTTTTAAATTGTCAGTTTCTTTAATGTCATTTGACATGTAGAGTAAATAACGAATTATTGCAGCAATACTTGAGAGATCACAGCAGATCGCTAACCCACGTTCTCCTGTGTCTCCTCAGGTGTCGACCCTGTGTCAGAATAGCTCCAGCTTTCAACACGTTGAGTAACAAGTACCCACAAGTCGTCTTCCTCGAAGTAGATGTTCACGTCTGTCAGGTAAGTCTGCTCAGTTCCATCCACCACACGGACTTCCATGGTGTCCTCAAGTATAGCATTCATGTTAATGTTTATGATAGGATGATTTGAGCAGCGGCAAACCACAGCTAAAGTTGTGAAATTTACACCAATGACAGTTCTGTTTTTTATTTTATGAACAAACAGCAAAAAAATAGAATTGGCACTGGTGTTTTGGTATAAAAATATGAAGAAATGTCGTTTCTTCGGCATGTATTGTTAAATAGGTACACAGTATGCATGTGGATGTGATGTAAAAGGGTTTAAAAGGCATTTTCATTTCAGCTTAACTTCAATAATTAGATGTGTTCATTGTTGGTTTTGGTGTTTTTATGACATTTGTTGTAGACGGAGCCACAGCAACAGAAAGTTGATCTTCAGGCTGTGAAAGAAATGGACACAAGTCTACTGCATGAATGCACTCTGTTAACAGTTAACAGTTAGTTCAGACAAAGTGACGGTGATGCAAGACCAACTTCACAAAACCGTTTCTCTTGTTTCCCAGGCAACAGCGGCAGCCAACAACATCTCAGCCACACCGACGTTCTTGTTCTTCAGGAACCGGGTTCGGGTGGATCAGTATCAGGGGGCAGACTCTGCAGGTCTGGAGGAGAAGATCAAACAGCACACGGAGAACGACCCGGGAAACAGCGAGGACTCAGACATTCCCAAGGGATACGTGAGTTAACGATGTCACTGAGGACTTTGGTTGTATGTGTGCAGGATTTAAAAGTACGTTTCAGATGTTTATAACATCATCTAGAGGTGCTCAGTGATTTTCACAAGCTGTATTCAGTGTCTACAAGAGACACGTCTGCTGGTTTACTGCAGCTGGATGAACCCATAATGGACTCTTTAGCTGTGATTTAATCCATAAACCGATAATAAGGATGCTCAAATAACTACATAATGACGACAAATGTAAAAGTCTGAAGTCATGCTTTGTTAGGTCTGTAAGACAAGTAAACTACTTTCAAAACGCTTGTTTTCTGAATGGAGTTTGGATTGATGGATGCTAGGCTATGCTAACATTCTAGCTGCTCCATAAACACTTAAAATAACATCATTGAGACCTCAATTCAGCAGCGACCTTGTTGTATGTACCAAAGAGACTCCGGTTTCTCCACATAGTCTGGTCTGGTCTCTGTACTCATGTGGGGTTCTATCGTAGACCTCTGGGGGACCACAATTGCTATGTTTTGTCTCCATTTCTGATTCAGTGACGACAGGAGGAGAATGTCAACAGTGATAGGCTTTAGTGTCTCACAAATTGAATATCTGAATATCTTGAATATTTCGAAGAATAAATCACATTTCATGTAGTTGCCGCCCGGTGTCTTTGCATTGACTTTACATGTAAACACACCTTAAGGCCCTGTGTCCACAGTCCAGCATCTCTTTCAATTGTTTCCAATGAGAAAAGAGTGTATGTGGCCGACTCGAGACAAATCTCTTTTATTCTTTCTCTGAGTGCTCTGCCGTTTTTGTGGCCACTCCGAGCACTTCAAGTTGAAAATCTCAGAACTTTTCAGAAAAAGTTGGAGAAGCTTGTTTTGATTGAATGAGCACTTTTTCGACGAAACACTGAGATGAAGCACTTCCTAGTACTCGCTATGTGGACACAGACCCTCAGGGTGCCTCACACCTAACCTGTTTGGTTCCTTGAACAGGAACTCAGGTTCGTTAAAAAGAATCAAATAATCTTAAATAGATGATAATTAATCGTAAGTTCTCCCTGCATAAATAAAGGATAAATACATTGTTGTTTTTTTATGAGTATCCTGGACTGACTGTCCTGACTGAAGGTGCACCAGCGCTATTCTTCTCTCCGCTGCTCGTCTGAGTTGTTATATTTCCTTTAACGGCGTAACAGACAGCACATTTAAGTGGTTAGTTATTAACATCCCTACTGAATGGATGTTAAAATGTAACAACGGCATCATGTTGTATTTTTAACTTGTTACAGTCAGAAAGTGATGTGAGTGAAAATAAAACATGTTTTACAAGTAATTGTTAGACCTGTAATGGCCTTATTAAGGATTCACATCGGTGTATCTTCATCAAACTGAGGAAGCAAAAATATAAGACATAACATGATGACATCAGAAGCATTATAGTGCTGCATGAACAAGAATTCGATTTTCCCAATGTGGGTCCTGATGATGCCCACGTGACCCAAAACAGTCCAATCAGTGAGTCTGTATCACTCTCCTCTTGGTCAACATTGTTCCATTGCCCCCCTTGGTCTGAAACCCAACTACAGATGTCATGTGAATGTTCGTGTTAAATAACGGCAATGAGCCAGAAGTTGATTTCTTCTCGTCCGTTTGTTTTCAGATGGACCTCATGCCTTTTGTCAGCAAAGCCGGCTGCGAGTGCCTCAACGAGAGTGACGACTGTGGCTTCGATAACTGCTTAATCAAAGACTCGACCTACATGGAGTCTGACTGTGACGAGCAGGTACGTGATTGTTAAGTCGGACCCGCCCGCGCCCAAATGTGTCATCTTGCAATCACAAGCAACACCAAGCAAGCCAACCCATAACTCGGAATAAACAAAATCCACGGATAGGCATTAAGCATTATTTTACACAAGGGCAGGCTGAGGTCCATACATCAGATCGGACAACATGTTTAGATTTTGTTGCGTTTGCAAAAAGCCCTGCTGATCGAGGCTGTTGGGAGTTTTGTCAGGCTGCTCCATTAGAGAAGATAATCCTCTACTGGTCCCACAGCGGGGACCTTTACAATGTGGATGGACCAGTTCAGTACATTTATATCTCTGTGGTTATTTGTTACATACGGGTTTAACAAAAGCAACGTTTAAGTCGGGCTTGATGTTGTCTTACACATAAAAGAACAATCCCAGTCTCCTCCACACAGTGGCGCATACAGGTCATTAATTACACACTAGTATGGTATTGGTACCCGGTATCGGCCCAGACCAGAAGCTCAGGAATCTATGCATCCTTAGGACCGACCGGTTTGTCTCACAGCTTACTAGTCACTTTGTTCACGTTCTTTGCCTTTTCCTTTTTCGTTTGGTTTAAAACCAAAAACTCTTAATGCTAACGCGAGCGGACAGCCTTCCTGCTGGAGTGAGGGCTTCATGGGTAATTACTAGGGCTGTTAGAAATACTTCAAATACTAATGACGTCATTCAAAAAAATAGTCCGGTGGTGCTCTCTTTCCAAAAGTCATAATGTATTTTAAAAAGATAGATGTAACCATTTCAATATAGATATGAATATATAGATATATGTATTAACAGGGCGGTAGTAATCTGACAGCACCTTCAATTCCATTTATAAAACCACAATAACTCCACATCTTCTACCTGTAACCTTGCAGCAACACTCCTCCACCAGCACAGATCCGGATGGTGTCTTGCTTTAGTTTCACGGCTGGGCATAACAATAGCTCCTTGATTTTAAACAGGCGTGGACTCACTTCTTCTCATATCTGAATATATGATAGCTGAACTGTTGGTTTCCTTGTTTTATAAGCTAACGGTCTAATTAAGCTAGCTGTGACTCTAAAGGTGGTTGTAAGCATCCTTTTATTGTCTTTTGTGTTTCACAGTTGATGCGTTTTAAAATGTGACGAAGAAGGAGCATTAAATATGCATTTATTATATTTATATAACCTGTTGCCCACAGACCCATAATGTCCCAGCACCTTAAGCTTCACTACTGACTTATTTGACAGTGAAATACAATATTTGAGCCTCGTACAGTTGCCCTAGGGCGTTCAAATCAAATCCATGGCATTTGATTGGATGACAAAAAAGTGGGCGAGGTAAGAGTTGAGTGCGATATATATTTCCCCCCAGCTTTAGATCAGGGGGAAACTTTCCTGATTCTCCATATTGCTCCATTAGCTACGATCCATGTTTTATTTGTTTTATTTGACTAGCTCGTCGCACAAAATCTCATTTGATTGGATGTTTTTTTCTCAACCGTGCAGGATGAATCATCTGATGAATCATCAAACATTTCAAACCGTTATACAGAAGAGAAAAGACGGAATTGATGTAAAAAATAAAAAAAAACACTTTGTTGTTGATTTTTTGGCACATTTGTCATATAACCATAAGAAAAATTAACAGTTAACACAGGGACACATGATTGAAATGGGGGAAATGTTTTCTTCTCACTGGGTCGTTAATGACGTACTCTCTACGTCGGTGGGAATCTAGTCAGCCAGATAAACGCATTGTTTAGTAAATTCCTTACACTTGAGCTTGTGTATTTGGTTTTCAAAGGGTTTGAACAAAACAGCTCCTGGTAGTTAGCTGTACATTCACAGTTTACCCGTTTAATTAGTTGAATTGGATGGTATTGTGTCTAATCTGTTGCTGTCCTTTGATCTTGTGTAGTTGCTGATCACTATCGCCTTCAACCAGCCGGTGAAGCTCTTCTCTATGAAGCTGCTGTCCTCAGACTTTGGTGAGGATTTCACGAAGCTGCTCAACACCTTCTTAATTCATCTGAATCTATCATCTGGAGGCAATCAACATCATGTTCAGGTCCTCCGATGGCTAACTTCCTGTTCTTTGCTCCGCCCTCCATCCTTCCTCCTTTCTCTCCTCCGCCTCCTCTTTGTCAGCCCAAGCCCCCAAGGTGGTGAAGGTGTTCATCAACCTCCCCCGGTCGATGGGCTTTGACGACGCCGAGCGGAGTGAAGCCACTCAGGCTCTGGAGCTGTCGGAGGAAGACTACAAAGAGGACGGTTTGATTCCTCTGCGCTACGTCAAGTTCCAGAATGTACAGAGTGTTACGGTAAGGGTCACATTCTTGGTTTTACTCGAAGTAAAAGGGTTTCATCAGCTTCTTTCACTCAGGAAATATCTCTCTATAAACTAAATCTTTTAAAATCTTTTTAAAACTTAAATCGCACAGAGAGGTACGTCCAGTCTCTAGTGTGGCTTCAGAATTTTTTTTTTTTTTTTAACACTTGAAGTGCTTTTATGTCAAGTCACAAGCTCTTACGAGTTTTTCCTGATTTCACTCCAAATGTATATCATTTAACAACAAATGAAAACAACATACATTTGAAAATGAAAAGTCTCTAGTTGGCAGGGACGTACACCTTTCAGCCCTCTTCCTAGCAGGAATTCTGGCAGGCTTGATTCAACTTATTTATACTAACATGCTTCCAACAGAACCATCTAGTGATTAAAAACACCTGTTAGTGTGTTGTTTGTTGATGGTATTTGTCTTTTTGTTTTTTCCCCCTGACCAGTTGTTTGTCAAGTCAAACCAAGGAGACGAGGAGACGACAAAAATCAACTACCTGACGTTCATAGGCACCCCGGTACAGGCCACCAACATGAGCGACTTCAAGAGGGTGCGGAGCCGCTACAGCAGCCGGGATTCATTGATCAGTGTGTTTGTGAGTGTGTTGTTCTCACCGAGGGTCCCTCTATTCTGTCGTCATGCAGGTTGTGGGAAAGAAAGGAGAGAGTCACTGAGCGGGAGAGCCAAGGGGAAGAGGAGGAAGAGGAGGAAGAGGAGGCTGCAGATACATCCAAGGACTCCCTCTTCCAAAGCTGTCTCTCTGTCTCACACACACACACACACACACACAGCCCAGAATGATTTGCGTGTATGGAGGCTCAGTCTATAAACCATTTGTATTGTAATTCTAATGAGATTCACTGTAAATAAAACACAAACCTTTTTCAAAGGCATGTGCGTTGTGTCTGCTTTCTATGGGAACGCTGTATGACAGTCTGTGGAGGAGGAGCAGTGAATGTGGCGCTCTAGCATTACAGCATGGAAGTACTGTCACGATGTCAGCAGGAAGAGCAGCAGGGTCCTCCATAATGTCAGTCAGTGGTGCTTTTCTGGACTGGAAAACAAAGGAGAACATTCTGTTAAAATAGATATCATGGAAGGAGGTTTAAAAAACGGCTGATTCCAAACTATTGTAATTATTCTCCAACTGATTGAACCTCTGCTCAGGGATTGCCAGTTGTTGTCCTTTGTCACACCTGTCATAGGTTTTTTTATTCTTCAAGGATTTAGGGCACCAAAGAACCAGTTACATGTTTTGGTCCAATTTTCATGAACAAGCACTCCATGTCCTCCTTTCTGTTCTTATAAGTCATAAACACAGAAGAGAGAGATTTATTTAGATGACCAGATTTGGTTTATTTATTCCATTTGCCTCTCAGGGTGAAATATCCTGAAAGATAAAAAGATTCAAAATAATTAATATCTGTTAATATATTAAATATATATTACTGTTACTGAGGCAAGTGAGGAAAAAGGACTGTAAATAGGATTAAAACCAGTTTTCATGTCTCAGTCTACTCCAAAAATATCATTCATGTTTGCAAGTTATGTAAATAAGTAAAATGTAAGGATCCTGATTATCCTGGGAAACGCTTCCCTCCTGCTCTTATATGTCATAAATATAGGAGAGAACAACCATTTAGATCAGATTTAGAAAATGGATCACCAGAATGTAGTTATAGATTTGTTTAAAGATTCTTGAAAAATAAAAAATATTCCAATCCATCTGTTTCTGTCAGCACAAACATATTTTCTAAACTGCTCACAATTGATAACAAGTGTTTGAATTGTATGGACGTCCTCCATATCTGTATCTGCCCAGGTTTGTCTCGTACCAGGTGTGATAAAGACCAAATCCCTCCCGACTCCCTTTAACTGGCCGACTCGTTCTTTTCGTTTTGTACATTTTCGCAACGAATATGTATTAAAAAACGAATTATCCTGGTAATTTCTCTGCTCGTGAGCGTGTGAGAGGCGTCGGCGGAATCTGACACGTATTAATTATGCGTCAGGAACGACGTCATCAACGGCGCCGAAAGAAGTCCCGCGAGTAGTGCTGAATTTCTATCACTCCTCCTCCTGGTAGGACTCTAACCCTCATAACTCCTCCTTCAGTCCACACGTATTCTGTACTTCATGAGGAAGTGAAACTATTTACCATTTGCACGTCGCTAAAAGGGGGAAAATGGCGCAGCAAGGATTTCAGCTGGACCAGGAGAAGCTCTGCTGTTCCATCTGTTTGGAGATACTGAAGGATCCGGTGATAATTCCCTGTGGTCACAACTACTGTATGAAGTGTATACAAGGCTACTGGGATGAAGAGGAAGTCCACAGCTGTCCTCAGTGCAGACAGAACTTTGGACCGAGGCCTGCCCTGGTGAAAAACACCATGTTGGCAGATTTAGCAGAGGAGCTGAAGAAGACTGGACTCCAAGCTGCTCCTGCTGATCTCTGCTACGCTGGACCTGAAGATGTGGCCTGTGATTTCTGCACTGGGAGAAAACTTAAAGCTCTCAAGTCCTGTCTGCAGTGTCTGGTCTCATACTGCGAGAAACACCTCCAGCCTCACTATGAAGTCGCTCCTTTAAAGAAACACAAGCTGGTCGATGCGTCCGAGGAGCTCCAGGAGAACACCTGCACTCGGCACAATGAGGTGATGAAGATCTTCTGCCGCACTGATCAGCAGTGTATCTGTTATCTCTGCTCCATGGATGAACACAAAGGTCACGACACAGTCTCGGCTGCAGCAGAGATCACCGAGAGGCAGAAGGGGCTCGGGGCTCGTCGGCAAGAGATCCAGCAGAGAATCCAGGACAGAGAGAGAGATGTGAAGGTGCTTCAGCAGGAGGTGGAGGCCATCAACCGCTCCGCTGATACAGCCGTGGAGGTCAGCGAGAAGATCTTCACGGATGCAAAGCAGCAGATCAGATCACGTCAGAAATCTGAGGTGACGCAGGTCAAAGAGCTTGAGGAGAAGCTGCGGCAGGAGATCGCTGAGCTGAGCAGGAGAGACGCTGAGCTGGAGCAGCTGGCACACGCCGGGGATCACACCCGCATCCTGCGCAGCTCCACCTTGCTGCCGCGTCTCGGTGAAGCTGCAGAGTCCTCCCCCGTCACTATCTATTCTCTGAGGTACGCTGAGGATGTGACGGCAGCAGTTTCACAGGTCAGAGATCAGATACAGGACATTCTCAGTGAGGAGTGGACCACGATCCCATCGACGGGGACTGAAGTCCAGGTTGTAGTGCCACGAGCAGAACCCAAGACCAGAGAGGAATTCTTACAATATTCATGTCAAATTACACCTAATCGAAACACAGCAAACAGATATATACGGTTTGTGAATGACCTACATGTAGAACGTAATGATAACTATGGTGGATGTTGTGGTCACCCAGACATATTCACTGACTGGTCTCAGGTTTTGTGTAGAGAAAGTCTGACTGGACGTTGTTACTGGGAGGTGGACTGGAAATCGAGAGGTGTTTTTATAGCAGTCGCATACAAGCTCATTAGCAGAAAAGGAGATGAAAGTGTTTTTGGAAACAACGACAAGTCTTGGGCTTTGGAGTGTTTCCACAATGGTTATGAGTTTCGACACAATAAAATCAGAACTTCCATCCCAGGCCCTCATTCCACCAGAGTGGGAGTCTACCTGGACCACAGCGCAGGTGTTCTGTGTTTCTACAGCGTCTCCGATACCATGACTCTCCTCCACAGAGTCCAGACCAGGTTCACACAGCCGCTCTCCGCTGGACTTGGTGTGTATCTACATGGAGCCTCTGCAAAGATCTGTGAAGCTTCAAGCTCAGCAGACTGAACCCCACAGAAACACCACACACCACATGTGTAGACTTTCTGTGTGGCACTCTTTCTCTGTTCAGGCATGGCGATTACCATCGCTCATGATGACAATTTTCATCTTACAGAGATGTTTTTCTATTTATATATAAATAAAAAAATATGTGCACCAATAAATCATTTACAAAAAAAAAAACAATATTTTAAAAGTGGAAAAGAAAAAAGAAAAAAAAGAGAGTATAACCTAAATTATAACCTAAAACTTGTGTGGTGGATAATGATAGAATTAATACAAAAATATATCGTCTTGGGACATTTCTTGTTTTAATTCAATGTAAAGAAATTATGCTTGTTGTTTTTCTTTAAATTCAGGATATAGGCAACCAGTGTTTCAAGCTTGGCAATAAATAATTTCTCTGACTAAATACAGTTCAAATAATGTATATCATGTGGACTTTTCTGAACAAACCTGTTGTAAGAAATGTCGTGTGATAATAGAGCCTTTAATTCTGCTGCCAGATTGATAACAGGAACTAGGAGGCAAGAACACATAACACCCAGCATCCCTTCATTGGCTCCCCATCAAGTACAGGACAGAGTTTAAAGTTCTTTTATTTGTTTTTCAAGCACTACATGGCCTGGCCCCCCAATATATTTGTGACCTACTCTCCCCCCTTTCCAACCCAAGGATTCTTAGATCCTCGAATCAACAGCTCCTGACCGTTCCCCGGTCTAGGCTACGAGGAAAGGGCGATCGTGCCTTTGCCATTGCAGCCCCAAGACTATGGAACAGCCTACCCACTTCAATTAGGTGCTCCTCCTCTGCAGCTGCCTAAGGCAAATCTAAAAACCTTTTTGTTTGCCCAGGCCTTTAAATGTCCCTGATGGTCTCAAGTGTGGTCTCAATGTGTGTGTCATTTTTGTTTGTAATTTTGTGTTCACTGAACTGTACAGCACTTTGGTCAACTTTGGTTGTTTTTAAATGTGCTTTACAAATAAATTGATTTGATTTAATTTGATTTGATTTAATCTGTTGTGTGTTTTGCATAGTTCTTCTGTTAGATGTATGTTTGTATTGTTGCTGTAATGTTTTCACTTCTCACTGTTCTTCTGCAAGGCCCTTAAAGAAGTGGGACTTTATCACAGCATTTAAATAAATCAAAAATGAAATATATATTTGTATATAATTTGTTTCACTTTCACTGCACCAAATCTTTTCAACAACTTCAGACCTAACCATTAAAGATTTTTTTTATGCCCTTTTTGTCATAAGAAACCCTGATTTGTTTCAATGGGAAATCACAAAATATGCAATAATTAAAAAAAATATGTTTAAAGTGACAACAAAAATGAATTTGATGCATTTTTTCTTTTTTAGTTATGAGAGTTTATTCACGAAAAATGACACTCTAAGGTCCCAAAACGGTCCCTCTCATAAAAATGTAATACATAAATATTTTTTATTTTCATTTTTAACACATCAAATCTTTTCAACAACTCCAGACCTAACCATAGATATCATCCATCGTCTACCGCTTATCCTGTATTCAGGGTCGTGGGGGGGGCTGGAGCCGATCCCAGCTAGCTGGGCGAAGGCAGGGTACACCTGGACAGGTCGCCAGTCTATCACAGGGAGACATGTAGAGACAGACAGGTAACCAGTCTATCACAGGGAGACATGTACAGACAGACAGGTCGCCAGTTTATCACAGGGCCGACATGTAGAGACAGACAGGTAACCAGTCTATCACAGGGCTGACATGTAGAGACAGACAGGTAACCAGTCTATCACAGGGCCGACATGTAGAGACAGACAGGTATATCACAGGGCTGACATTTAGAGACAGACAGGTAACCACAGGGCTGACATGTAGAGACAGACAGGTTTAGTTTAGTTTAGTTTAGTTTATTTGACAATCCGTTGAAATACATGTTGGTACAAATCATGCATTAAAACAGTGTCAAGGATAGCACAAAAAGTCAGACTTATTTCCATTGTGGTCCTTGATCTTGTAATGGGAATTTTGGATGTTTGTACTTTATAATCAGAATATTTGTCAGGCCAGACGTCGATCCGCATCTCCTCATCTGACTGTTATGCTATGACGAAAATGAATGCCTGTTTGTAGATGATATGAACATGAGTGCCACATTGACATAAGATAATTTCAGGACTATGACGCCTGTGTTCTGTAAATCTTGACCTTGCCTGTACATCTTGTCTTTGTAAGATAGGACATGATCCGTCCTTTGGTTCCTCCTCCTTAAAAGGGAGATTGTTGTTGGACTCAGGGTCGTTCCTGCTGATTCTGAACCTTTGCATCAGAAGGCAGGGGTGAACCTCCTCTGCAGATGAGAATACTTAGTGGAATAAACCTCGGAGAAAAAGCTGATCCTGGTTGTTGATCTTTATTGGGCAGATTCATTTTTCCACAACAATCTTCACGTACATAAAACACTTAAAACACATAGCACACTCATAAAACTACATTACTCAAACTCAACAAACCCTCCCACCCCTACCTACTCACCCACCAGCCCACCTATTCTTGGACTTGGGCTAAAAGCCATTTCTTGACATTCCCCTTAAAACTATATGGATTTGTGCTCTGTTTGATAAATAAAGGCAGATCGTTCCACTCCAACGCTCCTGTATAAGCAAATGAGCATTGCCCCATTTTGGTTCTACACCTCGGAGGGTGCAGGTTGGCTTTCCAGCGCTGAGATTCCCCAGCGCTGGAAAAATGGCGATTTAGGTACACTGGTGCCCTGTTGTTAATGACCTTGTGTACCATATTGAGCCTCAGCTGGGTCACTCTAGTCTGAACTGGTAACCAGCTGAGCTCCTGGAAGTGCCTCCTTCCAATGTGTACTCGAGGACCCAGCCCCATCACAACCCTCACTAGCTAATTCTGGGACACCTGCAACTTCCTTTTTAGTGAGGTTGACAGAACTGCTGCCCATGCTACGCTGGCTTAATCAAAGTGACACTGCACTAGGCAGTTTGCTAGAAGGAGTAGGCTATCACTGTCCAGCAGATCGGCCTTTCTGGCAAGAAACTTTGTGCGGGCGTTGACTTTGCCCAGCACCTGTAACGCCATTCCCTCCAGTCCCCACCCAAACTGTCATCTAAAACACACCCTAAGTACTTCACTGATGTTTTTGCAGCAATCTTCACAGACCCTACCTCTACTCTTAGCTCCTGAGCCTTCTTTAATCTGGGTTTGGACCCGAATAGAATGGACTCTGTTTTCCCTAAATGTAGTAACAGTCTATTGTCACACAGCCAGCTGTTTATCTTGGTGAGTTCCTCTCCTAGTCTACTTTGGAGTGTGTTCTTGTCTTTGTGCGAGATGAGCAGGGCAGCAAGTTACAGGAACACGCATCTCTCATGTCATTAATATAAAGTAAAAATAGCAGTGGTCCTAAAACACTCCCTTTGTGGAACCCCACATACTACTGGTATAGCGTCTGACATAAAGCCATTAACCTCCACTTTCTGATCCCTGTCTGTCAGGTCATGCAAACTCCACACAGAAGGAACCCAAACCGTTTGGATCGTCTGTTTTATTGACCAACCGGTTAACTGACAAGAAATTTCTCCAATGAGATTTGCCGTTTTGGAAGTGACGTTACAACGCTGGCCAATCAGTGCTCGTGTATGTAGCGCCACCTCTTCCTCCTACATCCTGTACAAATGACGGCGAGCTGCGGCCGGGCTGATGTAAAGTTACGTTTCCGCCGTTGAATAGACAGCTCCGGGGTTTCCATTTTTTGATTACTTATCATTTGGATTTTCCTCCTCGGCGGACTGTCGTTGCACCTGAGCTGACATGGCGACGGAGATAACGAAAGGTGTGGAACAAGTATCAGTGGGTAAGGAAGAACTAGCTAGCGAGAGCTAGCCAGCTAGTAAGCTAGCTCCCAGAGACATGTGTGTCTTGCATATTGCATCAGTTGTGGTGTTAGCAGTTAGCATGCTGGCTGAGTTCTGAATCTGTGGGGTCTAATATCCGATATCCATTTACCTATATGGAGCAGATTTACACGGTCAATGAACGTATGTGCCGGGTGCCCACCAAATTGAAATCAAATTAAAACTGAGCCAGAAAGAGGGAAATATGGGCTAGTATTTAGGGATGACAGCTGTCAGTTTGCCGTTCAAGGAGCTAAGGGGTAACGTCAGTTTACCCGGTGTCATTTTGCTTTGGGATTTTAGTCAAAACATGTAAAAATAATCTCTAAGGTCGCGCTTTGTAACACATAATTATTTCAGTCATTCGTGATGCTTTTAGTTTCATCTCCGATGTAGTCAGGATCCACCCAGATATCCCATGGTGTGTGTGTGTGTGTGTGTGTGTGTGTGTGTGTGTATATATGTGTGTGTGTATATATGTGTGTGTGTATATATATGTGTGTGTACACACACACACACACACACACACAATATGCATGTGTGCATATTTATATAGGGTTGGACTTGGTATCCTTGCTGAACAGCTACTCTATTTTTTCGCTCATACTTTATCGGCAATGATATGTTGTGGTTTCTTTCTTTCGACAAATGTACTTATTGTAAGTAGCTTTGGACAAAAGCTTCTGCTATAAGCCTGAACTGAAATGTAAATTTGTCCTGACACATTCTCGAAAATAAAACAACATAAGTGGGCTGTGCCGACGGTATAACTGGTCCAGTATGGTCTTTGGCTTAGTATCAGACCGGTTTGAAAATGTTTAATCCGGCCCAAGCCTTTTATTCACACACACATAATTCTGAAATACCTTAATCATGCATTCTCTCTGCTGGCCATCAGGGGGCGGCTCCTGGTTGCAAAAATAAGTCTGATTGCATGGAAGTCTATGAGTAAATGCCCTACTTCTCACTTGATGTATTATCTCAGTAAACATTGTAAACATGAGTTTATGGTCTCTAATTTCAAGTCTTCTTCAATCCAGCATGATGTTCATTTAGTAAATTATGGTCCATTTAATAAAATAAATACTCAACTACAGATACCTTAAATTTCTACTTAAGTACAGAAACTAAGTATTTGTACTTCAGTAGTTCCCACCTCTGCAGTTCGGACATAATGTCTTATACGAGAGGTGGAGGTCTGTCCGAAAAAAAGAGACTCCAGTCCAGTAAAGCTGCAGATGACTAAGCTCTTTAAAATGTTTCAATTTCAGTATTGCTTCAGAAAAGAAAGTAAAAGTTGTAAACCTGAGTCATCCTTCAGCAAGGCAGTGGCAGGTTTACTGTAAATGGACCCTTGGATGTCACTGCATTAGTTTCTCTTTCACTCATCTTGCTACTTTGACTATCAGGAGGGTCTTTGTGCAATGTCTTTACTTGATTCGCTGCCAAATCATTCAAAAATAAGGAATAAGGAATAAAGATAAGTAAAAGGAAGGGGGGGGGGGGGCAATCTGAAGATAAATGTTTTTTTTCGTTATTTAAATCTCAGTAAAGGCAGTGTTCCCAGCCTGGCTCTGGCCGTACTGCATGACGTCCGCCCGCCCGTGGCAAACCGGAGACCAGATCAAACAACCGGTTCTTAAAACTACGCCCGACCGGATTGCCGAGTTTGCGACACCGGCTCAGACGGAGACGCCTGAGACAGGACCGTTATCTTACGTGAGGGGAGACGGGTGTTACGGGCACAGCAACTTTCTGAATGGAAAAAAACGATCGACAGTTGTCTTCATTTTTGACGCTCAAGTCACTCCGCCTGATTACTTTTCCTCACAAACATTGAGCTAAGAAGAGACCGGGGCCGATCAGAAACCTCGGCCAGCCCCTACTCGACCTCTCATTGGCTCAGACCGCGGTGATTCATCTCCGTACGCTGTAGGGAAAAAACATACAGGTGGCTGTGGCTCCGAGGTAGAGCGACCTTGCGTCCTCCAATCAGAACATTGGCGGTTCGAATCCTGGCTCCTCCAGTCTGCAAGATGGTGAACCCGTAATTGCTGCGCCATCGGTGTGAGAATGTGTGTAAATGAGTTACTTAGTTCCTGATGTGCATGATGTGCCATCAGTGTATGAATATGTGTTTGAACAGGTAAAAAGTGACTGAATGTAGTGTGTAGTGCCTTGTAGCTAGTATGCTAGAAAAGCGCTATATAAATCCAAGTGTCTCACTCTGCCTCTGCTTCACAGGTGAGCTGTATGTGTCGGACAAATGTGGTAGCGACCAGGATGGGGACGGCACGGAGCAGAAACCCTTCAAAACTCCCCTCAAGGTAAACCGTCATGTCGCTCAAAGAACCTCCTGTTATTTCTTTCATTGTATTCAGGCAAGTGTTGTTTGTATGCTTCTTGCTACAGAATGTATCGTTAGTAGTAGAAGTAGTAGGCATATTATGGATATTTGCTGCACTGGTTGTGCCTCTCATTGTGTTTATGTTCCAATCATCACAGGCTCTTATGTTCGCTGAAAAGGAGCCCTTCCCGACGATCTACGTAGAATCACAGAAGGAGGGAGAGGTTGGTTTTTTTTCTCACATTTAATTTTTAGCTTTCACTTTGACCTTTTTGCAACATATCTGCATCATAGATGTAAATGAAATTATTCTTTCTTATTGTGACAAAGATTTGAAGATTTGACATTCCAGGTTTTATTCCATGCAGAGCTGCAGCATCTTTTTTCACTAATTAGTCGAATCGTCTTTTTTCGGAAGGTCTTTGTCACTGTTCAGCTGCTGCAGTGTTTGACTACAGAAAAAAACAGCAGTCAGAAACTCTGTTGTTTTCATGTATGTGTTTCGCTCCATCTTCCTCAGCGTTGGGCGGTCATCTCCAAGACGCAGATGAAGAACGCCAAGAAAGCCTTTAACCGCGAGCAGATGAAGTGTGATGCCAAAGAAAAGAAGGAGGTAGGGCTGAAACGATTCCTTGAGTAACTTGATAAAAAAAATGCTCGAGGCAAAAACTCTGCCTCGAAGCTTTGTTAAATTCCTCTCTTGGCATTATGTGGCTGCTCAGCAGGGATCATTGTTCCACACGGACCGAGGAAGCCAGGGCGTGCGTGCCCGGTGCGTGTGTGCTTATGTCTATACGATCATGAAGTAGTGTCTTTGAATGAATGTTTGCTCGTGTCTGTGTTTGCAGGCGGAAGACAACGAGAGGAGAGAGAAGAACCTAGAAGACGCCAAGAAGATCATCATTGAGAACGACTCCAGCCTGCCTGAGCCTGAAAAGGTCAGCCATATTGTTTCCACTATTACATCAGTCTCATAAAGTTTCATCAATCATGGCTGAAATAACCACTATTGCTGATTTGAACTTGTTGAATTCCCAGATACGCCAGGAAACGCTCATAACAGTTCATAACATCACCCAGAGGTGCTCGGTGAATTTCACCAAGCTTTATTAGGTGTGAATACCAAGACACAATAATCAAGTTTGTTGTGATTTAATTACAATAAACGGAGGCCGAAATAATGACCTAATGATGCCGATTTTTTTAAAAAGTCCAAAGTCATGCTTTGTTAGCTCAGTTATAATATGTTCTCGTCCGTTAAATATTTAAGCAATAGGTCACGCTTCACGGCCGAACAATAATAATAAATAACCAAATCACAGTCTGAAATGAGACTTAATAAATTTTAATAAATAATAATATGCATAATAAAGTAGGCCCTCCTGAGCTGGCTGCCTGGCTGTGTACACTAGCAGCTAGCGTATTTAGTTTTCCATCACAGACTAGCGTTATATCGATTTCATTACGAGGCTCTTTATTTCTATTATTTGTAAGTTGCCCTTTATGGCACAACCACTGAGAAACCGTCCAGCGTCAGACTTTAATAACTGCTTGCCTTTATTAGTTAGGTGGAGGTGTGTTGCTTTTCTCCACTCCAGAGTTTTGGTTGCCAATAGCTCTGGAGAGAAGCTTCACACTCGCAGGCATTATCTCTCTGTGGTGTGGAGACCCGTCAGATAGTTTCTGAATGGTGCTGTAGGCTGGGTTAGTGTATTCCTACTATTCTGTTTTATCATTCAAAAAGGGTGTACCTGAAAACACCGTACTTCTACAAGCGTGTGCAATGAAGTTTATATCTGAAAGCTTAGTTGTTGAGACTTGAACAAAGAATAAGTATAATGTATATCTCTGACCAGAAACGATCTACTGAACTGAAAACAAGCTTTAATTTCCTTCTGTTTAATACCCAACCCCAAATACAGCTGTGGCTTTTTGTGCTAATGAGCTAAAGATGAGCGTTCACTGTTTTACAGGTTAAGATCCATCATCTGGAGGCCAAGAGAGGTCAGAGAGTCAAAGTGTTTGGATGGGTTCATCGCCTCAGGAGACAGGGTGAGGAGCCTGAAGTATCTGGCCTCAGAGCAGAAAAGGCACCTCACATTCAGAAGTTGTTACTGACATTAATTTTCACTCACATCTTGGTTTGATTGTTTGTCTCCTACAGGGAAGAACTTGATGTTTGTCGTGCTGAGAGATGGAACTGGTTTCCTCCAGTGTGTCCTGTCTGATAAACTGGTACGGCTTTACAACCTCCTCTCCCTAGTTGTTTTACTAGTTTTACTTGTAAACGAATTGTGCTGTAATTGTTTGTCTTTATTCATGTTCTATAATTGAAGCTGAGACGAATTAAAATGAAAACTTATTTTAAAAGTAACAAAACAAATAATTTAAATCTGAAACGGAATGAGCTTCAAACCAGCAATTTCAAACAGGATGAAATGAAAATGATTATCTAAAATATTGCGATTCACAATATCCTCATAATCATCAAGATAAGTAAACTATTAAAATGTCACTTAAACATACTGGGATCATTTAGCATTTTATTAAACAATATTTTTTACTGCCTTAGAGCTACGACGCATCTTTTTTTTTTTTAATGACCTTTTTAGTGAAAAACAATCAAATGACCTGAAATACGATGATCATGAAGTATAAAAGCTCTATTTTTCACTTGTCTACCATGATGGTAAGATGCTTTTTCAACTCACTCGTGGTGATTTTTCTGATTATCCTGACATATCCCTGTGATTCTTGATACACGTTACACGTTGATTGATCACCAGACTAAGCACTTCAAACAAAATAATTCAATGTCCCAATGTCGTACTGTTTCCGTCCCTCTGATGCGAGCTACCACTGACTTGTTTTCTCCTTCTTGTCTTCAGTGTCAATGCTACAACGGGCTGGTGTTGTCCACGGAGAGTACTGTAGCTCTGTACGGGACCGTCACTCCAGTTCCTGAGGGGAAACAGGTAAACACACCTGCTGCACGACAGAAGGAACCTGTTTACACTGAGAGATCAGCTTGTGCAGAATGGAAATAGTCAATAGTGTTGATTATTTAACCACGACCGTAGACATAGTAACATCTTCTCCTGGGGATGCACGGTAAAATAATGAAGTCCCGCAACAGGACACGCATGCAGTAATACTGCAGGATGGATGCAACAAGGTCGTCTTCTTGTCTTCCTCTTCCAGGCGCCGGGAGGCCACGAGCTGCACTGTGACTTCTGGGAGCTGATTGGCTTAGCTCCGGCAGGCGGGGCCGACAACCTGCTGAACGAAGAGTCGGACGTGGACGTCCAGCTGAACAACCGGCACATGCTGATCAGAGGAGAGAACGTCTCCAAGGTCCTCCGAGTCCGATCCACCGTCACGCAGTGCTTCAGGGAGCACTTCTTCAGCCGCGGATACTGCGAGGTGACGCACGCCAGCGAATCTTTTCTCTCCCAGTGTTTTATTAGCAAAGAGCAATGAACAAAACCGTCATTTTATACAGTCACAGGGTGAATGCAGAGTATATCAGCTGTAGCCGGCACTCTGCCAGCAGCAGTCTTCTGATCAGCTCTACTAATCAGCTTTTAGAGAGACCAGCAGTCAAACTATTAATCAGCTGATATTTGATACCATTGAGTCGGCAACAGTTAATCTACAAATATATTCACATAGCCTTGGTTTGTATTCTTTGACTGACTGACTTGTAAAGTATCCTATGAATTCATTTTTAACTTGACTGCCATAATAACGAGCTAGACCGCATTTCAAGTCACTTGTGATGATTTCATCCCATTAATGGAAATTGAAGATGAGATGAAAGATTGGCTGAGATGATTAGTCACACCCAGAGCTTAACCAATCCAGTTATTTCACCAACCTGAGAACCCGTCCTAATAGAACAGATGACGACATGCAGGCCGGGGCTCCATAACATCTGTTTTTCCCCTTGTTTTCTCTGGGTGTAGATCACTCCTCCCACCCTGGTGCAGACTCAGGTGGAGGGCGGATCCACGCTGTTTAACCTCAACTACTTTGGCGAGGAGGCGTACCTGACGCAGTCCTCTCAGCTCTACCTGGAGACCTGCATACCCGCCCTGGGCGACACCTTCAGCATCGCCCAGTCGTACCGGGCCGAGCAGTCCCGCACCCGCAGACACCTGGCCGAGTGAGCATGCCGTTCAGCACATTCATCAAATGCACTCAAGTAGCCCCACGTAGGAACTGCATGCACACGAGGAGGAGGAAGTGGATACATGTGCTATGTTGACTGGTTGACAGCGTCGGCCTCTCTCTGCTGCGTTTCTTACACTGTATAATCCAATAAATGCAGCTGGATATCTGAGTCAGCAGAAATACTGTATCCTTGTCCTCATGTTTGGGGATGCCGTTTTTCACTCTGAGCTAATGGCTACGTTTTCGAGCGGCATCTAGAGCACATCCCCTGACTATTCAGAGGCGGAGACTAGTAATCCAATCTGAAATGGGAGCCTGTAGTTCTTCCTTGCTGGCAATCGTCCCGTGGTCTTTTCTTCCACATTTACCATCAACACTGACTGGACAACTATGATGATGTTAAAATACCCTTTTAACGTCAACAAAGGACAGCAAAGTAGATTGTGACTGTTTTTCTGTGTTCAGGTACACTCACATCGAGGCCGAGTGTCCCTTCGTGTCCTTTGAGGATCTGCTGAACCGGCTGGAGGATCTGGTGTGTGACGTGGTGGACCGAGTCCTCAAATCCCCCTCTGGCCAGCTCCTTTACGACATCAACCCCGTACGTCATGGCGTTTTCAATATGTTTTCTTTAACATGGTTTGCATCATATGGAACATCAAAAATCCCATGGAGTTGATATTTTATATTTCTTATTTCTTTGTGATGTTTGATAGTAATGTTCATATCCCCCCCCCCCGCAGAACTTCAAACCCCCCAAGAGGCCGTTCAAGAGGATGAACTACACTGAAGCCATCGATTGGCTCCGAGAGCACGACGTCAAGAAGGACGACGGCTCCTACTACGAGTTTGGAGAGGTGACGACTGAACACCACACACACACACACACACAGCAAAGTATCACGCACATCATTCTCGGTATCCCAGAATTCACTTTGATTCGAGTCATCTTGTCTTGTGAGTATGGGGTTTGTAGTTTTCCTGGATGTAGTTTCATTTGGTGATAAACAGACAATTGAGCATAAAATGAGCGAAACAAAAACTTCCATTAAGGAAATCCTTTTCATATAAAATAGAGTTTGAGAAAAATAATTCAGGGTTAATCCAGTGATTTACTATTGTAATTCCATAAAGTTGGGGGACTCACAAGAGATGGAAATTAATGAAAAATCAAAACAACTGGTAAATTTTAGCTAGCATGCATGCTACATTTTCCATAATAATGCTCAAGCTCAACCAAGTCTTTTCATTAGACCTTGCCTGACTGGTAAATGCTTCATCGTCCAAACTCCTTTACGACAGATGCATTGTCTGGCTCTGATGACATCACTAGGGTTAGTTTCCCAGACTCGACAAACGCTCCTCCAGAGCCACAGAACCACTATGTGATATACTCGATTCCCTCAGTGTAAGATTTATACATGTAATTTCATAAATAGGTTCACATTTAATCTGAGTTATTAAGTGTCTGCTTCTCCAGACAAGGCAAGGTCACAAACAAGCGTGTCTCTCAGGGCCGAACACAACGTTCTTCCCTTTAACCTTGACATAAAACCGACGCCCCGGCGGCTTCCTCAACATAACTTCTATACTTTGCCAGGAGAGACAGGAGGCAGAATTGGGGTTTGCACTGCACTGTTGAGTTTGTAGCTGTTGGACTGCTCAAACCTTGATTTCCTTCTAATGTATTTATTGATTGTCTACCTCTGTATCTGTGTAGCCGTTAGTTAGGAGCTTATTGTTGATGTTGGGTGTCTGTGGAGCTGCTGGTCGTCACTGTCAACTGGAGCTCTACTTTATGTCAAAAACACTTGTTGCACTACTGTGCTAAATAGGACATAACGATGGTGGTCTGAGCAAAAGCAAAGAAATATTCCACAACGACGTGTCTATTGGGATCAAAACTCAGGTTTAGTCTAGAAGTTTCGGGACAAACAAGACAGGATTCTGCTTTTAATTCGGGGCTGTCCCAAAATTCTCTGGACGTCTGGTGACCCTATTAAGTTTACTTAAGAGCCATCAGTATTACATTTAGTCTGCTTCATCACCAGTTAAAGGTTCCTCACACTGACGTGAAATACACACTTAATATGTGCGACGTTTTAAATCTGTGCTTTGACGTCTCCCTCTCAGGACATCCCCGAGGCTCCAGAGAGGTTGATGACGGACGCAATCAACGAGACCATCCTGCTCTGCCGTTTCCCAGCCGAGATCAAATCCTTCTACATGCAGCGCTGCGCCGACGACCGCCGCCTCACTGAGTCGGTACGAGCCTCAGCGGTCCAACTAGACTGGTTGAACCTGAACTATCACCAACACAAACCCTGGCAGCTGATGTGTGGAGCCAAGATGGGAACCCTCTTCTTGGAGAGAAAGTTGTATTTTACTGGTGAGCTGCCTGATGACTCGTGTGTTTGTTTCTGTCGTGCAGGTCGACCTGTTGATGCCAAATGTTGGCGAGATCGTCGGAGCCTCGATGCGTATCTGGGACGCTGAGGAGCTGCTGGAGGGATACAAGAGGGAGGGAATCGACCCGACCCCGTACTACTGGTACACTGACCAGGTAACGGGAAACTGCTGCTTTGTTCTCTGTTGAACCTCGGCCCAGGAAGAAGCTTTAATCATATTATGATGATTATTGGGGCTAGTATTGTGAGTAGGATAATCCTGACATGAAATGTTCATATGGTGTCTGCTGTGTGTTTCAGAGGAAGTACGGCACATGTCCTCACGGCGGGTACGGTCTGGGTCTGGAGCGCTTCCTCACCTGGCTGCTGAACAGACACCACATCAGAGACGTCTGCCTGTACCCGCGATTCATCCAGCGCTGCCGACCCTGAACACACGCACACACACACACACACACACACACGCACGCACGCACACACACACTCTGTGTTAGTATATCTGGACCTGCCATGTGGCAGCATTATTAAATCAAATCACAAGAATGTCTGTTTTGTCCCTTTTAGCTTGTTTCCCTGCATCAGACCTCCGTGGTGAAGAGTTAAAGTCTCCATCATGTCTCAGCTGACTGTTGGAGATGTTTGTTCCGACTTGAATCACGTCTGCCTCCGCTCACGCTCGCTGGCCCATTTTAAACAAGTCAACAGGGGTTCCCTGATCGTCTGCGACTCCTGGAACAAATGGAAACGTGTCTTAGATTCTGCTCAATAATCACTTCCCCCTTAGATTCAGTCGTGTTGTTTTGTTTCAACCATTTTAAAGCCAGACATTTTAATATTTGCAAACGATCAAAGAAACAAACTATTAGTCTTCAACACTGCTTGGTGCCCTGTTCACCAGCCAGCAGCGCGTTTTCACTCCTTTTTATTTCTTCTATTGTCGACGGCAGTAAAGCGATGTGGAGCTGAAGATGTTGATTATGACTTCTGAGCCTCCGGTACCGACTGAGGAGAAACGTTTCCTGCTTTTTCTGCAGCAATATCTAAATGTCGGCGATGGCTGAGGGAGGGTTCTGCGTCCCTGTGATAGAACTCCATAGTGCCGTGGTGATTTCAGTGCGTTAGTTCTGAGCCTCTCTGCTCCTCCATCGCTGTGCTCTATTGACGGCCGCTATCCGTTCCCGACCAATCAGCGCTCGCTTCTAACTCGCACAAACGACAACGCTGCTTTTGTGCACTAGCCATGCATTTTGGAACATTTGACCTCTGACCCGTCTGTCCATGGAATGATTGGTGGTTTGTGTTTCTGTCTCTTCATCTGAAACTGCTCAACTAATGTGAACTGCATTTAAATAAATGTGACTCAAACGATGGTTGTGTGGGAGTTTACCTTGTGGGTGGATGTAAGCCGGATATGTAAAAAAAAAAAAAAAATCATATAATATGATACAGATATGATAATATTGCATGTCTTTCATATTCAGTTGTGATCACAGACTCTCCCCACACTCATATTTTTAATTTCCAATAAAGGAGACAAAATGCAACAAAGATGCATTTGACGGACAGCATTGTTTTTATTTCCTGTAGTTGTCATCATGTTATCATCGTGAACTGTTATAACGTGATAATCATGTCGTGAAAATCTCATACGACAGCTGTTTGAAGACTTTTTCACACCTCGTCTTTGAGCTGTGGCTAATGCCAAACAACGTCACTCACCCATGCATTTAATCTCATAATAAGCTTTCGACTTTTTTTTCTCTTCATCTTGAGGCCTTGACCTTTTATCTTAAAGGCTTTCAAAGTGCTCAAAAGACATAACACATGTAAAAGAAAATTTAAATTTAAAGTTCCGATTAAGTTCTTGAGAATAACAAATGTGTTTTCATGAAACTTCGTCGTACCTGTCGTCTTTATTAGCCTTTAAAAATAGACACGCAGCTTCCTCCTTTAGGAGCTTCTTTAAATCCACTTCCTCGTTCCTCTTCAGCCACCGGCTACCTTCTTGTAACGTGATTTTAAGAAGGAAGAAGGAAACGCAGCCTCAGTTCCAGAAAAACTGGTCTCATTTCAAAGGAATCTGAGTCGTTTCGAAAACACCTTTGTAGTAAAAACAAAAAGGTTTTAAAAACCTGCTCACAGAAGGAAGGGGGGACATTTCCCTCCACATGTATTTTCATCATCATTTTAATTTTATTTTTCATAGGTTGGTTTTCTTTCAGTGTGGTGTTTTCAAGTCTCATTTTCACAAACTCTTCTGAAAAGTGAAGCCCATGCTGATGTGCCTTAAACCTGCATCTTCTATGCTGGCCATCATGGGGCGAGTCCTCTGGTTGAAAAAATGAAAAAATGATGTCTGACGGAAATCAATGAGAAAATGGTTCTTCTTCTCCTGATTTATTCTCTCAGTAAACATTGTAAACATGAGTTTATGGTCTCAATCTCTAGTTTCAAGTCTTCTTCAATCCAGCATGATGTTCATTTAGTACATTATGGTCCATTTAGAGTCCACCAGACCAGAAAGCAGGGGATGCTTTAGGGCGGGGCTACCTTGTGATTGACAGGCCGCTACCAATACAATTATCTACTAAGACGACTTAATCACCGATCTTGAATTATGAAGCTAACTTTGTTGGCAGCTTCACACCAGAAACCAGATAGATCTAGATCCAGTAAGGCTGCTGCCACGATGTATTAAAGGAGCGTCAGAAATACGTCACAACTCTTCAAGCACAAGCAAAGTTGTTGATTCCAAGTCGCAGAGTAGCTGATTACTTGCAGCTTCTTTTACATTTAGATACTTTAGAGGGATGAAGCTACATCTCTGGACCTAAAGTATTTGGACCACTGACAAAAGACCTTAACAGTGTGCAGGGGTGTCCACATACTGTTGGTCACATGATGGATCAGGAAGAAAATGTGAGACAATTACAACATTTTTTGGGTGTATAGTTTGAGAAGGAAACACGTTGTGTTTGATTCTAATCTTTATTTTACAAACACTGTTCCCAGAGCAGTTTGTCATGCCCCCCCTTCTGTCCCCGCGACCACAAAGCAGGTTAAACAGGGGGTTTTATAAGCACAGTGGTTACAGCTGATAAACTATCTCGGGACACACGCACGCTCAGTCTCCGGAGTGGGTGTGACGGAGGCGGGGTTATCTTATAGTGACAAACGTAGGTGTGACGCCATACTGAGATAACCGCCCTGCGTCAAAAGACACAGAGTGAGCTAGGTTCAGGCCGGAAATAGGGCAAAGTTGTCTCCACAATAAAAGCAGCATAGTGTAAGGTGTACTGTAAATATCTTTCAACATACACATTGTAACTAATGTACGTACAACCCATTACTTTTAATACACTTTCAGTCTAGCAACATTGGTTAAACGTTAATAGAAGAGGTAGGCTAAATAGAGCAATTTGTCCTAATTTTGCTTATTAAATGTCTAAATTAAATGTTATTGTACAGACATTTCTAATTTGGTTTCTGTGTATCCCCATACATTCGAAAATATTTATATTTTATATTTTTCCCCTGTCTATTTCTATTTATTTTTCAACTTGTTCTCTTTATTCAAGTCATTCAAGTTTTTACTTCTGAAATGACTGTGTTCTTGTTTTTCACAATGGAAACAGACAACAGAGAACATATAAACATACTAGGCTAATAACTGACTAACTACAACTACAAATTAGAAAATCAATGATTTAATTACTAGAAATTAGCAGGTGAATAAAGCATTAGTAAAATGGTCACGAATAGGTAATTATTTTTCTAAAATGTTGCATCACCCCACGCTCGTCATCAGTAGTCCTATTTTGAAACCCCAGACCGGAAGTAGTGGAGCTATCGTTAGTAAATTTAACAGGCGATGTACAGCCAGCCAGTGGTAGCTGAAGGAATCTGCCTCACACATCGGTCTGTACAGAGAGTCTCACAGAGGGGAAACGCTCGGGGAACCAGCCGCTGAGAGAACAAGTACACAGCCTTCATTTGAGTGGGAACAGAGACCTTTATCGGCGGCGAAAGCAGGAAATTACCATGATGACAGTCCTGGGCAGCGCCGGTCGCATGATCCAATGTGAGTGTGACTGTGAGCTAAGGTAGCCTGGTCAAAGCCGCGCACGGATACCTTCAAGTTTCACGATGTAGCTCGCAATTTAAACTCGCGGAGAAAACTGTGCTCCTCTGCTTCCTTTATGCACTTTATATACTGTATTGAGTGATGGAGTGGCGTTTTTTGGTCTAACGTAGTAAAAACTCAACAACACGTTGACATTGGTATTACCGTTTCGTAAACGGGAGTTAGCTAGCTAGGACGTGGCAGCTCAACTTCCTCTCAAGACTTTCACAATATAATCCCCGCTGTCACATCTTTGTGTTTTTTTACTTCTACATCACCGCAATCAACGTAGTCTTTATTTAACGACTCCGATAATGTGTTCCTAGCCCACGATTGCAATTTGGTCAAGTCGAAATCCTAAAAGATGCTGGAAGGTGAGAATTGTTGTGCTTTTATTTTACAGATTAACCGCGGTGTTTCCGTTGCTAGCCAGTCGCTAACTGCCGTTATTTTGACGCAGCCCAACATTACTGTAGGTAACAGTTTAATGTTAATGTTACATAATGGACTTATCCCCTACTTGCGCTGCATTTAGTATCAGCTAATGACCCGTAAATAGTGCACGTGGCCTTTAACAACCCACGTTTTCACGGCGGGAAAGAAAGAACTAAACATTTATAGGGAGTTACACAATTCCAGCATTGTGAACTTGCATAATCACAGTTGGCCTCCTGGCGGCGCGTCGTGGTACTGCAGCTTAGGTTATGAAAGTAAAGAAGACCGTATCAGGCTAGAAGTCAAGGTACGAGGTGAATTGATTTAAGTCGGTGACAATAGGGGTGCTCAGCTAAATGCAGTTTGCAGATCCATTTTTAGCTGCATAATAGAAGACACACACAAAACCAAACTAAATGATGTGGTCGAAGATGAATTTAGATTCTCATAGCGTGAGGTAAGAATCTGCTCTGAAGCCTGGTGTCATATCAGAAGATAATCGTACACTCAAAACAGTCATTGTGCAATGTGCATGGTTAAAACTCTTCAGCTGTGCGGTTGCTGTATTCGGTTGCCAAGTAAACTGTAATGAAGTGGCTACTCAGAGCAGAGGCGCTGTTTGTGAACAGGCAAGGCAGGCAACTGCTTGGGGCCCCGAGTTGCCAGGGGGCCCCCGAGACTCGGCCCGAGGGCTGTTTTATGAATGTTTAAAAAATCAATTTGATGCCCCCAGGCCCCCCCCCCCCCCCCCCCCCCCGCCGCCGCCGCCGCTGCCGCTAAACACCACAATGGACATTTTGAATATAAAAAACGTTGGTTTCATACATCTTTCGTTGGCGTCAGATTATTTAGAAGATTATTATTGTTATTGTTTAGTCAGAAGGGCCCCACTGAAAATTTTGCTTGGGGCCCCAACAGACTCTAGAATCGCCTCTGACTCAGAGCTGGAGAAGGTCAAGCAAATGATACAACAACTCAATTTGCTGAGAAAGGGAAGAGGGAAACACGATAGGATTATATGTAATCATCAGTTAATATTAAAGAGGACCTATTATGCTTTTCTGCCTCCCCTTCCTTTAGTTGCATGGTTCAAAGAAAAAGGTTGCTGTTGTATTTATGTCGAGATTACCTTATTTTAAGTGTTTATGGAGCAGCTGCAATGTTGGCATAGCACCCAACAATCAAGACTCCATTCAGAAAACATCATTTTAAGTTGTTTACATGTCTTGCAGACAGACCTAAAGCACAACTTTTTATAAATCATCATTGTTATGTAGTTGCTAGTGGTGAGGTCCCGTTTGGTTTCGACACTGAACATCTTAGAGGATGAAATTGTCAGATGTGGGAAAACAACATGCTTGTCCAGTAATTATTACTTTTCTCTTATCTCTTCTTTTCTTTTTTTTGCACATTCCTGTACAACTCTTTCATCTTTATTTATCAGTCATTCCACACTTTATGTCCCTGTTTGTTTATATTTTATATAGTATAGTCATTGTTTGTTTATTGTTGTATGTGTGTACAATGTTTGCACCTTATTCGCCGAGACAAATTCCTCGTTGGTGTAAAATCTTTCTTGGTAATAAATCTAATTCTGATTCAATAGATAACCTGAGTTCTTCTTCTGATTTAGTTGCCAGGAGCGGTGTCGGCCTGAGTGTCAGGAGGCGCTCCGCCGCCGCGGCTTTGGCCCAGACTGCGACTCCAGAAACGCAGGACAACAGGTGACACCCTCACGCACACACACACCAGTCTGGCAACACGTTAAGTGGATGTAGATGTACATAAATACGATCAGTAGCTCTATGTCCCCTGCTGAAGCAGCTTCAGAGAACCCGGCACAACGAGACAACATGCTGTCATTGTCGGGCCGTTGTTGAGCATCTGTGGCGGACAGTTGCCTGGTGTTTGTCTGGTGTGGTCCCCTCCGCTCGGTACTTAAACAGCAACTCAAAGGTTCTCTGTGGAGTTTTCTTAGGTAGACACGGGACGATGTGAAAATTGTATGTCCCAATTATCCTGCCAAAATAACATCAAAATATGTTTAAAGCTCTTGAAATGGCACTAAAACCTGCTGGTACCACTGAACATTTTATCAAGAAACCAATATTTTAATGCATCACAGATAACATAAACACATCTTTTCTTAGTGAACGTTCTTTGTAGTGAAAAGAAAATAATCTTAATTAAGATTATCATAAATCCTAAGGTCTCCTGGCATAAGTGTGAGTGTTAATCATGATCCGTGCTAAAACCTTACAATATATCGTTGCATCCCGAGTCCAAGAGTGAAACTTAGTGAGTGTCGGCTGACTGACGTCGGCTTTGTAAGCCGACCAAACAAGCTAACATTAGCTGCTTGAGCTTAAGTTATTTCACTTTACACAATGAGCTAATGCTGCTTGAGGTCGGTGCAGCAAGCTAACATTAGCTACTTGAGCTAACGTTAGTTTCCTTATCTGACACGTCGAGCTCAACTTTGACTGAGAGGAAAAACATACAAGTGTTAATTTAATTTAATGAGTTGCACTACAAGCTAACATTAGCGGCAGGAACTAGCATGAATTTCACAAGATGACATGATTAAAAAAAAAACCTTGGAGTTCTGTATGTCTCTGTAACGTAATGAACAACTTTTTTTAATTTTTATTTTCGTCGCCATTTTTTAAAAATTGGTTCGTTGTTTAGCACTGCTTTCATCTTACCAACGTATCTTATTGCTTGTCTTGCATTTATGCTATTTTATTGCCGTTTGTCCTCACCGTGAAAAACAGAAGGAATCCTGCTGTAAAGGTTAAACGAGTTGTAAACGTTTTTTAACTGAATCAGAGACAGACGTGGTTGTTTTCCTTCCAAGAAATGCAAATGAGATTTACGAAAGCAAACATTAGCTACTGGAAGTTAATTACACAAGCTGAGTTGGCATGAGTTTCACCCGATACAGCAAGCTAACAACAGCTGCATTAGCTAACGTTAATATAACAAGCTTACTTTGGGTGCTTCAATTGATGTTAGCATCACGGCTGACAGACCAAGCTAACATTAGCTGCTTATAGCTAACATTTACATCACTGGCTGGAAGTACAAACGTACTTTAGGCGCTTCCACTACTTTTACATTTAGAGCTCTCAAGTTCAAATCTTTCATACGATGAAACTGGTTGAAAAGCACAACAAAAACTACATATTTGTACACATAAATATTGTGTGAGTTGTGTTTTGTGTTAGCATAATAGCATTGGCTACCAATAGTCTACAATAATCTATGCAAACGATAATGCAATGTTTTGTTATAGAAAGAATAATTGATTAACTGTTATTCGTAATCAATAAACTCAAAATATTTATTGCGTGAAGTCGAGGCATTGTTAATCATGAATTATTGATTCTGAATGTGTGGTGCCTTCAGGAAACCAAAGACCGGCATCTTGATGCTGAACATGGGAGGACCTGAGAAACTAGAAGACGTTCATGACTTCCTGCTGCGGCTCTTCATGGACACAGACCTGATGAAACTCCCCGTACAGAAGTATGTGCCATGGACACACACTAATGCAGACAGACAGACAGACAGACAGACAGACAGACAGTTAGAATATTGTCTTTATGTGAATAACTCAGTTGTTTGAACGTTTGCAGCATAATTGATATCTTTCTCAGGACAAAACAGTGCATGCAAGTCTTTTAAACCTCACATTTATCAGCATTACGTTAATAAGCAAGTGCAACATTTTGTATGAGTTTGTTTGAGGACACTAACCCTGGCCTGGGACTTGCATTAGCTGTTATACAGCTAAAAATAACATTGCAAACGCAGAGTGGAAAGCACAGCTGATATAATGATAGGCTGGACACACACACACACACACACACACACACACACACACACACACACACACACACACACACACACACACACACACACACACACACACACACACACTCACTCACTATAAGCACTTCAAACAAATGTAGTTTTGACACAATTGTTAATGGTAATACATATTACATATACACACATATGTAAAGCTGACAGACACAGAAGAGGAGAAATGGAGAAGGTTGTTGGGTCATGTTGCTCTGCTGCGTTACATCATAACTGACAGTGAAACGACTGCTGACAGGAAGTCAAATATTTGCATATACATTTGGGTACTGAGTTGAACCAGTTTGTCTTTTGGTTTTGGTGTTTTTATGTCTATTGAGAGGTGATGTCCTGCTCTGGGTTCCCTCATGGGGTCTTATTTCAGGACTATAGATACATTGGTGAACGGCGGGAGACATGCAGTATGTTTTTTTTAATCCTGTCTGAATTGTACCATGAATTACACACATGATGTTTGTTCATTTAGATAGATATTTTACTATTGTAGAGCTGACAAGCGTCACAAGAATATTTCCCTTGAGTTGAAATATTTGAACTCACGTCTTTGCATTGACTTCATGTATGTATTTGCTTCATATTTGGTGTGAACATAGCATTAAGCTTCAACAAAATTATCTTTACAATTGACAAACATCATATGTGTAGTTCAGGCACAATTCACACTGGATCAAAACATAATTTGTCTCTTGATAACCGATCATATTTTTTCCCACAATTCAGTCCCATGATGGCCGCCTCTCAATATTGATCTACTCTTATTAAATCTATTGTACTGTAATAAAGTCTGCGAGTAGCTGTGGTTGAAACTCTTAAATCTTTGCTCCGCAGTAAGCTCGGCCCGTTCATCGCCAGGCGTCGCACGCCAAAGATCCAGGAGCAGTACAGCAAGATCGGAGGAGGCTCGCCCATCAAACACTGGACCTCCATGCAGGGGGAGGGCATGGTGAAGCTGCTGGACGAGATGAGCCCGGATACAGGTGAGACGGTCCCAGAGGGATCATCCTGCCTCCTGAAGTTATTCACTTCAAATAGAGACTTTGACGTAGTTGTAGACTCCAGGAAGTCAGGTGGACTCCCTTGTTGGCAGCGCAGTGTGTGAGGTGCAGATAGTGACACAGTGAAGGAGTGTCTCTATAAACGCCTGCACACACCTCTTCACTGATAACAACCTAAAACAACGGTCTGAAAACTCATCACGCATAGTGGCATACCGACCTGAACCCTTTCACAAAATGTATTAACATTTGTTTTAGTCTGTTTTGTCTGAATGTTTAGTGAGAATTATTATTCCCTAATGCATCTTGTAACGTAGTGAACAACCGATGGCCTGTAAATAATATATTTGATGTCAGTACAGCATCATAACACAGACGGTCACAAATCACTTTCATTTATTTATTATTTGGGGAAAAACACTTACTGCCTCTACATTGCCAACAGGAGTGTACACTGCTACTGTCCTTATTACCTTTCACAATAAAAGTCCTAGACATATACACGCCAACACTGCTTACAGAGCAGCCTACATAAGCCCTATGTAGTCCCCTAGTCAATAAATATTTGAAAGGAAATATAGATACATGATGGAGTATAGGGAGTAATGAATAAGTGAGTGATTTTGGACACAACCTGTGTCTCTGCTAAAAACATAATTTTATCTGTATCTATAATCTAATTTGATCTGAGTTGCCTGAGTATATTTTAATTATTTTATTATTATCTTGTCATTTATGTATATTATCATTCATCTTGGGATTTTATTCCTCTTTGTGTACTTTGTTTTTATAAGAACTCTATGAATCAAGTTTATTTTGATTAATTTAGTGATACAAATGTGTTTTTTTTAGTCTATTTTACACGGTTGGCAGTTTTTAACGACCTATCTCATTCCTCAGCTCCTCACAAGTTCTACATCGGTTTCCGGTACGTTCAGCCGCTGACGGAGGAAGCCATCGAAGAGATGGAGAAAGACGGAGTGGAGCGAGCCGTGGCCTTCACACAGTATCCTCAGTACAGCTGCTCCACCACAGGTGACCCTCACACACAGCACAGATGCAGGACCCATCATGAAACAGGAGCAGTATGGAGGATTCTCTCTCACTCTGTTCACAAGTAGATCACATGTGCTGAATTGATTGAAGATAAAAATCGTTAGATAAAAGACTTGTGGCCGTTGGTGTCCCCACACCCAGATTGCTGTTAGCCTCTGATAAACACACACACACACACACACACACACACACACACACACACACACACACACACATACACATGATAGTACACATGGGAAAAATGGATCAGACATTATAATGAATCCCTACAAACCCAAAAGACTGATTATTTATGTGCTTCTCTTCTTTTAATTTGAAAACTGAAGAAATGAAACATATTTGTATAATGAATGTTTTTTGTCTGTTCGTCATGTAAACAGGCAGCAGTTTGAACGCCATCTACCGTTACTACAGAAACAGAGGAGACAGGCCAAAAATGCGCTGGAGTGTCATCGACCGTTGGCCCACACACCCTCTGCTGGTGGAGGTTAGACCCACCCACACACACACACCCACACACACACACACACACACACACACACACACACACACACACACACACACAGTTAGTAAGTCCACAGTGCCTGTTAGGCTCCCTCTCCTCTCACAGAGAATCAAAAATAAAATATTGGGTAATGAATTGATGAGGAGACAAAGTCGTTATAGCAACTAATGAGCTGAAAGTGGTCATGCTTGGTAATCATGGCAACTAACAGGCCTGACTGTCGATCTTCTTTCGATCTCAGCATGTGGCGCCCATGGTGGGAAGCCGTCATCAAGCTGTTTCTGCATTTAAATAAAACAGAAAATGAGGGAAAAAATGCATAAAGTACAACACATTTTCTGTGTTCACGCAGTGTTTTGCAGAACACGTCTGTAACGAGCTGCTGAAGTTTCCAGAAGAGAAGAGGGACGACGTTGTCATTCTGTTCTCGGCACACTCACTCCCCATGGCTGTAAGTACCACGAAGTACTAGTACTGGTAGTAATACTTGTACCACTGTCTGCTGACCTCCTGCTGATACTGATGGATTGATACACATACTATAAATACTACACTCTCGCTCTTCCTTTCAGGTTGTAAACAGAGGTGACCCATATCCTCAGGAAGTGGGAGCCACAGTTCAGAGAGTCATGGAGAGACTGGGACACTGTAACCCATACAGACTAGTGTGGCAGTCCAGGGTGCGTACACACACACACACACACACACACCCTAACTCTAACCTGAACCTTGAAACAGAGTCTGAACCCTCGAACAGGTCTTTGGAGGTCCGTCCCAAAGGGCTATAAATGTCCTCACTTTCCAAAAATGTCCTCTCTCGGAAGGTTGGTCCTCACAAAGTGTGCACACATGGAAGTGTTTATTTATAACACTGACATAACGGACTGTGTTGATATCAAATACACACACAGGACCTACAGACATTAGTGTAGAGATGTCAGAGCGGAAGGACAGCCTTGCTCAAGGGCACCTTGGTGGGTGTTTGCTGACACAGACGAGCAGAGGTACTGTAACAGTCAGTTTGTAATGCAGCATCATTAACCTCATTTCATCACACTTAACTTTTATTGGGTACCAGTATACTACCAGTTCCTACTGGAACAATTGTCAGAGTTGTTTTCTAGTGTTGCATCGGAGGGCACACAGTATTTACGAAACCTACATTTAAACCTGCACTACTGTATGTTTTGGCCACCAGAGGGCAGTAGAAACAAGTTATCAACAGAGAATTGAAGTTGCCTGTTTATAAGTGAGGTAAATATCCGTCTGTAGCAGACAGAAGCAGGTGGTGTGCGGTGGGTTTTTACAGTGTTTCCTCTAATAACAGCTGATAATGACACTACGAGACTGAACCACGATAGTAACGTTGTGGTCGGACGGCTAAACGACGAGCTGAAACTCACTATAGCGGTCTGTAACGCCAAGGGGAGCAGCACATTCAGCTGGCGGTTCACCAGTATGAGCGACACCTTTATCATTCACATTTTGATGGTAAAAAATATTGATGAATCAGAACTTTTCATGTACATCTGCAGGTTTCTGCCAGTAGAGGCTGAAAGGATTTTACTTGTGTGTTTGTGCAGCCGCATATTCATATTTATCTTAGTATTTACAATCCGATGCTGTACATCGCTGCAGGTCAGCTTAAACCTCTGCAGCATACATAACTATGTAGCTGCATGTTCGTCAGGATGAACTGCACTTCAGTGCTGCTATCACAGGATGTTTCTTTTCCACTGAAAGCCACAAGATGGAGCCTCTCGTCCATGTAACGCGGCAGCTGCATTACAGCAGGAACCTCCAAGTGTTTCAATATCAGCTGTTCACAATAGAGGAGGACTGGGACACCAGACGTCTTTACATACTCTTACCGGTCGAGACATAAGAAAGTTTTCTGTTATTATAGCATCATTAAATTTATGTGAAGGCATACATTTTGCTTGATGAAAATTGAGATGGTTCTAGTGAAATTGGGTTATGGGACAGTCATGTTAAATGAAGTGACTGCGTAACAAAACCTGGAAACGGACCACGTACACAAGCATCGTTTAATAAGATTAGTGCTTTCACACCTGCAGGTGGGTTCATTTGGTCCGGACCAAGGGGAAAATCCTACATTGTCTTATGTTATTTCTGCTGAAGTTGACAGTAGCTTGTTGATTTGACAGTTTTGGTGATTGTCCTCCGGCATCAGCAGGACCTACATGGGGAAATCAACTTCTGGTGACTTTCTGCAGCTTTTAAATGCTTCTGATGAGTATATTTATGTCAATGTGTTCATATCGAGGTCACCCGCTTTATTAGACTTAATGCACTGACAAAGTACACAGTGGTAACAGCTTTGACCTATTAGTCTGGTAAACTACCAGCGCTGTTGTGCATGCATGTTGATTTGCATCATAAACCCCCTTTTCAAGCAGTCTTGCTTTGGTTGTCCGGTCCAATCCAGGGTTCGGTTGACAACTCAGGATGGATTCACATGAACCCAACCAAAACACCACCCTATGAAGCCTTCTAACGTCCCCTAGTGGCTGCAGTGCTCATTACAGACAGTGTTAAAGTTTGAAAAGTGACGATTCAGCTGTTTTGAGCGCCTCACCAGTAGAGGAGTTAAACGTGGAGTTTGTCCTAAAGGTGGCAGTAAAGGGGAGGTCATTAAAATCAAAAAGGAGCATGACCATTTGCTCTGTATCAAAGGGTTGGACCAGACAGATGAACTGTTGTGTCGACACGCCCGTAAATCTCCCCGACCGTGGAACTAAACCTTGTGTTTGGTCCTCCAGGTGGGGCCCATGCAGTGGCTCGGCCCCCAGACGGACGACGTGATTAAAGGCCTGTGTGAGCGAGGGAAGAAGAACATCCTGCTGGTGCCCATCGCCTTCACCTCCGACCACATAGAGACGCTCCACGAGCTGGACATCGAGTATGGACAGGTGCTGGGGGAGGAGGTGAGGACGAGGGGAATACTTAGAGAGAGAGAGGGTTTGCTTCAGAAAGTTTGCTGTTCAGCAGGAGATGCTCCAAACTCTGACGTGACCTTGAATGCAGCAAAAGGGAGCACAGTTTTGTTTTCCTTTCATTCCCAAGCCTTAACCTTTATCTAAAAGATCATGTCCTCACTTTGCAAACATGTCCTCGCTTTGTCTCACTTTTCAAACATGTCCTCACTTTGTCCTTCCCTTTTCAAACATGTCCTCACTTTGTCCTCACTTTTCAAACATGTCCTCGCTGTTCAAACATGTCCTCACTTTGTCTCACTTTTCAAACATGTCCTCACTTTGTCTCACTTTTCAAACACGTCCTCACTTTTCAAACATGTCCTCACTTTGTCTCACTTTTCAAACATGTCCTCACTTTGTCCTCTCTTTTCAAACATGTCCTCACTTTGTCACAGGGAGTGGAAGAGTTTCACTCCAAAATGAAACCTACTGTTAATATTAACTCGAGCAATCTGTTTTTTTTTCTTTTCTTCATTATCTTGACTTTAATGATATCTGATGGATATAAAGCATTGGGCTTTGAACACCTAACCTGTTTGATTTATTCCTCCTGAACTGCGGTGCGTTTGAATGTTTAGCCCGATTATAGCAGCATGTGTGACAAGAACTTGTTGTGTGTGTCTTCAGTGTGGAGTGGAGAACATCAAGAGAGCGGAGTCATTGAATGGAAACCCTCTATTCATGAAGGTACGTTTCACACACACTGAGCCGACTCGTGTCCACAAACATCACGGGGAGGCTAAGTCCCGCCCCTTCCTGTAGACTCCTATGAGACCATCAAGGGCGAGAGACAAATCATTTTTTGATCCTGCACGAATCATGCCACAATTTTCACATTTGATGTTTGTCAATTCAAAAGATAATTTAGTTGTCCAGCTGTTGAAGTATACGACTGTGGAAATGCGTGATTAGAAAGAAGACATCCTTTAAACTGTGGTAAGTGGCTACGTGTCGGGTACCAGGATGTAACGTCACTCTTAACAGGCCTCGCTACTTCTCTCTCTTCCTGGCTGATTAAAAGAGTCGCTGGATAAAACTCATCAGGTTACATTAGTGATGGAATGTAGCTAACTTAGCTAGCTAGCTAAGCTAACGCCTGTGTTGGTGTAGTTCACTGAGCGGTTTCACACTAAACTAAATGATACTGTTAAATTATCTTTAAAATTGGCAAACATGTGGAATTCATGGCACAATTCAAACCTCATACATAAAACATGAGGGGACTGAGCCTCTAAAAACACATATAAAGTAGGTAGCTGTCGAAGTGTTGATGAATGAGTTTTACAAACTAGAACAGACTTTCAGCTTCGAGAGAAGACGATGGAGAGTGAAATGTAAAACTCAGTGGTAGGAAGGTGGAGATGATAAAAGACTGAAAAAGAGTAATGAGGAATACATAAAGGATGGGAACAGTGCAGGAAGACAGGCAGAGCTCTAATAATAGAAAAGGAGACAGCAGCAGAAGGTTTTGTGAAGTAAGTGAACTCCAGGCAGGAGATGGTCAATAAATGGATTCCTCTCTCCTTCCTTCCTTTCCTTTTGCTCTCCCTCGCCTCCTTTCTCACATCCTTCCTTCCTTTCCCGTCCGACCTCCCTCCTTCCCTTCATCCTCAACCCTGCAACCTTTCTCACAACAGTCAACTCCTCCAGCTTTGTGTGTGTGGGTGTGTACATGTGTGTGTGTGCGTGTGTGTAGGGTTTATTAAAGGAAGGGGGCAGATCAATGGGAACCTTTAGAGCTGACTACAGTAGAACTGAATCGCCCGGCTGGCTGGCTGGTCAAACCCGCCGCGTTCAGAGACCCCTCGCCAGTCTGAGAGAGAGAGAGAGAGAGAGTGTGTGTGTGTGTGTGTGTGAGAGAGGGAGTGTGAGTGTATAAATCAATATCCAGAGGATGATTAGTTGGTAGTTACTGAAGGATGGTTTCCTTGGTGTGGTTTTAGTTTCTCAGTGAGTTGCATCAGTCTGCTGCCGTCTGCGAGCAGCAGCAGCGGCTGGAAAATGAAGAAAAATACATTAATCACAATTTCTACCCGCCCTGCTGCTGTCAGGGCTTTGTCTTTTGCTAAATCCTCACTCAGACTGCAATCTTGCACAATTGTGGACTTACTGTATATTTATTTACACTTTCCAACCACCGAATTGCTACTTGAATTGTCTCTGATTATTTGTTTGTGTCCTCTCTGTTGTGGAGAGCTACATGAACACAACAAACCTCAAGTATGTGCACATATTGTTATGGAATAGCCATGACCAGCCAAACGCAGGACTCTAACACAGGTCAGGTAAAAACAATGAGGGCCGGTGGAATTCCCTGCATTCACAGCGTGTATTATGTACATTTCTAACAGTAGTACAGCAGCCGTCCTGTCATACACTTTGTTTTGCTTTTTAAACAATAGTTCAACATGGTGGGAAATGCACACATTGATGTTAATGCCCAGAGATAGATGAAAAGATTGATTCCAGTGTCATGTTTGTTGGTAAATATGAAGCTACAGCGAGCAGCTGGTTAGCTTAGCGTAGCATAAAGACTGGCAGCAGGGAGGAGCAGCTAGCCCGGCTCTTTCTAATGTTAAAAAACAAAAAAACACAGCTTTAAAGCTCACTTAGTAACACATTTTTTCCTTGTTTCCATTGTAATGCTTTGCACAACTAGACTTATCGTTTCCTGGTTGTAGTCATATTTAATTTAACTGCCAGACTGATCCTTGTAATACAAGGCCGTTACATTTCTGTAAATGAAACTCAACACTTGATATTTCAAATTAAAATGACGTACGTCATGCTGTATCATATTTTGTTTTAATTTGAAAGATATTGTGTTTTTGATGTAAAAATCTGAAGAAATGTATGTACCGTTAAATGGGTGAACAATATGACCGGGGATGTGATCCCAAAGAGTTAAAAAGACCATTTTCATTTCAGCTCCACTTTAAATATCAAACTGGTTTACATAAAAAAATATATATCTATAACTCTACCACTAACAGAAAAACACCTGCATAGCACAACTAGAGGTTAAAAACTCCACAGGCTACTTTTAACAAGCTTGTGTGCAGGAAGTGAGCTATTTGCTGCAGAGTTACACTGGTTTGAAAGCAGCAAAGTAGGAGCCAACACAAACTGTATTAGTGTGCATTAATATTGAATGTATGCCATTCGTCCCATCCAGGCTCTGGCAGACCTGGTCCAGTCCCACCTGAAGTCCAACAAGCCCTGCTCCCGCCAGCTGACCCTCCGCTGCCCGCTGTGCACCAACCCCACCTGTGGAGAAACCAAGGCCTTCTTCTCCAGTCAGACGCTCTCGTAGAACCACACCCTCTCTCTCTCTGGTGCCCTTCCTGCAGCGATGCTTCCTGTGAAGAAACTGAAGCCCTTCTCCGAAAAACAGAAGACTCACACAAACGCACACCGTCTCTCCAACAGGAGTGTCAGTTACATCGAAAACGCAACACGAACAACCGGTCAAATGGTGCCCGCGAATATGCGTTTGTTTTATCGTACCTACATGTCGGACGTAAGGAGTTCTTTAAATGTGTGACTCCATCACACAGTAGCATTTTGTATGTTTTATTAATATTAAGAGGAATAGACTATATTTAGAACCATCTGTTTATTTTTGGTTTGGGTCTTTACATGGAATTTGTATCAAGAAATAACTGACTTTAGTTTTCAGTGTGCTCCAAATTTGACAGATTGAGAATTGGCATTAATATCGTCTCGATCAGCTGAATCTTCTTGATTCGGTAAATGCCTCCCAGCGGCCGCATCGTAGCGATTAAAACACACGCCCTGATCGGGATTTGCGGATACCATTTGGTGAACATCTGTGCAGATAAACGAACTGACACTCTGCAGAACCTGCTCTCATCAAAGCTACAGGGAAAAGCCTTGCACTCTTGTTTCTTCTTTTGTTTTTTAATGCAGCTCCCATTGTTCACATTCCATTGGCTTAGACCCTGCAAACCCCCCTTTTTTTTCTTCTTGCTGGTGCTAAATGAATAACTGTAGCCCACGACGAGGACCCCACCACTCACAAGGGGTCTGGTCGGTTGGCTAGTTCCCTCCACCAGCCAGTAACCCCGCCCATTCTTCTGCAATCCCTGCAATGTGATTGGGGATTGGTGCTGCTAATGGTGCTGTTGGCTGATAGATGGACACCACTGCTCTTAACAGAGAGGAACTAAAGCTACCTGAAAGAATTGTTCAGCTACTTTAGCGATTCAAAGAAGTCACTAACCGCATTAATCCTGCATCTCTTCTCTGTTGGTGCTGTACGGATTAACAAAGAGAGAATGTTGCATGATTTCTATAGTAAATCAAAGATAAAAAAAAATAAAAACAGAAATATTTTCTTTGCCGATAGCAAATCATAACCCGAAAAAGGTAAAATTGAGCTGCTCACAAAAACCCAAAAATTTGACGGGAACAAGGCCGATCAATGAGGAGAAGGCAAATCTTGTTGGTGCAGAATAAGATGAACACAGTGAAGAGTTCAGGTTACTACAATTCAGACATGTCGAACTCTGCTGCAGGTTCAGGAGACAGAAGCTACGTCATTTTATAGAAACGATCTCCTTCAGGCTCGAGATCGAGCTTCTGTTTCTACATGTATGTAAGTGAAGGCCACGTATTCGGAATTACTCATACATTACATTTGGTTCAAGTGAGCGCTCTCACTTTCCCATCAGTCGCCATCGACATAAATTAAATGCTTTATTTTTCCTTGTCAACTGCTTCGTGTTGACGTCTATAGCTCCTCTTTGAATCCCCTCACTATTTACTCAATTAGTGACTGAGAGTCATTTTGAGCCTCTGAGCTAATTATGTGCACATACTACTGTTTATGACCAATACTGATGGAATACCTCCTTCTATTGGAAAAGATGTTGTTTTTGTTTGTTGCGACATATTTAGCAGTTAGGGGAAGCCTTTTCCATATGGTGAGCACACTGTGTAAGCCTAACAGTTTCAGTTTGATGTGATGGGACGATTCTGGTTGTATGAGAATTGTAGTTGTGATAAGAGCAGGAAACAGGGAATGCTGGAAGAGCGTTAAAAAGAGCATGGAATTGTCCTTTAATAACAAGACACAGTAGGCGTTGAATTAAAAAGATGCTGTGTAGAGAAGTAGCACGTAGAAAAGTGTAGGATTATGCCATATTCACACCAAATGCAAAGCAAATTTTCACCTTGCGTGAAGTTGACCGGAACGTTTAAGTCATCACGGATACACCAGAAAATCAAACGCCGCCGCTGTTCACATCTTTGCGTCTGAGTCTGTATGCAATCCCGATGCACGGACAGTTTGCCTGGTGTTTGGTGTGAAAACAGCTCTAGAGTTAAGTTTTAACGTAGATTAAGTTAAGTTTGCCTCAACCTCAATGCAGTTTTTTTTTTTTTTTTTTTTAACATCCACTCGCACCTCCCTGATCACATTGCAGTAATTAATTGTAAAAACCCAATCTAATTAACAGATAGGTGAGGTCGCCATCAGGTGCTACAGCTAAAGCAAATGTCTTGAAGTTCAAAGGTTTCATCCCATTTGGGATAAGACTCCCTAATTATGTTAAATATCCAAATAAAACTTTTTATGGGTAGTAACTTGACCTTTGACCTCTGACCCCCTCTACTGTTTTTGTCCAATTATGCCATGATAATGTGCCTTTTACACTGGCTAACAAGAAATACTGGACTTGTGCTTTGTTCATTTTTACATGTGCTTAACCACGATGCTAACGGGAAGAATGCACCCTGAAATCTGAATTGACATGTTCCTGCTGTGAACTTGGCCATGGACGCCTGTTGACGAGCAGAATAAAATATCCGGGCCGGTGTTTTATACTCCAAGTTGCCGTAAATGAACTCTGAACGGTACACGTTTAGCAAACGGCGAGCTAGCTAGATAGATGGCGACCAGACGGCATTGTCTCACCTTCTAATTTCTGCAAAGCCATCCCCACTGGCAGTTGCATATTATAAAATATCCAATATAGAGTTCTGCAGGGATGATGTACTTTTGTCGGCCAACTCAGAAGTTAGTATCGCCCTGGTTCCCTCGACAACAAGCCAATGGGATTTTTCTATTGTATTTTGGATGCAAAAACATTTGTTTATGATATTGATACATTTTGTTAAGTCTCCACGTTGGAAGAGATGCGTTAAAAGAAAGTTTTACACCTTTTTGTGTTCATGTGTACTTTAATTAGATCTCCTACCACCATTGAATTGACCATCTTTATAACTTATTATAACTCTTTGAATATGGCGACACATTGCAACAGTTACACATTTCTGCTTCCACTGTGTGAATACAGCAATGCACTTTATTTCAACACATATTCTCATTCAACACAAAGCGTTACATTGTCCTTTCATTGCTCTTCCAAAGGTTTATAGGGACTGTTTTGTCTTTGAGGACTCCTTTGAGTTCTTTGTCTTATGTCTGCATGCGTAGGTAGCTGAATTACTGGATGTCAGTGGGTCCATGCGGCGGCTCACTTTAAAGGGTCATTTCTTCCCCTTTTTTTGTGCAGAACTAGCAGTTCTGCTAATCTCCCAGGACTACACTAAGCCAACCGCTCTCTTATACATTTCAGTCAAACTGCATATCAGTATTGTAAGACAAAAGTAAAACTCTACTGTCACTCTAATACAATAGGGAAAAGTCAAATTTGTGCGGAGACAGTAAAATGTTCAGGTCACAGCAGGAACACATGCTAATGTCTGTGAAAGGCGTTTTTTTCCTCCACCAACATGTTTTTCTTATTTATTTTTGATTATCCTTTGTGTGTTTGTTTTGATGAAGCTCTCTCTCTGTGTGTGTGTGTGTGTGTGTGTTTAGCTGACGATGCATTTTGGAGAGGTTTTGCTGTACAATTAACTAAGATGCTACTTTTTTTGTTGTCTTTTGGAAGTATTTATTTTTGTCTTTATGATTGTGTTCCAGATCACACAATTCATCTCGTCTCTGCTGTTTTAACACTTTTTTTTAAATATATATATTTGAGAGACATGGTATTAGCAATGCAAATACACTTAACGACGAGTCTTCATTAAAAATAAAAAAACAATAAAGAAACTAGTGTAAAATGAAGTGTTTGTGTTGTTTCTCAATATAAAGCACCTTTTACAGAAAGAATGCAATTTTAGGCTATCTTGGATGAAAGTTGATTTGTGAGGAATTAGGCCTGTTTGATTAATCGATTTTAAATCATAATCGCGATTATGTAGTTAGGACGATGTTAAAAACGTGAAAATCGTAAAATCTATTTTTCAAAAAGTTAAAGTGCTGCACTTTATTCATTCATTTTTGTTTAATGTTTAAGATACATGTGGAAGTGAGGTTTTTCTCTTAATCCCAAAGGGAGGTCTACAAGAAGATAACATGGAGCAAAGCCAGATGGCAAAAGTTCATTAATTGTTCTTTATATTAATCCCTTGAGGGATTTTTTGTTTAATAAGAGCAAGGTTTGCACTCAGATCCCAATGGTGAAATTATTTGCAAAATGTTCAATAAAAAGCAGCATATTTTAAATAATTTCTTTTCCTTTTGTCATTTCACAAAATAATTTGTAATCGTAATCGAAAATCGGATTTTGAGAGAAGAAAATCGGGATTTTATTTTTGGGCAAAATCGAACAGCCCTATGAGGAATGCATCTCTTCTCTTTGCAGATGATGTGGTTCTGTTCACACCATGACCTTCAGCACACAATGGGGTGTTTTTCTGCCGTGCTTGAAGAGGTGGTGATGCAAGTCGGTGCCTCAAAGACAGAGGCCTTAATTTTCTGATGGAAAATGGTGGATTGGCTTCACTGGGTTTGGACTGAGTCTCTACCCCAAGCAAGGAAGTTCAAGTATCTCGGGGTCTTGTTCACAAGTGAGGGTTAAATGTAAATGAATGAGAGGCTGATTCAGACATTATACCGGACCGATGTGGTGAAGAGGGAGCTGATCCAGAAGCCTTAGCTTTTGATTTACCAGTCCATCTACGTCCTGACCCTCACCTCATGAGATTTCGGTAGTGTTACGGTTGTGCCGTAATTTACGAGGAGTTCTTTCTTTGTGTGTGTTTAATTATGCAGATGGCTGTATGCGAGAACAGGAGGATGATTGGTGGACGGTCGGGCGGCCTGCTGCTGACTGATTGGCGGTGGATTGGCTGGCTCACCAGGTCCCCACGGCAGAGAGGGGCATTCCTTGTCATCACCTTCTCCCAACCGGCCACATCATTTCTAACGTCTAGTTATTGTGGTAGTTTTGGTGATTTCGTAGGAGTGAACTGCCAGTTTGGTAATTCTGTTTTTAGGCAGGGAGGTTAGAGTCCTTTGTTTGGTATTTTGACAGTCAAATGGATCTGTCCTCACTTAGCTGGCTATCTAGCTAGCTATCATTTTTGTAAATGTAATTTAGTTATACATGTAAATTAACTAGTAAACTTAAATTAACTTGTCATCACATCAAAACCTGACTAGAGTTTTATGGCTGCTTGGGACTCGGGGAAGATTGGGGCTCACCTTCGTGTTGCGTCTCAGGTCCCCTAGCTGGGGCGTAATAGTCGTGACCGAAAGAATGAGATAGGATGAAGGAGGATGAACTATTTCCTGTTCTACAATATGAAAACATTTTTAATATTCCCCATACATTTTGTAGGCTACATTTTAAAATTAAATTAGTTTAAGAGCAATAATTCATAGGACTTTTGAATATGCAAAGATGATTTATGTTGTATAGATAACTCAAAGGGTTGTTGCGTCAAGAAGGGTCGGGACACCGCCGCAGACTCCTAAAGCACTGTGAGAGAGGGGAAGTCCAGAGCTCTGGGAAGTGCTGAGGTCCAGGAGAGGGATGCTCATGGTTGGAGCCACCTTAACATGGTGGAAATGTGCCTGGCAAGGTCCAAGCCCAGGGTCGACCCAGAACACACTGGAGGGATTATCCCATCTGGTCTGGGAATACCTTGTAGTTCCCCTGGAAGAACTGGAAAACCTTGCTGGGGAGAGGGACGTCGGGGGTACCCCGCTAAGCCTGCTGCCCCCGCGGTCAGGCCCTGGGTAAGAGTAAGCAGATGAACTTTCACTGCCAACATAAATGAACTTTCATTAATGTCTGGTTAGAGTAAAGGTTACGCATCTCAAGACAGAAAAACCTATTCATTAGGAAGTCTGGGTTTTTAGTCATGACCCTAGATGAGATTTAGCACTTCTCCTGTGAGATCTATCCACATCCAAGGGCCGGTAGTCGGGTATAGAAGTTGTTCCCAGACCACAAATCCTCCTGATCTTGGTGAGTGACTTTTCCACTAGTGTCACACTGAGGTTGACATTTGTTCTGGGTTTGGACAATCCCACGTAACACGTTCATGTCCTCAATCAGATGAATCATTTTCCCTTTGGTTCACTTTTGCCCAACGTTGTTTCTCCTTTTCTGTTTTTCTCAACCATGTTCTCCTCCTTTCATCCCATAATTTTCAATCCTCTCCCCTCTCCTCCCTTGCTCCTGCATCTATTTTTTCTTTGTTTCCCCCTTTTTCCCTCTTATCCCATCCAATCTTCTGTCCTTCCCCCTTCCTCCTCCCCGTTTTTACACTTCCTCCCCATCTCTCCGTCCTCACCCCCGTTTTCCCTCCTTTTCCAATCTTTTTCTCATCTTCCAGCTCTGTCACCCCCCCTCTTCCCTCCACACCTTCCCATTCATTTCTATCTCATTCTCTCCCCCTCAACCTCTCCTCCTCTCCCTCCCGCCATCTTTTTTTCCCAGCAGTCCCCTGCGGTGTTGCAATCACCTCTGCTGCTGTTGATTAAGCTGAGAGAGATTGGCTGTCCACGACCCAATAACCCCTGAGGGCGCCGGGCTGGGCGCCTCCTCCCCATCTCTCCCCCTCCTCCCCCCTGCATCTGAGCCAGCTGCAATCTCTCCTTTCATTTTAATTTCTGCCTTTCTCTTGTCCACCACCCTGACCTTTTTGTCCCTTCATCGCCTCCCTTTCCTCTTGTATCCTTACGTCCTCTCCTCTTGTTTTCTCTCCTCTCTTACCTCTCCTCTTTCTATCTCGTCTCCTTGCCTCTCCCTTCTTCAATTTTCTCATTTTTCCTCTCCTCTCAATTTCTCTGACCTCCTCTTCTCTCTTCCTTGTCTTTTCTCCTCACATCTTCTTTCCTTTCACCTCTCCCCCCTCTTATTTGACCTCCCTCCTTTCCTCACATGTCGTCACCCCTCCTCTCTTCTCCTATCGTTGAACTCTTATCCTATCACACACCTTTTACTTGTATTACGTGGCAGAATAATCTCAAATAAAAGGACAATTTACTGTTTTTTTCTGTGTTTTCAGCCACATTGACTGTGACCTCTGCCCTGTTACACTGTAGACCAGACCCCCTCCACACACACTAAACCCCTATAACGGTCTACATCAGGGGAAGAGTGGGGGCTGAGGCTTGTGGGGCTCCGCCCCTGAATGGTTTCTCAAAAGCCCATGTTTTAGGCTTAAAAAATACCTTAAATGTTCTATAATTCCATCCTCAATCTCTCTGAATGAACGAACCATGAGACCATAAACTCATGTTTACAATGTTCCTACTATGGAGACATCGGGGGGAGAACACTTCTGGACCATACTTGGCTAAATGCAGAGTTTGAATTGGGAGAATACGTGTGCCGTGACTGAGGCTGGGTATCTTTGAAATATTCTCAATACCAATACTTACACCAATAGAGTACTTCATTTGATACCCATTATGTACAGATGTTGGAAGCAACATCAGAAAGGTTTCAACATGTATGGACAGTATTTCCTCTATATTCATGTACCGCTGCTAAAATATAAAACAAACATTCATATATTCAAGTGCCCAGGGAATAATCAGTTAAAACTTATCTTCATTGTTCTCTGTGGAGTTTGCAGGAAGTGGAGTGGTCACTGCACCAGACTCTAGAAAAAAATAGTCTTTTATATACGCTACACTGCTTGCCAGCAAACGCTTTTAATAAGTACCATGTGGATCTAATCTATTCCGATATAAAAGAATGCTTCATGTGAATTTAGAAATGTGACTGATGCTAAACATTTGAAAAATCAACTGATGAATATTTAGAGGACTTTTTAAAGTGTTACATTTCAGAAGAGAGCTAGGTAGGGTCTTATGTGGAAGAATAACTGTTTAATTGAAGTTCATTGTTGGTTAACAATGAACTTCTTGTTATTCACACTATGACCTGTCCTTTCAAGGAAACAGAATGTTTACATAATAAATAATTGAGAAATGAGCTGCAGTCATTTATAGAAACGTAGTTGATCTACTAATCAGACTCGGAAGTTTTCATTAACACAAAGTATCAAAAAAATTGTTGCTCTGGTATTGGTATAGAAAAATGTATAAAAACGATAGCCGGCCCTAATTTCTCTAATTATACTTCTTCTACCCTTTTACTTTTTTCTCTCTTTTCAACATCCCAACTGTTCTCCTTTCATTTTGAAATCTTTGCTCTGTTCTGTGTGTTGGCCGGTCAGCTCAGTGGGGGAAGGGCTGTTCAGGACGCAAGGTGTGTGTGTGTGTGTGTGTGTGTGTGTGTGTGTGTGTGTGTGTGTGTGTGTGTGTGTGTGTGTGTGTGTGTTGTGGTGACTGCAGGCTGCTAGTAATTGAAAAGCCGGGACGCCAGTGACTGCAACCCCCGTGACCTCCTATTGAGAGAACAACCATTGATTTCTACACCAAGAGGGTGAGGACTAAAGTAAAAGAGAAATTAGAAGAAAATAAAACGGGAGAACAGAGAGGAAGAAGAAAGGAGGGCAGGGACGATGGAAGGAGGGGTAGATAAAACTTGGTTGGATTTAACTGTTATTTTCATGCAGTCATTTACTAATTGGGATTAATGCTGATGTAAAAAAAAAATGTAAAAAACCATACAAGAATAGCAAATAAAATGAATAAGTTAATTTGACAAACTGTCAATAAGTGAGTAGGAAGAAGTATCAACCTGTTCTCACTGCCAAGGCATCAAATAATGCAGCTTTGTCAGGTCCCTTGGCTCCTGACACTGACGTTCATTTAGTGTCGGTGTTTGTATGTGATGCAACCACCTGCTGCATTATGGGTAAAGCACCAGACGTAGAATAAAGAAAGAGATGGTCCACACAGGGAGGGAGGGGAGATGGATGAGTCAAACAAACACAGGACTTTCATCCAGGAGGCCGTTGTTCGTGTCCCGTGTGAAACTAAAAGTAAACATTGACATTTTGTCACATCAGTCGTTAGTTATATGAATCATTAGTGTCGATAGTCACATGACACATCTGTCTCTTCCTCTAGGTAATGCACTTCTCCTAAACCCATCTGGTATTGTTGCCTAAACCTACCTTCCTGGGAAGTCGCCCCCTGATGGCCAGTAGAGAGAATGCATTCAACTTGCATTCTCTCTGCTGGCCATCAGGGGGCGACTCCTCTGTTTGCAAAAAGATCAGATTGCATGGAAGTCCCTCATCTCAGTAAACATGAGTTTATGGTCTCAATCTCTAGTTTCAAGTCTTCTTCAATCCAGCATGATGTTTGTTTAGTACATTATGGTCCATTTAGAGTCAAATAGACCAGAAAGCAGGGGATGCTTTAGGGGGCGGGGCTACCTTGACAGGTTGCTACCACGCTACCAATGCAGTTAGCTACTAAGAAGACTTTAACACTTATCTGTAAAGTTGACCTTGAATTATGAAGCTAACTTTGTTAACCACTTCACACCAGAATCCGGATGGATCCAGTTCCAGGAAGGTTGCTGCTCGGGGGTTAGGGTCCACCCGTCGCTCCTCCACAGTCGTAATTCGGTCACTTCCATTCACTGGTTGCAAAAATACCAAGGTGGCAACGGCCAAAATTCACAATGGCGACGGCCAAAATGCCTAACTCGTGGCTTTACACTGTAGTCCACAAACCAGTGTGTGACGGCACGATGACTACGTTCACTTCTTATATTCAGTCTCTGGTGTCAAAAACATCTGAACATTATGAGTGAATGTTTTGCAGGTGTGTGTACAGGATGATCTCGTTTACATCCCTACAGAGGTTTTATGTGGGAACAGTGAGAAGAATATTTGTTTACCTCTGTAAACAAACCCCTGCAGAACTCACTTGTGTTAATGAAGACCAACATTTAAAGTGAGTCTCTCTTTGGTTTCCCAGCCTTCGTCCTCCTTATCAGACATCTGACCCACAGGTAATAGAAAGACAATGTCACCAGATTAACAGCTACAGGCCCGGACCTCTGTTTCCTTGGCAACTGAGAGAGCGGGAGGATGGGAAGGAGTGATTAAAGGACCAAGAGGGGGAGGTTAAAGGAGAAAAGTGACGAGGTGGATTGATGTGAGGAGATGGATGCTGGGTTGATTACACAGAGAGAAGACAAGAATGAAGGCAAGAGACGCAGAAAGAGACAGGTGATGGAGATGTTAAAGACAGGGACAGGACAAAACAGATGGGGTGATGGATGAGAGAGAGGCAAAATGAGCAGGTGAGGGGAAAGACTGAACTGACCTAAAAGAAAGTGTACTACTACTGCTAATATTACTACTACTGTTAATACTACACCAAATGCAGATGGAACCCAAGGTCCCTAAAAGTCTTATGAGGCAGTTTTTTCCACCACTGTCGCTGAACTCTTGCTCCTGGGTGAAGATGAGACTTTGAAAATGTATTGACTCTGAAAATCATGAGTGTGTTAGTCCTGCTCTGTGTAAAGTGTCCTGAGATACCTTTTGTCGTGATATGACACTATCTTGAATTTTGAAACTAAAAGTAAATGTTCGCATTTTGCCACGTCAGTCATGAGGCAACGTAAGCATTATGGTTGCAGTTATGGAGAGATCCTGAACATGTTGTGTCTCAATTCTCTGACTTTTTCTGTATTTAACCAGAACATCGTCCTTCCCTCACATGAAAGTGCTGCCGTTCCTAAACATGACTCAACACATTCTCACTCCAAAGTGTTATATAACACAAATCTCAGCGCTCCAAACCTTCCAACTATCAAACTCTCACTTTTGCATGTCAGTCGCAGAGTGTGAATATATGCTCATAAGATGAGTAATGTCTTTTCAAAATAAACTCCCGTCGTCACAGGAAGGTAGGTTACGCAACAAGAACACTTAGTTAGGTTTCGTAAAAGAAAACAAGTCACGTGACCATCGACGCTAACGATTCACGTTGCTAGCGACTGACCCTCCCTCCCCGTGTGGACTCTCCCTCTCTTTACACCACGCCTGGTGCTCTTAATGCAGCGGGTGTTTGCCTCACATACCAGTATTCACATGCTAAATGAACATCGTGTCAGACAGACCAAGGAGCACTAACTAAGCTGATTATTTGACGCGTTGGCAGCGAGAACGGGTTGCAAAGAAACATCGGATGTTTTGGCGGAAAACAATAAAATATGATGTGAGCAAATATTTTACTAATAAACATGAGATGTTTTATTCTGTTAAAATCCCCAAAAGTGAAATCTAAGCACATAAACCTGCTATTGTGTTTCAAATTGGGACATTTTTAGTAGAGAAAGAAATAACAGGAGGAGCAGTTGTACATGGATAAGACCATTGTGATTTCTTTATTGATTTTTTTCTTCTTTTATACATAGAGTGGAACAACAGTAATTCTCCCAATATCTCCTTCATGTTTGATCATCGTTTTATTCCACACCAGAAGTTTTCAGTCACTTCGCTTTTTCTGTTCCAACCAATTGTCAAAAATAAAAATGCATCATTTGATTTTTTTTACATTTTTTTTCGTGACTGTAAGACAACCATGAAAGAAAATGGTAAAAACAAATTAAAAGAAAGGAAGAAACACAAAGAAAAGGAGAAGAAAGGGTCAGTAAACTGAAAGGAATGAAATATTGTTTTGGGTGAGGTTTTGGCGGGAGAGAGTGTGATTGGATGATTTGGTCAAACTCGATGTTTGGGGAGGAAACTGCTTGACTAAGTAATCGGATACAGGAAGTAGTAACTTAAAAAAGTGGACTGATTGTGATTTGGTTCATGGATCTGCCACTTTCTAACTGTAACTCTGTCTTCATGGGAAATGTAGTTAAATGCATATTATGTTGATTTAATCTGGTTTGTTCACTACGGAGCCCCCAAGTCCCAAAACATGCTATGTATGTCCTTATCCACATCGGTTTACAGGAAGCAATTTTTCAGCATTTAGCGCTTTAATCTTTGTGCTAAAATTAATCTGGAAATCTTGCATCTGAACTTCAACATCCCAAAAAGATAACCTACAAATGCAAAAAAAAACAGAAGCAATTTGCAAGCCCATTTAAAAAAAAAAAATATTGCAATAAGAAAGGTTTCAGTTGCATGTTCAGAAGTTGCTTTCTGCTCTGAAGCTAATCGGGGATGGAAGAGGGGCCTGGCAGGGCTTCCTTACCTAGTTTTCTTTAAATAACACTGCAGGAACTTTAATACTTCAACAAGAAACACTGAGGGATTTATTATTTTGGCCTTTCAAACTCGCCGAGCTGATTTACCATCTTATCTTCCTGTCTCTTTGACACCGTTGAATTTTCATTGTTACTTTCACTTTGTTCTTTGGGCGATTTGTTCCCTCACTCTTGTTGTTCAAAGATGAAGATCATTTATCTGTCAAATGAAAACTGAAATCTACTTGCAAACAACTATCCTGATTCACCTCCTGGTACCTTGTACTAGGGATGAGTGTATTTCTTAATTGGACAGTTGGTTTTAAATGGATGGCTAATCATTTGATTGGACAGCTTGTACTAGTTTGTAGTTTGTACTTCCTCAGCATCACACTGCGGGTAACTATTTTCTATGTAGCTCATAGGAAACCTCATGATGATGATTATTATTAGCCTAGACGCTGACGCTTCCCCCTCTGAAACCGAATATCAGCAGATGAAAGGTCACACTAACGCGAGATGCAACACAAAGTTCTGTGTGTGTGTAGCATACAGTATCAGAAATAAAATGAGAGGATGATAATAATAAGGTTAATAATAAGTATCACAATGCATTACACGGCTAGCTAATTGTAAATATACTCATGCATAAAATCTGGACTATAGCACTGCTGTATGGATAATGTAGCGTTAGAACAGGAAAGGAAGGACACCAAAACAAGAGTTTTTAAAAGAAAATGATTCATGAATATAAAGTGAAATGTGGCTGGATTTAAAACGAAACCGATGGATCAAAGAAGCCGGTATTATTCTGGGAGTCATTCCAAAGATGTTCCCAATCCCCCCGCCCCCCCAAAAATCCCACATTAGGGGACAATGACCCCGTCAAAAGAACAGAGACAGAAAAAAAGAAAATTATAAATCCCTCAATCCTTGGCAGATGGGATAGAGAGAAAACTGTAATACATCATCAAGAAAGAGAGCATAGAAGAAAACAAGCATTTTTCATTTTTGGTTTTAGCGCACCTTTTTTAACGATTACAAAAAAAAACATAAAAATGTGTAAAGCTTTTTTCCCCCACATTTGTTTCGCTTTAAAAGTTACAGTTACCGAAGGAGAAAAAGTAAGAAGAGCAAGTGAATAATTTATGACATACGCTATTATAACATCATCCTAACACTAGTGTCTATGAGGTATATCTGCAACAGTTTGGTAAAGAGAGCACGGTCTGCGCACAACTAGCACGGTTTGCCTCCATGTTTGTTCATCGTTTAAAGCTTTGCAACCATTTGAAGAAAGAGGAGGAGGAGGAGGAAGAGGAGGAAGAAGTGAAATGAGGGAAAGAGCTGGTCTCAAATTTGTGTTAAATGCGTTTACTTTTAACGGTCATATAGATAAAGAAGCCTATGATCGCACATTTGCTCATTCAAGATCTTAGCGCAAGATTTGAATTACTTTCATCGCAAAATTGGCATCCTGTAAGAAAATGTTCTTATGGTGAGATCGTAAAATAGTTTGTACATTGACAGTAGAGTTTTCGTTTTTTGGGTTTTTTTTCCTTGTTTGATTCATTTCTACGTCTATAATATATATATATATATATATATATATATATATATATATATATATATATATATATATATATATATATATATATATATATAAATAAAAAAAATGGGACATTGCAAATGAAGACATCAGCAATCATGTTAAATTTGATTACTTCCTTAAATTTTTACCTTTCACAATAAAAGTCCTTGACATATACATGGCATAACTTCATGTCCCCGGTGTGAAAAGGCCTCAAGACTGGAAGCAAAATAACACTGCTGGATTTAGAGATCTCAGGTGTTCATCTTTATTTCATATGGCTGTTTTTATGGAAAAACAATGCTGTCTTATGACATGTCTTCTAAGAGATATGACTCCTCAGCCTTCATTCTCCTGCATGATTTCACTATCCTTTGTTCTTCCAGCCAGGTGTGTGCAACTCATATTAGATTTCTTGAGGTTTTTATGTGTTTTGCAATTTGGGTTGATGCTGATGTTTTGCATTGAAACACGTTTTTTTGGAATATTGTTTTTTGTGTCTCCTGATCTTTTAAGCTCACCAAATGGTTGGTTGATCCATCGCTTTGGTTCGGACTGTTATAATCCAAAAAAGTATTGCGTTGATTGCTATTGAATTCTGCACGATATTTAAGGTCCCCACAGGATAAATTGTAAAAGTTTTGGTGAACATCAGGTCAAACTTTTATTTCTCCAACACTTTGGTTTATGACCAAATATCTAAAAACTAACAACATGACTTTGTGTTTAGGGATATTTAGTAGCCTAAATGTTAACATGCTAAACATCAGCATTTTATTGTTTGCAGAAATTCTTTATTTTTAGCTTCTCTTTGAGAAGGCAGGACAGTGACTCATGGCAACGGGAGAGCAGATAAGCTTCCTCGTTCAATTTCACTATTGACTTATTGTGTATTTGACTACTGACGGTTATACGAACCGTGGGGAGTTTATTAGGCTTCAAACAGATCAATCAGAAAAGTTGAGCCTTGAGCTCAAAGGGTCAGAGCAGCGTTGCCTCACTGTGGTTGCTACACAGCACAAAGTTGGTACCAATCAGCCATATAATTGCCGTTAGCAAGAAAAGGTAAAATAGAAAAAAGGCAAGAATGTTGTTGGGAATATAAATAGCCCAGAGAAGTCCTGCTGTTGACAAAGATTCAGCATGTCTACTAATCCAATCCAAGTTTTTTTTTTTTTTTGGAACATAAAACATAAAACATAGCTTACATGTTTCAGTGCAACGCAGCGTTTTTGCACATTAAAGTCACAGGACCTCACTAAGCTTCAAACAAGAAGAGCTTGTCAGATGGTATAACAACATGTACATTAACACCCTCTCTGATGGCAGAATTAGGCAGTATAATCCTCATTTAGGAACACTTTAGTCTTCATGGCGCTACATAGTGTGTTTGAAGTAAGCTGGCTAAACTGGCTGGTATACTACAGCGGTATGAACCATAACCAAACAACTTTGAACAACAACTTGAAATAACTACATAATGAGGATTATTTTTTTTTTAAAGTCAGAATTCATGATTTGTTGGTCTCTCTGCAATAAGACAAGCAAATAACTTTTGAAATGATTGTTTTCTGAATCCCATTCGGATCGATCGGAGGTAGGCTATGCTAGCTGCTCCATCAACACAACATAGTATAGGCATAAATACGATAGTCTCTGGTTCCTACACATAGTTTGGTTCAGTCTCTGTACTAATGTGAGGTACTATCGTAGACCTCTGGGGAATCACAGACCGCTACAATATGTTTTGGCTCCATTTCTGCTTCAGTGACTACAGGAGGAGCATCTCAATGCTGATAGGCTTTTGTGTCACGCAAATTATTTGCCTCAATCGCATCACGTCATTTGTAGGCAATAGTGCCAGTGAAAAATTTGCTTCGCATTTGGTGAGAACGAACCCTTCAAACTCAAGATTTCTTCGTCAATTTCGCCAACAAATGAAAAAACTACAAAGTAGAACCCACTGGGTCCATATTTGATCATCATTACCTCTTATATTCACATTCAACAGCAGGCTTTTTTTGGTACATTTAAGGTTGAAGTTATTTTCGTCTATAGACCTATTACAGCCAACGTCATCATAAAAAAGAATGCGCATTTTGGCAGAATTTTTTTTTTGTCCCAGCTGTGCAGACAATTAAGAAGCTTTAAACACTGAATTAAAACTTTTACCATCATCTAAATGTCTGGTTGTAACATGACTCGTAGTAACTCACATAAATGGTTGGCGTACAAAATAAACACGGATGTTCATTGAAGTGGATTAAAGGCTTCTACAAGGACACCTACATGTTTATATGTGGCCATTTGCTAATGTTTTATACCCACTCAATAATGGCACACATCTGGAAATGTGTTTAAGTTGCATTTGCTATCTTTGGCTATTGTCGTACTTCCATTACAAAACTGCGTACGTCATCATTGGTTACAAACTGTAAAAGGGTATAAAAGCCTTTTTGTTGTTTGTTATATTGCTCAACCTAAAACTTCTGCTCATGAGGCTCAGACTCCGACAAATGAAGAATTTAGTATTTCTGTGTGTACTCCCTGATATACAGCAACCAGCCCCACTACATCTGCCTCTTTCCCCTTTACACTCTTTCTTTTTAAGAACAAGAGACAAGGCAAGGCCAAGAGAGGAGGGGGAAAGACAGAAAGAGGGAGGGAGAGAAAAGGAGAACAAAATGAGGCATCATGAAGAAGACAGAGCAAACGCATTGAGCTGAGCGCAGACCGTACTGAAGAGGACAAAAAATCTTTGGTTTCTTTGGTTTCATCAACACGATTAAAAGGACAAATGGAAAGTCAGCGAGGTAGCCTCTCTGGTTCTCACTATTGAAATAGAAAGTTTTTTTTTCTTTTTACACACACACAAAGTCAGTCTTGGAAGCAGCTAGCTTTAAGGGACTCCTCAGTTTTCCGTCCTAATGAGTGAAACAAGTCGGTGTGTTTGCATTCACGCAGTCAAGCCCACACACACACACACACACACAGATGTTCGGGGAACAAATGGGAAACATCGCAGGCATTCTCCTGTAGTGGTGGTGTGTGTTAACATCACATTGTATTTATAGTAACCTGGGTAAGCTCTTATACGGACACAGAGGATCATTTTCTTTGGGATAGGAATTGCACTAAATGCCATGTCGTACTTTATGTTGTTCCTCGAAGGCTAAGTGTTTCTGCTGAATGTTGGAGAGGACATTCTTACTGTGAGCATTCACTCGGGCAGCTTATGTTGAGATAATTAAACCATTTTTCTCTTGAGTGCAATGTAATTATTCAGTGATCATCGAAATGTTTTTTGAAGCTTGTTGAGTTGTACGGAGCCCCAAAGTGTACACTAGAAACTGGTGCAAAAGTGGTGGAGATTTAGCTTGAACGCACCCCTTTACAAATGTTCTGGAAAACAGAAAATCCTGTTGCCAGGAATGCTTTAAAATGAAACAAGGATGAATAGAGTGTTTAATAAAGTGGCTGCGGTGGGCCCCTGTTTCTGAAAAGTGAAGCCAGGCTGAAGTGCCCTAAACTTGCATTCTCTGTGCTGGCCACCAGGGGGCGACTCCTCTGGTTGCAAAAAGAAGTTTGATTGCTTGGAAGTTTATGAGAAATGACCTTACATCTCACTTGATTCAAATAGACCATACAGCAGGGTATGCAACCTTGTGATTGACAGGTCGCTACCACAGTGTTTTCCAGTCTTAAGCCAACTTCTGTAACCCATCAGATTCTGTGACCGTAGAGGACGCTAACTCTGTGTTAGCCTGTTGTCTGTGGTAACAGAATCTGATGGGTCACAGAATTTGGTGTAACACTGGTTTGGGAGTTGTTCTTATTTTTGTTGAAGAACTTTAACAGTGTTTTCAGTTTATGAAAGTTAATTGTAACATTTTGGTACCCAATAATGTATCATTAAGCATTAGGTTGTACTTAGCTCCACCCTCTTGTGTAACTTTTGGTTCCAAAAACAAGATGGTGAAGGGCAACATAATGAACTTGAGGCTTCAATACCAAAACCGATGGTTGACCACTTCTTATATACAGTCTATGCTGCATCCCATAATAGTTTTTGCTGATGTGCCCTTTGGAGCTCCTTATTTTTTAAATGTTCTCGTTATCATGAAACAATTATTTCTGCCCATGTCCTCTTTCCATAGACGAGTATTTTGGATATTTTTTTAATTTAGTCATAGCATGTGGCTAATATCTGCAAAATGCAACAAATAATCTTGTCTAGGAGTTGAAGTGCACAGAGAGCTCGATTTACACGCAGCTTTCTTTTTGGGGGGCATAAAATGGTGCTTTTGAACATGTGTATACTGTATATACATTTGACAAAGTCAATTTGCGAATAAGACCTTAACCAGGGTATGAGCTGCATGGATGGAAACACACACTGTTTATTGGCCTCTCAAGGATTTCAGTTATCTTTGGTGAGTCAGTTCATGTCAACGTGTGGCCCTTACTTCACTTGATCAATTGTCACTAGAACATCAGTCTGAAATTCATTGCTTGTTCAACAATGGTCAGCAGGAGGCAAACAAATTAAAAACAAAACAACCAATAAATTAGGCATAAAAATCCCAAGGTGGAAAAGAAAAACAGATGCAGTGCTCATCAATTGGTAGGCTATTATTTGTCATAAAGAGATTGTTTTCATTTTTGAAAAATAAAAATCAAGACCAGGACAAAAACAAAACTATATTGGCTAAAAGGTGTGAGCAAGTGTTGACATTCAGAAGTACGCAAGCCTAATCTGACATTCCTACATTGTTCTGTCATTAATTAACTCTAAACATTCATAAAACAACATTTCATTTGCTTTTTAAAGTAAAGCTAACTAAGAATAAATTAACAGGCCTGGCATAAGCACTGCATCTTTGATGCAACTAACATTCTTAAATACTCATAAATATCCATTAAAAACAATTACATCTAATTAAATAACATTAAATTATTGAGTACAAAACTAGTGTGTTCTAAAACACCTCATAAATAAATACAGCATTGAACAGAAAGAAAAAGGAACATACAATGTAAACTTTGGCAAAGCTAATCATCAAGGGTAAAAGGATTCAGAGGGAGATTTGGCAACAAAATTTGTTCGCTTAAATTAAGTCACAATTAAAAAGAAAACATAAATTACATTAAATAAAAAAGAAATCACATATTGCAAAAACCTAGGAAGGAACATAGTAATAGTAGACACACAAGTATTGGCAAATCATTTTGAAATACTTAAAAACAAGCAATGAAAACCTCTTTGGGACAGTTTTTGGTATCATACCCATTTTCTTTTTTTTGGCAGGTTTAGCCTGTGTTACATCCAGACAGAACTGCAAGTGGGAATGGAAAATGTCCGCCACCCCCTGAGCCACAAGCCACGCCCCTCCTTTGGATGTAGCCAATAGGATGGGAGGGTCAGGTGGGCGGAGGATTTCTTTGGACTAGAAGCCTTACATACAGAAAGAGAGAGAGAAAACTAAGGATAAAGCTATTTGACCGATATTTTAGCAGTTTCTCTCAGCCGGCGTCTTGTTTTTTGGTTTTGTTTCATTTATTGTTGTTGTATATACGGAGTAGCAGCATAGTTCCTCCCCCCCAAAGAGCAAGCTAACGTGGGTTTGTTAGCTAACAGACAGTTAGCATGTCCAATCATCACTTTCTCTGAGGCTCCTCCTCCAGCAAGGCATTGTGGGTTATAAAAAAAATGTGCTGTAATGGTATTTCTAAAATTTGCTCTCCTCCTCGTTTAAACTTTGCACCCAAGCCAGCAGTACTTTTTTGTAAGCTAAAACTAATGAATCCCCTGGAATATCCAGTCCATTGATTTTGGTCAGGCACCACATCTCTTTTTTGAAATTTAGGATTGGAATTCAGTGGGTTGGTTCCCTGTTTCAAATTTATGATTTTTGAGAATGGATGACTTCGTGTTTTTCACTCAGTTACTACTAGTCTGCTTCAGCCAGGTCCTGCTAGGTTTGGGTTGAAAGTTGAAAAAATTCAGAGGCGGAGAGTGAAACATGATGTTACAGACATTGATCTCAATGACAGATTCACTATCTGTTCTGGACGTTTAAATGACTATGGAGACAAGAAGAAAAGGTGTCGGTGTGCTACTACAGGAAATGTGTACAGCAGGAAATCTTTGGTATGTACTGTACGTTTCGAATAGCATTACGTTGTCACTCTCTCCGCAGTAGGAAGTGTGCCGGACAACAGCTAGCGGGACATGAAAAAGTGGCTGAATCCCCAGATTGGGTGGAAGCAAAATGGAAGATGGAAGCATTTGAGTAACAGTCAACAACTAGTTGATGTTTTTTTTCTCTTGATGCAGGCGCACCAAGCTGCTTGTGTCAAACCGCATGGACGTGAAGCAGGAGGGGGAAATTAAACCGTCCCTGTGCTGTTGTCTGGCAGCTTTTGTTTCTACTGCTCGAGATTGTTGGAGGTAGACTTTGTCCTGTGGAGAAGGTAATGACTTGTGGTGGGGAAAACAACAACACACAAACAGCAACAGAAGCCATCTGAGAAAAACTTCTGAACTTTTTCTTTCTTCGAGCATCAGACCTTTACGGTGTGGCTATGGTCATGGGTGTGAAGGATTTATTACTATGATGGCCGACTGTGTTGACGCCATGCTGGAGGAATGACCAATCCAAATACGAGATGGATTCATTCAAGCTTTGAAACATAAAAAAACTGTACAGACACATATGAGTGTCTGCTGTGGCTAAATGAAACTAGCTAGCTAGCAAAATACTAGTTATATCCTGAAACAAACTTTAGTATTGTGGCTAACTTTATCAACTTGAATAAGAATAGAAGGAGATGTTACAGGCTTGAAAGTTATAGAAATAAACCAGCTTGAGCCTACATGCTAACACAGAATGCCTGTTGTGTAACAGATGTCGTAGAATAATAATTAGTAAGTGAAAAGTCCAGATTTTACTTTTTGGGGGGAGGAAGACTGCGACTGGAGTTAACGGTGAATCTTTGGTTTGATAGCTGATGAGGTTTCTGTTGTTCTTTTAACCATTTTTTACTTTGAAAAACTGCATAGGCACACGTTAAAGACACTCTTCAACCGTGAGAGACACATTAATGTTCTGCCTTTTTTGGGGGGCGGAGGGAAGAACATGGTCAACGGCATCATCCGTTGGTTCCTTCCCTCCTTCCCGTGTGGTTTTACCCTTTTCAGTCCCCAACTTGCTTCCCCTTAAAGATGGCCTGACACATCATCAGGCAGAACAAAGCTACTTCTCCGATCCCATGATGTCATCCTTCCTTCGTCGTCCTATCCTCTTCGTCGTCAACGACATCCTCCATTGTCGACATCGTCGCCACCACTCTTTTTTTGTGTTTTTTTTGTTGTTGTTTTTTTTGGTAATAATTCTCTTCCATCTTCAGTTTTTTCCGTTTGTTGGAACAGTTAGGTGCAGAAAAAGGTTTTCTTTGGTTTCGATTTGTCAATAAATAGAAAAAGTCTCAAGTGTCCATTTTTTTTATTTTAAATCGTTCTTGAAGCCTTTGGCTTGCCTCTAACCAGGCCACGACTCAACCTGGGGTTTCTAAGGAGCAGGGGCTGCTGACTGACGCCTTTCCTTTGGTTTTGTTTCTATTTTTGGTTCGATAGCTTGAGTAAGACATGATTGAGGAGTTGATTGCGGATGGTAAGGCTGTTGAAATGGTGGCGGTTGAGGTTTTTTGGGTGCATTAGTATTTACATCATGTGTAAAGGCTGTACAGTGTGACGGCATTAAAGTAAAATCAATGGGTATTGTGGGATTCGGTAGCAATGGATGCTTGGTGAAGTCTGTATTCAAACTGAGACTGCTTTTTACCAAGCATCCAACTCTACTACGCTGCAAACAAATTCCATCTTGAGTTTAATCTTTTGTCCTCAAACAGTTTTTTCTAACTGTTGAGTGGTAAATTTTACCACTATCAACACGGAATCAAGTTATTTTACAAGTGGAAAAAGTTGTCATCTTGACGAATTAACACAATTTGAGGTTTGAATATATGACTTTATTCGCGTTTGCAGCGTTATACCTGTCTTCCAGGCCACTGACCTTCTGGAAGAGACGGACCTGCCAGGCATCGTCTTTAGATTGTCCTCTTTAACTATTACAAAGGCCCTGATTCGCCTGGGCAGTTCGTCTTCCACGGGTTCAGATGGTTCACTGGATCTGCTGTTGTGTCTGTGACTCGATGCGGGTTGTGGTTTTGTTTTTGGGTTATCTGTAAAGGCAGTTGGAGGCTTCCAGAAAGCATCTTAGTTCAGCTGGATTTGAGCAATATTATACCAAGAACCAACACAGTCAAAAAATTTGGAAATATGCACAGACTCTGGACATGGACACTGGAAGATTGTGTCAAAGATTATTTGTTGAGTAAGGTAAGGATTCAGGTTATGATCATATTATCTAAAAATTAGACAGCCCTTTTGTAAGAAGGGGCCATTCGCCTCAAACAAACTCTCTTTCCTACATTGGAATAAGCATTCCACAATTTTGGTGACTTTCTGAAACAGACGATTACTCCAAGGTGTGCTGAGGTGTTACAGTAGGCGGGGTTTGAACTTTTCCTCTCAAGCTCTTTTAATTTGACATCTTTTACACAACTACTTCTATCACTTTTTCGTGTGAAGTCCAACACCGTGAATGCCTTCGAGGGTAGATTGTCGCCATTTGTATGATTCATTGGACCTCGCCTCTCTCTATGATGGGGTGAATGTGGCCATTAGGAACAGGTATAAACAGTTTGTAGCATACCTCGGCCTTGTGTGTAGCTATCGTTTTGTGCTGTCCGTGCTCATTTCAAAAAACTTTGACAGAAAATCTCAAGAACCAACGACACGCAGCCCTGAACTTTTAACTTTTTTGTTCATGCTTTGTTAGGAATTTCTTGTTTTCTGGTTGTTTTGTGTCCAAAAAATTTCATTTATATGCAAAAAGGGACTTTCCTCATTTTATTTTACATTCATCTCAACAGGGAAAAGTCACAGATAAGGCCTTGTTGTCTTGTAGCTGTAGAAATGATGCTTTGTGGAGTTTGTGCGTTGAATTGCGTTAAATCTCAAATCTACTTTTAGTTTCAGTTACCACTGTCGTCGTTTTTAGCATTTTATTTTAATAGCATATTTGTTCTTATTGATGCTAAGATGCTAGACTGGAAGCCACTGCCTTGATGGATGAGTTACCATGATAACACAACTGATGGGTGGGTGAAGCCGGGGTAAACTCTGGTTAGCTTTGGTTTAGCTGACGATGTTTCGGTCAGGGTGGGAATTCTGGGGAACAATCGGGAAATTACTCTTTAAAGTCGTGTGTGTTTGTGTAAAGCAAGTGTATTTGCTTGACTGTGTGTCCACGCGTTGTGTGTTTGTACATTACAGTGTGTGATGATGGATGCCGAATGGATTTCAGCCACTTTTTAGAAAAAATGGTATCCTGAGTTTTCTAAGATGTGAAGACCACTCGGCTTGGCAGAGAGCCCCGGTTCTATTGCAAAGAAAATGTGCTTCAAGATTGTGCTCACATACGTTGTATATATTCATATATAATACACTAATACGCCACTGACCGCTAAGTATGCTGAGAGGGAAAGCTTGTATGTTGGTGAATGTTTGTTCATCTGTGTGTTTGTGCTTGCATATTTTGCCATTTCCCAACTTTAAGAATCCTCACTGACTCCTTTAAAGAGGCAAATCCTTTGATGTTACACTTTTTTGGAGGGGAAAAGTTGTTTACGTTGCCATTATTTAAGTACATATCAATCAATCAACAACCTTTGAATGGCTTTATAACTCTCCAATTCTGATCTTGGGGGGAAAACAGACTTGGTTTTTCTGTCAGTGTTTGTGAGCCCAGCGGCTTAAAATCAGAGCCTGCACAGCCATTAATGAACAGATACATAAACTAACCAGTTGGAACCTCAGCCTACTGATTTAGATTGATAATTGTATGCTTGATTGAATAATTTTAACATAAGCTCCACTAGCATTTCCTGAGCACACTCAGTTCGAGCTAGTAAGTGGGCCTCATGCCAAGATTATTTTGTCAAACACTGAATGGTTTCTTATGACCGAGAAATGTCACCTCATACATCTTTGGTTTGGTTAAAAAAAAAAATTACAGTTCAACTTCACCCTCAGCTGCACAAACTGATCTCCTTTGGTTTTAAATAACAATTCAGCAATGACAGCTTACTGAATTTGACCTCGCAATCTCCGAAATTCTAAATGTGAAAGTATTCAACTCAGATGCGTCATTGCCATCTTTGGGACATTTGAGGGTCAAAATACCACACAGAGAATTTTTCATAAAGGTTCTATTGGTTTCTTGTTTAGTTGGTTGGTTTCCTAGCTTATATATTGCATAATAGAAAACACACAACGTCTTCTAGTCTTTGGTATTTGGGCTAGTGTGTTAGCGTGTTGTCCTAAAGGAGACATCCGCCGTGAAAGTCTAGGATTTAAACGTTTTTTCCCCAGTGAGGTTTCTAGGTTTTATGGGTAAGTTTACCCTTCAGCTTCTTTATGGATTCGCGATGGATTTGCAAAAGGCGGTTAGGCTACAAACAATGCGTCGCAGTGAGCAGCCCCTCTCTCAGTTTGTCACCCATGACAAAAGAAAAACGGACAAACAAACAAAAGAAAATGTAAAAAGTTTGGTTTTCCTCCTCATTTCGACCGGACGAAACTTCGACCCGCACCCCCAACCCCTCCATCCCTCCCCCGTATCTCCGTGCCCCGTTCCACCCGAGATCCCCTCCCTGTCCCTACCCTCCCCTCCCCCCTCCTCGCTATCTATTATCACGCTTTGGTACAAGTGCTGGACGCCGAAGATTGGGCGCCGGGGCTGCCTCCGTCGTCTGTCCATTTGTCCAGGCTCCGGCGGCGGGCGTTCATGAAGAAGTTGCTGACGGTGGTGAGTTCGAGGCCCAGCTGCTGCGAGATGGTCAGCTGCATCTCCTTGGATGGTCGCTTGTTCTCCTTGAAGATGGCCAGCAGGGTGCGCCGCTGCAGGTCGGTGAAGACCAGCCGTGACTTCTTTGGTGTGTTGTTGCGGTCCTTCGCCGTGTCCTGCTCCTTCCGTTTGCACGCTGCGAGGAGGGGGGGAGGGGAGAGAAGACAATGAGAGTGGAAAGCGGGGTGATGGGAAGAAGAGACAGGAAATAAATCTGTTAGTGTTGTTTGTAGTATTTGAACAACGGTTAAATATTGGAGGAGGCTTAAAGTCCATGTCTTACAAGAAACACAAAGCGTAGTCTTGACGACTGAAGTGCATGTTCCTGTGTACATCTCATGTCTGTGCAGCAGTCTATTTGAGTCTTCCACTGTGTCATTACTATATTTTACCAATACAGCTAAGGCATTTCACTTATTAGGTAGGATACAAGAGAATCACATGAGAAGTAAAAAAGCAATGTGAAAGTTGGAGATGCAGTGTGAAGTTTAATGATGAATGTTGAGATATTTTGCATGTTTTCAACCTTAATCCGTTGGCTTAATTTAAAACAAAAGCGTTTTCCTGTTTGGTTCATTTTTAAGTCTGGTTTCAATTTAAGTGGTTGGTGGACTAGTTTTGAAGCCTTGAGGTCGGCATTTTGGCCCACATCATCTTGGATTTTTGCAACCAGTGAAGGAAGTGACCATATTTGGACTGTGGAGGAGCAACGGGTGGATCTGACGAACACAAGCAGCAGAGGAGCAACCTTACTGGATCTGGATGCATCTGGCTTCTGGTATGAAGCTGTTAACAAAATTTACAGCAAGTGTTGAAGTTGTGTCAGTACCTAATCTTATTATTAGCGTGGTAGCAGTGGAAACGGTGGTAGTAGTCCTAGACAGTAGTGAAGGTAGCGATGGTAGCGATGGTAGCTTGGTAGCGACCTGTAAATCACAAGGTAGCCCCTCTTAAAAGCTTTATGGTCTATTTGACACTAAATGGACCATAATTGGCAAAATTAACCTCATGCTGGTATGTTTTTACGATGTTTACTGAGATAATAAATCAAGTCAGAAGTAGTAATTTTCTCATAGACTTCCATGCAATTCGACTTGCAACCATTAGAGTCACCCCCTGCTGGCCAGTAGAGAGAATGCAAGCTGAAGGCACTTTTCATCAGGCCTTTGGGGGGGGGGGGGGATTTGCATGTTTTTGCAAGTTGTGGGTAACCATCTAGACATGACTAAAACTGTCCAATCAGACAGTTCAAGTGACTTCACCCATTGGTCTGTCCGTAATTAATCAGTGTAAACACACACACACACAAAAAACCACAAAGCACAGAAAAAGGCAACAATGTTGTATTTCCTCCCACTTGGTACAAACCGAATCTACCAAACAGCAGGTGTGAAAGCACCCAAATGGGGGGTCTGGTTTTGTCAATTGAGCTCTTTGTGGACTTCTGCTTCTTCTTGAGCTGAGTAGGTTGAGGAGGAGAAGCTCTGTGGTCTGAAAATAATCAGCTCCCTTATTGTTCATCCATCTCCAGCCAATGACACCTGTATCCTGCCTCTAATCATAGAAAATCCCTTTGAGTGTAATAACATCTAAACATGTCCCTCAGTGTGTTAGGCAGCACACTGTCTGTCTCCATATATCAGTATTTTCACAAGAGAGACTCCTCCCAGCCGAGCAGAAATATTTTTATAAATTGTTTGATTTTAATTGTTTTTATCGAGTGGGGGACTGATTTTTGTACCTAAATTAGTTTTATTCTATTGTAATCAGTGTTCATATGAACGTTCTTAAAGGGCAACTACACCCATTTTTAAGATTCATACACCCTTTTGTCTAAAATCTTCCTGAAAATAATAGGAAACGTGAACAACTCTGTCCCAAATCTAAAAGCTAGAGGGCTAAAACTACATTTTTTAAAGGCTGGAACTGCTCCATAGTCAATGATTCAAAACTCAAAACACAAGAAACATGTATAATTACAAGCTTTACCAGGATGTTGTCCTGAATATGTCTGTAATGTATTAAATACATGTGTTATACACAAATATTAAAATTCATTTCCAAAGTAGCACGAGGCCACATTTCATGCCTTTGTGTTGTAAAATGTGATGTAATTCAAGATTTCTTAGACTTTACTACGATCAAGAGGTCGACAAAAAGCCATCCCCCAACACTGTAATAGAATAATTTATACTGCTACAATATTAGAGCAATAATTGCAATAACACACCCCGTAATGTGTCTGCTGTTGTATCTCAGTCAGTCACTCAGGAGGAGATCTGTGTGCATTGGATTTGATTACCTCCCTGAATTAAGTATGCACGAGTCGGAGCCCGGCTGATCGGTACGAATCAGGTTAAGTACTTAGCTCAGTAACAAAACTATTACGTAAGAGGAAACTATCCTCGCTGTAAACACACACAAACACACACAAACGCACACACGCATTTATGGCTGCACCACTTCGTCAAATGGATTCTAAGTGTTGGGCAACGTTTTAGATTAATTTCCCCAAGAACATTACAGTATATGTTCAAGGCCTGCCTTGACTTTGGATTGTTCTTCACACCATGTTTGTTAAGTTTAGCATTGTGGCTCGTTGCTGGATAGAATGACTCAATTGTTCTTCTGTCGTCTGGCTAAAAAGGTGAAATGCTATAAAAAATTAATGTTAATCCTCCACACTGTCAGGAGTTGTAATGCAGTTTGTCACTGACAGGTGGTACTATTGATCTCTGAATATGAGGACACACACACACACACACACACACACACACACACACACACACACACACACACACACACACACACACACACACAAACACTGGGTTTAAACATATACTGAGTGTGTGTGTGTGTGTGTGTGTGTGTGTGTGTGTGTGTGTGTGTGTGTGTGTGTGTGTGTGTGTGTGTGTGTGTGTGTGTGTGTGACTCATGTTGTGGGGTCAGATTTCTGTTTACATTCACATTGTGGGGACTCACCTTTCTTTTGGGGACAAAATCCACGTCCAAGTAAAGTAAACCATTACATTTTAGAGTGAAGACTAGGTTTAAGGTTAGGGTTAGGGTGAAAACATGACTGTGTTTCAGATACAGACAGCAAAAGAGACTTTGAATCATTACATGTAAAATTGCCAAATGGAAATAATAATTATTAACATTATTATTACTGGATTTAAAAGTCTCATTCAACGTATTAAAACCTATAAAGATGGGACATAGGATATTTTATATAGAAGAACATCAACATGAGCCCAAAATGGTATCAATGTTTTGATCTTGTTTATTAAAAGCCTAAAGTAGAAACGACATGGACATTGGATCCTAATATTGACTGGGTGATAAACATGTGACTGTTATAACAAATGTGTCTGTCAACCTCTTTTTCTGTAAGTGTGTTGAAACCGTTATTTAAAGAAGGAAGGACATGGAAGCCATTTGAACTCCAACTTTTACTACTGTCAATAGTAAATATATTACACCTGCTATTTGATTACATTTGATTACTTTGTACAAGTCTTTATGCTAACTACTAATATGTTTGTTTTTTACTAGTAATGTGCCAAAACCACCCATCCACTAGGCTTTCATTGTCAAATTTAAAATCTTTTGACATTTTGTCCTTCAGTTCTAATGGGAAGAATATCCTCTCTTCGCCTTCATATTTATAATATATAATATAAGTATAATATCATAATTAAACTAAACTGAACAAAGACTAAACTGAAAACGATCATAAAACACAAGGAGGATAAAAAATTAGGTTAAACGTAGATGAAAGCATGAAATGGAGTGGAATGTTAAAATATATAAAGAATGTTTGTTATAAAACATTTTTTAAGTGATTTACAAATAGTAGTGGATCATAAAATGTTTTATCACAATAATAATGATTTAGGTTAAAATATGTCAATCTTGTTTTTGTGTGCATATACACACATACAAAAATACATCCAAAATAGTGTCACTCTCAAGAGCTGCAGTTCTATAATTAAGACTACATGAATAAATATTCATATGGGTTTTTTTGTGCACTTCTGTAGTGTTTGTTTTGCACCTGGCATTTCCTGACTGGACTTGTGTTGATCATCATGAAGCTCTGGTAGGTGTGAGTAACTGGAGGTACTTCCACCTGACAGAAAAGAGTATACAGGTTTTTATTTTCAATATTATTTCCATGCATATTTCATGCATGCATATTGAAAACAACGGTCGACAGTTCTGAGCGACTGGAGCTGCCCCGTGTTGTTTTCACTTTGATTTATACATTTCATTTTACATTTCCCGGTGCTCCCGATGGCCAGTCACAAAAACAGCCTGAAAGTGTGTCCGCTCAGATTCATTAAATTAGAATACATTGGACTATTATGTATATTAGACAACAGTTTTGTTTGGTAAATGGAAAAAACTTTAGGAGAAATGTTGTTTTTTTAAAAAAACATTGTTTTGTCACATTGTTTTGTACCAAAACCCAGATATTGTATTGGCCCAATAGTGTCAAACCATTTCAATCGTTACTTGAATCTCATCTCCGACATCCTCCCCCATAAAAAAGACAAAAATAAACAAAGACATTTTACTTAGATGACTGGATGTAATTTGCTCTCAAAATCACTCGCATGGTCACATAACAGTTATGTAAGCCCAGGTATTGCTATCAGGACCGAAAAAGTCAGATAGGCGCATAGTATTGAGTTTAATTTTAGATTCTGAGAATACAGTCCAAATTCTGACTTCAAACCCAGAATTCACTTTACAGCCAGAATACATTTTTCACATGTGGCCCTAATCGTCTTCCATACTTAATATGTAATATTGCTGGCTTCATCTGTGTGTTTTAGTGGTATCCTTTTGTCATTTGGATAAAAATGTCTTTTACATAAATTGTGGTTACTTTATTTGGACTGCTGTGTATTTTAAAATGTATGACAGTGCACAAGCACAGAAAGCGGACAAGTTTGGACTAATTTAAGTTGTGCGTAAAGCGTTTTGCTGGGTAATTTCAAACATGTGGTTGAATGAAGGTTTAAAATATAGGGAGGCTGTACTGGTCTCATTATTATGGATGTATAAGGGTTTTTGCTGCACCGCTAGAGGGAAAACAAAATATTGTAACACGAAGAATCCTCCTTAACAAAAATACAAAAACAAATTTCAGTTTCAGTTTCAATAAATTAGTAAAGAAATCCTATTTTAAATATTGTAAATAGATTCCTGATGTACACCGTTTCCTTTCTGTCTTTTCTGCTTACTGTTGCTCGATGAAAAAAGCTGAGCAGCACTTCACCCCCAAGAAATGCAGACACATTTAGGTTTAAAAAGGGAGCAATCAAAACCGCCCATCCACAAACGCAGGGTGCCGTCAATGTGGAAAGAGCACGCTCGAGTGATTCAATCAGGCTTTTTTTCCCCTCTGGTCGAGGTTACAGTGAGGATCAAATACGCAATTATATTATTCAAAAGGGGTTTACCGGTTTGAGGAGGGGGGAACGTAAGGAGGGGGGAGGGGTGGCTATGCTTTCAAGGTAAGGGTTGAATCAATTGGATCAATAAAGCAGGGTTCCTCTGTCTTTCATCAGCTCTCTTAGTCTCTCACGTAGACGTCAATGTGTTGCTAAATGCGTCTCTAACTGCAAACGAGATCAGCAGAAAACACAGAGAATCTCTCGCCCTCTTTTTCTTTTTCTCTCCGTGTGACTCAGCTGTCACAGCCTCCCCTGTCTCTTCTATTTTACACAGTAATTAAACCTACAAGCAAAGGCGTCATCATTAATCCCAGAATATCACAGCCGCTGTGATGTTATCATCATTATCTGTAGAGCATCACAATGTTGTTTATCCTGATCTTGGTCCTCGAAGTAATCATTCTTGTCACTTGTTTGGTCTTAATCAAGGCTTGGTATCAAAGTACAAGACCAATTCTTTGTCTTTTTAAGTCAGATAGTTTTTGATTTAAAACCTAATTAGGGCCGACACAATATCAGATTTTCACTACACAATGACAATAACGATATCATCGTGATATTTGTAGATTATATATCTATAGATATATAATAGTTGGAAAAAAATAAAATGCTATCAGCCAAATTTGTCATTAATGTGGGTATAAACAAAATATTCTCTCTCTTTCTCGTGATTGCTGATGCATTTAAATAGGAATAATCAGAGAATTGTGTCTGAGAACCAAATATTCCAACTTTAAGGGTAACAGTGTACACACAGTATATAAGTGAGCTTTATAGCTGTTGAATGGTGTATTTTTTTAAACTTTTGAAAGCTTGGTGAAAATGAATATCAATGTTCTTGTCTCACTCTCAGAAAGAAAATACACCGACCGAAAATGTCGAACTATTACCTTCACATCTTCACAAGCATGCACTCCTAATCCACCAGTATTTCGTTTCTCATTAACAATAACCTTCACCACCAGCTTCAAAATCATCTGCATCACGTCACAGAAATCCTCTTTCATCATCGTCACCAGTCAAAATTAATTTCTCACAACAATATTTGGTTTCTTCGCAATCGTTATCACCACCACAATTATCCTCCGATAAAATCCTCATCACAATCATCTCCATCATAATTATGACCACTTTCAATATCACGAGCATATCGTTCATCACCGTGACTTTCCCTTCACAATAAATGTCATCAACAAAAAAAACTCATCAATATCATTATCATGATATCAGTCAGTAGTATTGCAGAGTTGATTGTGCAAGGGGTTGAAAATAATAAGACACTGACAATATCAAACAATATCCATTAAATTATTGTTTAGCTCCCTGTAGCAAATCAAACGGTGGTTGTCAATCATAGCTCAGAAACTGTAACCAAACACAGGCCTGTCAAACTTTTCTCTGCATGTTGTAGTGGTATGCATTGGGGTCTAGTAAGAGAAATACTAAAACTCAACAGTTAAAGGCGCAAGAGAGTAAATTAAACCGTTTTTTCTCCTTTAACATAAGCTGCAATTGTTTGTGGAGCTGCAGTTGACATAAAATGAAAACTTCTTCCACTACTCGCACATCTCTTGTGTAGTGCTTCCCCGACGCTGCTGGTCCTAGAAAATACAAACAATATCTTAAATTTTGCAATTCCGTTTGCAGTTCACTTTTGCTGCTGGATAAACGAATGTTAGAACCAACAAGGCAGGCAGCCATGTCATTTGGCTAGCACTCCGAACGGCCATGCCCCCAATGGCCACAGCCCGATTGAACACTGCACAAGCATTTATTGCTAAATATGCTGTAAATTGCTATTTACTAGGACCAACTAGCAATTCACGATTGATCATAAACCGGTCTGGGTGTTGTACTTGTATGCGTTGAACCAGGCTAAATATGTGGTGAAATGATCGTTTTTAAGTCAGACACAGACTTGAACCACATCTGCTTACATCTATTGATTGTCAACATTTTCAAAACACAATCAGCTGTTAATACCCACTGCTGACCAAGAGGTCAAGCTTTCCAATATGACGGCTGAGAGACATTGTTCCACCTTGAAACCTTTTTTCTATTCACTTGAATGAGGTTGAGCAAAGTGCTCAACCTCAAGAGCTGGTAAAACACTCAACAGAAGAGAGTCAAAATGTCAAGGGGTGCTAAACTTCAATAGAAATCAAGGTGATGTTTTATTGAATAGTCTTTTCAAGTGAATGTTAAGAAATAAAGAGAAACAAACACAGCAGAAAGGTAAGGCAGGGGAAGAAGAACTTGAGAGGGAAAATGGATAGTAGAAGAGAAAAAGGAAGATGAGGAGGGTGGACATAAGAAAGAAGTTAGGAGAAAATGGCGATACAGAGCGGAGTTAAATCTTAACTAAAGTACATTTTTGATAAATCTTGCTTGAATACCCTCCGTGTCGCATGTGCTGGTCCCACATAAATTGTTGATAGTTGATAACGGGACCGGGGTAACCATTCTTTAGATATAACGTTGAACATGTGGTGTCCCACAGGGCTCTAGCTTAGACCCAGTTATATTCAGCCTGTGGCATTCCATTATTAGAAAACACAGTATCAATTGACGCTTTGCTAAGTCCCTCAAATGCAGACTGGCCAGTTATAGCGTAGCATCAGATTGCTGCGACCAGGATCTGACAACTATCCAGCTCTGCTCCATAAACCCTTTTACAATTGTTTCAGATTTTCTCCATTTCACGCTGGTTTTGTGGATTTGGAACTAGTCATGATTAAACGTGTAATAGTGATCCGTGACCTGTGGAGCTTATATTAGCGGAGTACAGCACATCATTAAGTAGCATTAGCGCTTCTATGTTGGTCTAGCTACTGAAGGTAGTAAATGTCTACACTTGCTTCTTAATAATTGTAACAGTGACTAAAAACCTACCTGACGTTACAGTAACAGAGTTGTTCCTTAATTTTTATTGTGGTGGGTTCACTTTTACATTGTGATCTGTAGGCTTTAGTATCTTTCTTTATCTATACCTGTTTAGCTGCTGAATCACTTTGACATCCTGAAATATATCCTTCAATCTCAAATTGAAGACCCTTCTGTCTGTATCTATCTGAATTTGTTTCTCTGTTTTTACAAAAATAGGTAATATTTTTTTGGGGACAGTGTGGGCTCCATAGTAGCCCTGACAGCGTGACAGAGTAGAGAGTGGTGCTCAGCGAATGGTCAATTTCCATAACTACATAGCCGATACCCAGCTGTAAATCTAGCTTATAATTGATTGCATTCCTTTATGATAAAAATCTATAGATTCATTTCTTCTGGCTATATATAATGAATACATACTGTATCATAAATTGAATGTGGAAGACGCATATTAAATATTAAGACAAGCACTTAACATTTTTTTCCCTGTGTTTATCATATTTAAATGAATCATTGTTTAATTGTAAATATGTGGTTTATTAATTTGATTAAATTGCTTATTGGATTTTTTAAAATATTATCTTAGTTATGAAGTGTGAATTGAAGTTTATTAAAAGTAAAATTTGAAAGAGGGGAAGTGAGTGAGCCAGCAAGCTTTGGTTTCATTTTACAGAGAGCGAGGAGAAAGAGGAGCTCAGCACAGTCATTAGAGACTGTTTTCATCCTCACCACAGAGATAGATCACAGCCTGCCAGCTTTAGCATGACGGCCTCAGCCTCCACAGTGGTGCTGATGGACACTATTTCCCACAATGCAATTATGCAACAGATATGGGGGCGCTAATCATAAAATAGTGACAAAACGTGCTGTGTTGGCCTAAATATACCCCCCCCCCCCCCCCCCCGTACAAAACTCCTGCCTTCAAAGTCAAGCTGAAATTAAAAAATGCCTTTTACATCTACAGTCATATTGTGCACCTATTTAAGAATGTGCAAAAAAAGCAATATTATCATCCATCCATCCATCAATCTGAAACTTTTAGTCATAAGGGAGGTTGTGTGTGGAGTGTTACATTCTAAGCCCGCCCACTTTTAAGATGTCCAATCAAAAATGGATTTGATTGAAAGCCCTCTTGTAACTGTACACTGTTCAAATGTCCCGTTTCACTGGGGAATACTACCAGTACAGGAAATAAAGACACTCTTAACTTCTGTTTCCTGGACTTTAAAATCTATCAGACATTCAATATGTCAGGTGATTTCCAAATTTTGTTAAGTATAATATGCATTTTTTACCAGCTACACATGATTATGGAAAGAGATTTGTGCTTGTTTGTTGTTCATGCAAGTATTTTCTTTTCTGAAAAATTATGAGAAAATGTATGTGAAGCCATTAACCGGCCCCTCTTTTTCTTTTTTCTTGATCACTTTATGTATTACAAACATAACGTACAACAATAAGACAACAATGGGACATGGCATGGCTAAAGTACAACTAATGTTAGTTCAACAAAGGAAGGATATTTTTCAAAGAAGCATGCAATTTTCCAATCATTTTTATCTGATTGTACTAACAAAATGAATTTAAACATGGTTGGGCGGTCATTAAAGGACCATACCAGTCTAATTCTGACTTCTCTCAGAGATTCCTCCTGTCTTCAACACATCTTGTGAGCATCAGTGTCTGCAGCGTTTACTTTAGTAGAGCCTGTCTGTTTTAACTACCGTTCACTGCCATTCATGTTGAAACGGTGTAAAAACACTCTACAAGACTGGTAAGTCTCTCGGTTTATGTAACTCAACCTTGTGGAAATCACTGCATTGTTTATTTGATCTAAAACTAATGTATAACTCCATTAAAAGCCATTCAAATTTGCGCATTGATAATCACATCTGTATCCGAAGCTAGAAGCAGGTTTTGGGTTCACTTGTTCTTAATGTCTGGCTGCTTCCAGTTTACGTAAGTGGCCCAAGTGGAGCTAGCCGGTAATATCAACATCACTTGGCTGCATCCCATTGGTCAAAAGTTCTCTGACTGGCTCTGATTGGACTTTGTAAACAGGAAGAGTTGAGATGAACAAGCTTGTATGAGGTACCACTCAACGTTGGTTTAAGATTCACAATTCAATGTAGCGAAGAAAATACTGGTCAGGGAACAAAAAGTTGAAAATCATCAATTTATAGAGACTGTTGAGTCGTATCAGTATGAGCCTGAAATTCACACAAGCCCAAGGTGTAACTTTCAGCCAATCGTTGACCTGCTTTATATTTTGGTTACGCCCTCTGAGCTGTTAATCACAGAGAGCCAAGAGTCTGAATGTTATTACACCTGGAAAAATAGTTCCTTACAAGAACTGAATTTCTAACTGGAATTTTAGCTATGAGGATGATTTTAATGACAAGGTGCGTTTTAACGCATTTTCAGCTACATTCTCTTATGTTTATTGAATATGGACAAAACGTAAACAAACAATCTATATCACACTATCTCAAAAATAAAGCAACTTTGGTAAACATGGTTTAAGATTTACGTAAGCTAGGTAGCTGATTCTGACGATGGACAATGACATGTAGTAATACTGGTATGGTCCTTTAAAGCTTTGATCATAAGCATTCAAAATGTTCATTTAACAGCCATAAACTCATATTGACAGTGGGAGCTGTCTCACCTTAAACCAGGTGTTTCTTCCTCACCATTCTGTACAAAACCATCCACCATTGTTTTAAAAGCCAGGCCTCAGAGCAGATCACCAGATGCTAACAGCTAATCACGCTGTCTGAGCTAATGGGGAGGTTTCCTTCATTTTCCTCATTTGGAATTTTGATGGTCAGATGCAGACAGAAGTAAAAGAGAGAGAGATGAAGATGAAGAGGTAGAGAAGGGGAAGAAACGAGAGATTAAAAGCAGAGAGGGAGGGAGCAGAGAGGATCGATATAGCTGAATATAAACCATAGATGTGTGTCAGGACGCGACAGACTCAGACAGACAGGCTTCATTCTGGACGAAAAAAGGATTTATAGCACAAAGGGCTGGAGAGTTCTGTCTCGCCCTTTATCTAGCATCTCTCTCTCTCTCTCTACTTCTTAGACTTTCTTTGTGTGTCATTTACTATTTTCTGCTGCCTTGCCTTTCATCACCATTTCCTCCTCATCACTTTCTTTTCCTCTTTCTGCTTTCGTCTTTGTCGTCTCTCATTTTTTTTCTTTCCAACCCTGTTTTTTGTCAATGATAATCTTCTGCATCTTGCTTGTTTTCTCTTTCATCGTCCCTCCTCCATCTCCATTACGTCTCTTTGACTTCGTCGTCGTCCCTTTCCTGTCTTCCTCCCTAACTTCTTCTGCTTCTCTTTTCTTCCTTCCTGTCTCCTTGCCTCTGTCTCCTTCCTCTCCTTCATCTCCCTGCCCCTCCCACCTTTCTGTCTCTCCCTTCCCTCCCTTGCTCTCCTTTCTCCGTGTCTCTCCTCTTCCTTCTCTCTCTCTCTCTATCTTTTTTTTATTGCACCATTACCACTTAAGCCTTGCTATCCATTACACAGAGGGCATATAAGTGCAGGGTAAGTAGTAAAGTCGCCCTTCAACATACACTTCGCCTGCTTGTGTGTGGCGCCACATTTAGATGCTTCGACACTCCGTCATGTGCCGGCAGAGCTCAGCGATGTTTTGATGAAATCATTAATCAGCGGTGACACGATTACAGCTGTGCACCAGCGGCTGTGTGATGTCGTTGTGATGTCACTGGTGACTTTTTATCCCCAAATAAACATGACCATTAACTTTCATTTCATTCTTCCTATTGCCTCAGGCTCTGAACAGTGAATGAATTTAAATGAATTTAAGGTGCTATTTAAAGGTGCTAAATTCTAAATTCAGAGCATATTGATGATGAGCGATTGCCTCCACATGACTCCCAACATGGGGACGGCTGACACGGCTCGGAACTGACGGCTCGAAGCTAACGGCTAGGTGCTAACGGCTCGGTGCTAACGGCTAGGCACTAATGGCTTGGAGCTAACGGCTTTGTGCTAACAGCAAGGCACTGACGGCTAGATGCTAACGGAGTTTACGGAGCTAACAGCCTGAACAGTGCAATGTGCAACATGTGCAATGTTAACCTGAGGAGGAACCCAAGGGTGGGCAATACACTCCCGTGACAACTGCGTCGTTCGGGATGCCGTTATCAGCTGTGACCGCACTATGAGCACAGTTCGGGGCAGCGGAAGTATGCCATATAAACAAAGCAAAGAGAAGCTCGCACTACAACACACACAGAGGGAGGGTGACTTAACTCGCTGCTCAGGTAGACAATACACCACTTTATCTTTACATTGCTAATACTTGTTTGCTGCTATTTTAATACTTCGATTTTCTAATTTAGCGTTTTAATTTATTTAAGCCACTCATTTGAAAAGGTGGAAACATAACCCCATTAAAAGTTTTAATGAGTTTTGTGGATGGATTAATACATTTTTAAAGAAGGATAATACAACCTCAATATTTACAATACAATACACAGTTACCCTGGGATACTACAATGACATTGTACTTTCAGATGTTCATCACCAAATTTGTGGTTAATGATAATGATAAACTAATTGATAACAATATATTAAAATTGCTTTTAGTGGATCTGTCCAATTAAGAAGGTTTGAAATGAGTAAAATTTCACCAAATAAGCCATCCCAAAATGTTCAACTCAACAAAACAACTAAAATGAAAACACTCTTATTGTATATATTTGGGGGTAATTTCTGAGTTTAAACTGGTTTACTATGGTGCTGGTGGGTGACCCATAAATTCTCATAACTGAGATAAACAATGAAAATGTGGTTGCAAAAACATTATCTTTACTAGTAGGAATATTGCAGTACATTACAGTGCACAGGCCTCAACACACTCCATGCATCTTATCTCAGCACTTAAACTCACACACACAGATGTATAGAGAGAGTAGAGCCACACTGCATCATAGCAATCAGCACTCCAGTATAAGTGTGTGTGTGTGTGTGTGTGGTTCTGCTTAATGCACCACGATGCTTCCGTGTTGAGACGATAACCGGAAATGGCACAACAGACTAAAGACACACTCTCTGTCTCTCTCGCTCTCTCTCTCTCTCCCTCTCTCTCTCTCTCTCTCTCTCTCTCTCTCTCTCTCTCTCTCTCTCTCTCTCACACACACACACACACACACACACACACACACACACACACACACACCCAATAACTGAGAGCATGAATGAATCTGTAAGAATATTAATCCTTGAACAAAACAATATTGTTGTACATCTGCTTTCGGCTGAGAAATGACCCAACACAGATGTTTAACTTCTTATAGATTATTTTAGTTTTTCTAATGAACCAATTCATTGTTTAGCCTCTGAAATGTCACCCAACAGCAGCACATATCCGTCACCTCCATTTCCAGAGCACAGAGTTATGGCTGAAGTTGACATTTTTGGTTTAAATGCCTATTATTGCTATGAAATTCAGTCCCCTAAATACACATTGTTCTCACCAAAGACCTGCAAATGATGGCATTCCCATCAGCCCTCTACTTTGTGTTTGGTGTTGATATGCAAATGTTAACATACTATACTAAGATGGTGAAAAGTTGATGTCAAACATCAGCATGTTAGCATACAAAAGTTAGCATCGAGCACAAAGCTGCGTCATGTACAGCCTTGTTGAGCTGCTAGCATGGCTGTACCGTATTCTTGTTACTCGAAGTGACCTGCAAATTTAATTGATTATCCAAATGACAGTAATTAACTTTTTGTTGATTGCCTAATTGGAGGGTATGGCTGGTGATATGTGTTTTTCTTCTTGCCGTAAAATCTCATGAAAAGCCCAGAAGTAACTGAGCATATTGTTTTAGGAAATTACTGAGCCTTATCTCGTTAATCATTAATGCAAAAACTGTAATTCATTCAATCCTCATGCAAACGTTGCACTAATATGACAGATTTAAAGTAAGGCATTAAGGGTTTCTGTTTTCTGGAGATATAAACTTCTGTTCATCCTGCACTCTGTCAAAAATACAGACAAATTGATAGATCTGTTTCCATGACTGGTGGTACTGCAGAACAAAGAGAGAGAGAGAGAGAGAGAGAGAGAGAGAGACAGAGAGTGTGTCCAGATAGATGGTTTATCAGTGTATAATCTGTATGTCCACACAGTCTGTGGTGACATCACCGGACAAAGGTCTTGCTGACCACACACACACACACACACACACACACACACACACACACACACACACACACACACACACACACGCACATACACACACACTGTAATGTATCTCCAGTTGTTTACAAGGAGAAAAGGGTCGACCAATCACAGCGTCTGGTGGCTCAGTGATGTCATTGGGCTGACGAGGAAATGGCCTCAGAGGAGTTTGATGTCATCCACTTCTCTATCTCTCTCTGTTATTTTCTTTCTTTTCCGTTTAAGCATCCTGAAATGTATCTACTTACAAAATGCAACAGATTACATTGTGGGGTTTCTGGCAAAAACTTAGGTAGGTAGGTATGCATGCCATTTTTCCAAGCGATAATGGGAAATTTTGACCATACAGTAATCACGTTTTACAGCTAGACTTTAATAATATCATGACATCCATCCATCCATAATCAATCAATCTGGAACTTTTAGCAATAAAGCAGTGTTTAGCCACGATCCTATATACGTATCAAGCTACATTCTAAGTCCGCCCACTTTTTAGCTGCCCAGTAGCTATTTCCAGCAAACAATCTCTAAAAAACCACTGTACGCTAACTGCCAAGCCCCAAACAGCAGACGACACAGTTAGAAACTAAACAGACAGATATGTCCCTCAGGAGGTGGTGGAGAACAAAAACAGAGCTAAAAGAGAGAGAATATTGGACTTTCATCAGGTGGACACAAACATGAAAACAAATAAACGCCATTGTTGCTCTGTCTCTGCTTGAATGTGTAAATAAGCAACGGTTTGCTAACAGGTTTATCATATCAACTAAGAAAGTGATGCCATGTCAGTAGTTTACATTCAGTTGACAAGCAAGTTTTAAGCAAACTTTCTAAATGTCACAACCATCTATGAGAGCAAAATGGAGAAAATACATTTTTCGGCCAAGTTTTAATTGATCTTTCATGACAATATGAAAATATATATGCTGCTGCTGACTGATCAGTCGTACAAGTTAAATGTTTAATACACCAGAACTTGTTTAACAAAGGCCAAACCACCTCAAGGGAGCATAAAATAGTTTTGCGCGATTGAGCAAGTTTTATCAAAGTTTTTCTTCTTCAATACTTCAAAATGTCCAAAAATATGGAATTGGGACACGAGTAGTGTTTCGTCCTCAAGTGGACGAAATATCAGTTATTGCAGGTTTAAATGTAATGGTGGAGGATATAGAGTACAGTGTAACAAGGAAATACAGAACCAGCCACTGAATCATGTGGCAAAATACTACTTCCTGTTTGCATCAAACAAAGCATTATGGGAACTATAGTGCCAAAACTCTAATGTTATTGCAGAAAAATGGAACTAGAAATAAAATCTCTGCACAAAAATAATTCAAAAGGGTTAAAACCAATACAAGTATAATAAAGGTTTGCTGTCAGGTCCGCATATCTCTGGAGAGAAAGTTTTAAAAACGTCTTCAGGAAAAACATTCACTGACCTTTAACCAGGGAGGATAAGTCAGAGAGAAGCTCTGTTTGGACATCAAACACACTGACGGACTAATAGATGATGAGTTAACTGGCCTCTCAGTACCTTTTCTTATCAGGGACCTTTTTTGGCAGCCTGAAACCATCGCCGCTCAGTCTCACAGCACCACAGAGCAAACAGGCGGGAAGATAATATTCTCTGATCAATAGATTGTATTGTAATCGGTGATTGATCAAAAGGAGGCTGGGCAGCTATAAACGGACGTGCTGGCAAACCGCTCACCGCTGTGTTTGTCTCCAAACGATCAGCGGCAAGCAATACCAGTTGATCCGGTTTCCTGCTGAGAGATCAAAAAGAAGCTTGGAGATTGAGAAAATACTTTTTTGAATATGTGTAGTTTATCACTTGGTTTGACCTTTTATCTTCTATCTGCTGTGATTATTTATTCCCATCTTTATTTCTGCCTTTCGTCTTCACGTTTCTTTGCCCGCTCCGTTCAGCCGAACCTTTCTCCATTAAACGCTGTAATATCTAGAATTGGATGCCATCCATCCAATATGAAACATAATCCAATAACAGACAGATTCAGCCAAATGAATCCGGTTAGGTGGCACAATCGAATAGAGGAGGATTCCCTTCAAACCCATCTGTCTGATACGCATCACAACGCCTGCTTTTAATGCTTTTACCGCCAAATCTGCAGCAGGTGAACAGGAGGGAAACACAATGAGAGTCTGACTGTGAAAAAGTGCTTCGTGCTCCGGTTTGGTTCGGACGTAATCAGCACAAATAGTACGAATGATAAGACAAGGGGTCAACAAAATGAAGACAAAGTGCGTAGGTGAGATAAAGAGACCACTATATCATCCGAAGACGTAAGAAGTCAAAAATGTGTAATGTGTCTAACAAATACATGAATTTGTATTTTATAACAGGTGAGGTCGAACAGAATTACAAAGCTTATAAATTAAATCTTGTCACTTTCTAAGCGTTCTGTGTAAAATTCTGATCCCACCAGCCTTTAAAACGTCACCTTTCTACAGGGAAATACGTTAATTTAAATACAAATTCCACAAACAACAGATTGCTTGCAGAGATGAAGTAAATAGTTATAAATCTTTTCTGTCAAATTCAACTTTAAAGTGTTAATTCCCACTGCAGTCCAGCACAGAGGAAGTTAGCGTCTCGGGTAAACCCCTGCTCTGCTACAGATGCAGCTCCGTCTGTTAACAGTGAGGAGACAGGAAATGATGTTACTGATACGTCTCTTGCAGAAACTTGAGTGAACACATCACAAGGCTCGTAGGAAAGCCGCTGTGTGTGTGGAAACGAATAAGAGAAACAAGTATTTAAATGTTCGAGCCAAATTCGATTAGTCAAGTCCTGATTCAAGCAGAAAAATGTCACACAGCAAAACATCCAGGCAGGTGAGGCTGAACGCAATCGAACCGACTTGAGGTGAGTTCAGATAAATAAACTCAGATACACGGCGCTCAATAACATTTAAATACCATAAATGTAGTCATTTAAACTTTAATATTAAGTATTTGGTGAAAACTCAAATGCTCAACGACTCTTATTTGCTTCCACGATGCACAACATCGTAAGGCGGCACATTGTTGCACACCACTAACCTGATCACTACGGTGGCCTGGAAAGCTCAACGTACAAGACACGCCAAGTGGCAAAACGCAAACAGATGAGCGCCACAACAACAGAAAAACAACGACTTCCGCTCGAGAACGGTGAAACTAATGTTCCATTTTAAAACCCTGTGATCTCAATTTAACCTCAACCGCACGGCAGTGTGCTGATATTGTCGAGAGAGAAATTTGGGATCTTGCCGCATTGTCTGATATTCTTACAGATCGTTCTGATACAATTCAATTACTGAGTTCATTCATTTGCATATCATATTGCACATTAAAGTGTCCGTGTTATCGTCACGATGAGCCATCCAGATGCAGCTTCTCTCTCTCTCTCTCTCTCTCTCTCTCTCTCTCTCTCTCTCTGTTGTTTAATGTCAGCTCCCTCCCCCCCTCCCTCTCCGTCTACTCCCCCGTCTCTTCCAGGAACTGGTCTGGCTCAGGTTCCTGCGGATCAATGGAGATCTGGGTCCGCACCGTTTACGTTATCGTTGCCAGTATTAATGCTCTTTTAATCTGCTCGGGATTACAGCCATCGATCCACCCATCATCCATCCGCACGCTGGAGCCCAAAACTGCTGTTTCACACACACACACACACACACACACACACACACACACACACACACACACACACACACACACACACACACACACACACACACACACTGACTCCCAGACAGGGAGAGAAACCGAAATAACAGAAAACAACAACATGAGCAGAGACAGGAGGAGGACAACAAACAGAATGTGCGTCCGCTTGCTTGTTTGTGTTCAGTGTCCGTATCTGACCATCAGAGTATTGATCGCTTATAGACACACATCAGCACATTTACATACAGACGACTGTCAGCTGAAGCAGCTAACACACATATCACAGACTTGAAGAAATTATGAAAAGAAAGAGGCAATCAAGTGTTGTTTGGTGTGTAATTTGTCAAACATAAGTATTTGTATTATTAATAATAATTTGTTTTGCTTTTTAAATTGTTATTTTGGTTTGTCTAAACAATCACAGCAACAACAGTAATAATAATAGTAATAATTCTGATGATGATAATAATAATAGACTTGTTAGAAAAATATAAATTCATTTATTTTCATCTTCATTCTTTCAATTAAATAACGTATTTTGATATATATTTTATAATACAGTATAATTACTTTTACATTATACACATATATTGTACATTTTATTAAATGTCACAAATGTATTGATCTTTTCTATTGATAATGACATCTGTTGTGATTTATAATAATAATAATTATTATAATACATAGAACATTAATAATATTAAATTAATATTTTAATTACATTTTCCATCTCTGTAGGCTAGTATTCTTTTAATTAACATAAATTAACATAAATTAACAATTGACTATTAATTAATTACAGATTTAAATATTGTTTTATTGTAAAATGTTTTAATCATTACTGATTTTACATATGAACACAAATATTCATCCTCGCTAATAATTTATCTATGTATTTATCTCTTTGTCATCCTCGGAGGGAAATGATTTCGGTGAGCCAAGGTCAAACCGGAGCTCGTGTTTATTTCCCCCCGTTTTTTTTTGAAGCACTCTTTGTCTTCCACCATAAACCCTGCCTGCTGTCTGACGGCTCCGTCCCGCCTGTCGCCGTTCATTACGCCTCCGGACAGAGTTATTTCAGCAGCACTGCGACACCAATACTAATGAACCTGAGGGAGGGAGGCACGACGAGAGGAAGGAAACAAGAGAGCAAAGACAGAAAGAGCCAAAGAGAATTCAAATGGAAGAAGACATAAAAACAGAAAACTGTTGATGGGATTGGGAGCGATGTTGTGTGCCTCGTATAAACACGGATAAATGAAACGCATGTAACGTTGGAGCCTCAGCAGGACATTCTTGTCCGACTCCATTCTAGGTGAAAGTCTGACCTAAATCACCACAAGTCTACAATATTGATTGGACCCGAGACTCTGACACCATGAGCAAATATATAGTGGCTGGTTGAACATGTTGTATTGTTTACATGATGACTCTTAACACGCATCATCCTCAAATCCACATGGTCGTCACAGTATCGTGTCAAAATGTCATTTGTATACAAATTCACACTTTGCTTTTTGTAGAATCATTTACATAAACATAACAACTTGCTATCAGATATGAACAAGAACTACTTCTAAATCCTCCATAATGAACTATCAGTCAGCCAATCAAGATGCAGTTAATTACTGATTATAATACAGAGGCCAAGTCCCCTTCATGTGGACCACCATGTGACCTTATTTCAGAAAAAAATGTATGTTAGTCAATGGTGAGAGACAAATATGTATTACATTTTTTAGCAGGAATTGTGGCATGAATTACACATATGATTTTTGTCAATTTAAAATGGACAAACATTAATTTTCTCTTTAAGTAAAACGCTGTGAAAATACTTCCTTGACAATTATCTTTTAAATTGATAAACTATGTATCATTCATGGTACAATTTTAATAAAAAATAATTTGTCTCTTTTGTCTGTTTTTTTTTTACAAAAGAAGATCTCAGTGAAGAATGGAATGGAAGTACACCAGTGATGTAGTATGTCACTTTCATAAGCTTGAAAGAGTCCGATTTTATTTTTTAAATGATCAAATGTTAACAATCAAGGCTGAGATATCTTAACATGGGTCAAGCTCCAAAACAACTACATCCTACATTTCCCACAATGCATACGTCATGACACCTCCCTGGCTGGTAAACACCAAAGGTTTTTGACACACACTTTCTGTTTAAAAATTAAAGTGAGATAAATCTAATCACAATAATTTCCTTAAACAGCTGGGCACTGTAGTTTTAAACATCAGTCAAACACACAAGTATATAGTGCATTTATTGGGGACTAGTTTCAGCTGCGGATTAATACACAATTCCATTGTGATCTACAAGGTTAGATGCATGTAATGCTTTGAATTACAAGACAGCAATTTGAGCATTCAGAGTGTCTGTTGATGGCTGGGGATGGAACATTACTTGTTACTTATGTTTATATCTCTTTGGGGGCATGGGGAGCGGGGGACTGATGGGAAATGTAGTCTTTAATTTGAGAAAGACGAGTTTTTAACAATGCCGCTGTGGAGAGATATTAGCGCTAATGCACTGCTCTCAAAATGCAATGGGTAAATGATGTGGGGGGAAAAAAACTGATATGGTGACTTAAGCATGATTCAAAGTTGTAGTTCCCAGCGCGGTCAGAGTGATTGTGTGGTGTGTATTCTCTGTGCGCTCTGCCTCAATGAGCTCAGAGTCCAGGTGTCACGTTTGATTTGACCGGCGCAATAAAGCAGCGACAGGACCATTTTCTCCCCTGAACCCGAGCTGCTCAGTTTGCCCTGGCAACATTTCTACTGGTCCGACACACGGGGCACCGTAATCGGTGTGGACAGACTTAACAAAAAATCACTACGCTATTCCTCTGATTTTCTTATTGGGTGCTACAGTGAAGGTTGTAAAGAATCTGAATGCACCAGGCTGATGTTTGCAGCGCACAGATTTGATCAAGAGCTTGGTGCTTTGAATGAACATGGTGCAGGTAGAGTCTCTTCAGGACTTACATAGAGGCTAAAGCTGGCAGTATGTTGCTGGAGTCAGATCCAAACCTTGTAGCTGTCGCCTCCTCCTGGTATTCACCTGCTATCTGTAACCGAATGTGTGGTCTACATGATGAGACTTTCCATTTACGGCAGGTTTTCTTTAGTGCTCTTGTAGATCTCAACATGCAAATTTGGTAGGTGAAGCCAATGGACAACAAACAGTCTATAATCTCGAGGGACCATTACAACAGTCAAGGCCAGGGTCATGTGACTGACAGAGACAGCCTACCACTTCCATTGGCTACTTTCCCTGAGCCTTGCCCAGGCTCACGTTACAAATGCAGGGTTTCTAATAGGGCTCAAGATGGGGCGAAGGTGGTACCATCCTGATCACCCAAGTGCATGTGTACTGTGGTGGCAAGCCTCCAACTGGCTCAAGTAAAATAATTATGATTGAAAAAATGGCAATTACATAGATAGTCAGTGGGGTCTATATTGGAGGCGGGAGGAAATTTGACATAGGCAGCCGCCTCATAATTCTCTACGCAGGAAAAACTGATCCAAACTGAGGCCATCAGAGCCAGAAGAGAAGCTTGCTAGCGTTAGTGCTAGCTCAGCTACCCTCGTCTTGCATGCTGTAACATTCCCTCGAGAGTCTCCCAAAGGGATGCTGCTGTATGGGCTCTCATTTTTCCTTTGCAAAGTAAAGGCCTGTGTCTTTTCAGTGCACAGCCTGAGACGGCAGGAAGAGTCGATTTGGTGACTAAACAGTGTAAAATAATTTACACCAGGGGGACGACCGCCCCAAATAAATAAGAAAAATAAAACACAATCTGTAAATATGTGTTATGCCTCAGCTGTAATGACCCAAATAAATAATTACCCTCCCCATCACTGCCTGCCATTATGCATCCAAATGGAATGTATTCAGGCTCAGATTTCCTCACCGCAGGCTTTTACTGGTACTCGTTGCCTCCCACATCACTTTTTCATTTCAAAAACCGATTGTGTCACTGCATCTGAGAACATTAGCTAGCTAACAGTGGCACAACTCGTTTGTGTCTACCTGATGATGTGTGGTGATTGGTGATATTCAAACGGAGCTGCTTATTTAAATTATGCATTTTAATTTGGCACATTTACCAAATTGTTAATTCAATCTAACCTTTTGGCTGAGAACTGATCAAAGTGTGAGCCAGTCCACCTTCATTGCAATTACAAATGCATTCAAGAGCATTTCAAACCACAGACCAGCATAGTTCAGCACTTTGGCTGTCACCATCTTGTTTTGTTTTTTTGCAACCAGTTAACAGAAGTGACCATATTTAGACTGTGGAGGATCGACGTGTGGATCTGAGGAAACACAGGCGGCCCCCCGAGCAGCACCCTTACTGGATCTGGATCCATCTGGATTCTGGTGTGAAGCTGTTAACAAAGTTAGCACAATTCAAGGTCAACTTTACAGCTACGTGTTAAAGTCATTTTATTGGCTAACTGCATCGGTAGCGACAGTAGCGAGGTGGCGGAAGCGACCTGTCAGTCACAAGGTATCCCCAGTTTTATGGTCTATTTGACTCTAAATGGATCATAATTTATTAAATGAACATCATTCTGGATTGAAGAAGACTTGAAACTAGAGGTTGAGACATAAACCCAATACAATGTTTTCTGAACCAAGAGAGAAGTAGGACCATTTTCTCATAGACTTCCATACAATCAGAATTAATTTTGCAATCAGAGGACGGCCAGTAGAGAGAATGTAAGTTTAATAATGGATTGGAATTATATAGCGCTTTTCAAGACACTCAAAGCGCTCTGACAGGGTTCCGGGTTCCAAGTTTAATATCAGGTTGAGTGTTTTATGTTGCAGTTTATTGGCCAAAAGGTAACAACATTTTCACCTCAATGGTCTAATAGAACATTAGTTAGTGCTTTCCCAAATGTATTCATTTGAGCTTTGGGTGAGCTAATGTTACTTGGAGCCTCTAGCCATCAGCAGAGATTTCAGAGACACATATGCACTAGTTCTCCCCAACACGTATAAACACACTTTGTCATGCCCAGGTTTTCCAGCCTTCAATACTCCTATCGACAGGAGAGGACAGAGATAACAGCGTCTGTCAAATCTTCTCACGATGACACACAAACAAACATCAAAAGTCTCCTCTCAGCAGCCTGAAATCCATTATTACAGATCAATAGCAGCCTGTGAATATGCAAGTCAGTACAGAAAGCCTGAAAATGGGCACAAACTGTATTCCCACAGTCTCAAACTGTAAAAACACACACAGTAACTGCTGGTAATCTGTGTCATAAAGTCTCATCAATAATGCACGGTGTATGCTCGCAGCAGGATGCGTAAAATGGAAAATATTTAGGTTCAGTCATCCTGATTTTCAGCACAATTTGACTCTTAAGTGGACTCTCCTTATCCGTTCTGTAAAATTACAGACACTATAGGACAAATCAATTCCTTCCTATTGTCAACGGCAGTAATGAAGTGATCATTATAAGTATTGTGTGTGTTTCTAAAGCCTTATATTTTATTTCTCTGTGGCATAGAACTCCTTTGTTGTCCAAAAGCTATTAAAACATGTTCCTTCATTACCACCAAAAGCCTTCCAGCAGCTCAAAGTGCACAATTCCCTCTCTGGTAGGCTTTTAATGTGAAACGTCCACAGTAAGAGTTGATTTCCATTGACAGCAACTTAACAGTGATTGGAAAAAAATGGTAACATGGAAGCGTTTTGAGTTAATGCTATGAGAACAGCGTGGCAGGTATGAGCAACAGAATCACGTTCCCATGCAATTAAACTGCACTCTCAATTGTGTTCGACGGAAACATTTTCTCCTGGATTATGGTCCTCCACCCTACCAGGACCTCCTCCCCAGGACCTCCACCATACCAGGACCTCCACCCTACCAGGACCTCCACCATACCAGGACCTCCACCCTACCAGGACCTCCTCCCCAGGACCTCCACCATACCAGGACCTCCACCCTACCAGGACCTCCACCATACCAGGACCTCCACCCTACCAGGACCTCCTCCCTACCAGGACCTCCACCCTACCAGGACCTCCTCCCTACCAGGACCTCCACCCTACCAGGACCTCCTCCCCTGCACCTCGACCATACCAGGACCTCCTCCCTACCAGGACCTCCACCCTACCAGGACCTCTTCCCCTGGACCTCGACCATACCAGGACCTCCTCCCTACCAGGACCTCCAACCTACCAGGACGTCCACCATACCAGGACCTCCTCCCTACCAGGACCTCCACCCTACCAGGACCTCCACCCTACCAGGACCTCCTCCCCTGGACCTCGACCATACCAGGACTTCCACCCTACCAGGACCTCCTCCCCAGGACCTCCACCATACCAGGACCTCCACCCTACCAGGACCTCCATGGATTCATCTTGGACACTATAGGATCGTGGCAAATTTACATTATATTGATGATGGTTACTTTGAAAAGCTCTCTAGTTTGCTATCGTGGTACAGAATAAAATATTGGCCTGATTTTCTGATATTCTATTCTAACACTGATTTCAGCATCGATGTCTTTACATCCATAATTCCCTTGAAGTCACAGGCAGGCAGCATCGTCCAACCAAACAATGGACTCCACCTATCTCTCTCTCTCTCTCTCTCTCTCTCTCTCTCTCTCTCTCTCTCTCTCCCTCCTCTTCCCTCCCTCCATTTTGCCTGGTTAACCCGGCTGCGAGGTGAAGAAGAAGTGAAGTGAGCAGACCGAGGCGGGTCACGCCGAGATTCCCATCAATAATTCATCGGGCCGCTGCTGCCTCTGCTTGTGTTCAATTCCCCCGACGATCACATAATACCTCCCCCCAAAAGAGAGAGAGAGAGAAAGAGAGAGAGAGGTCCGAGGGAGGAGAGAGATGGCGAGAGAAAGAAAAAGATTAGAGAAGAGAAGGAGGCATGGAGGAAAAGCTTCACAGAGACATTTAGATCAGATTTGTGTTTATTTCATAATATTATATATATATATATATATATATATATATATATATATATATATATATATATATATATATATAGTATGTAGTATGTTTAGCATCTACATTTGTTGTACTCTCGCATTGTAAACCTTGTCATTCGTATGAATAGTATGTGGACACCAAAACAGATTGCTGTACCGGACAAACAGCCAGGTTGAACTCCAATGTTTTTCTTTTTTAAAGTTATAAGATAGAAATGTTGAAAGATAGCATTCAACAGCCATTCAGCTGAAATCAGCCAAACATTTGTAGTTGAACTGAACACGTCTGTCTGACGTGAAACCTGGTTCCAGGGATTGTTTGTTTAGCCCAAACCAGTCTGCAGTGACTGCTGAATTTGTCCCATCATCGACATAATAAGCCTAGGTTTCTAGCAGAATCGCTTTTTTACGATGATTGAAAAAAATATTGATGTAATTTTAATAAGTCAACGTACAACAACCTGTACATCTAGCTCCATCATGCTTGTTGACATTTTTTTTGTGTCGCTAGTTAACTTTGGCGGGAAGATGACCGTTCTTAATCCCGCCTAAAAAGCTCTGATTGATTTATTCTTTCACTATTTGAGAAATAGCCTTTGAAAAGCACAATATGGCCTCAATCACTTGAAAACGCCCCTTGGAAAAATGCAGCGGGGGTGCATGCACAACCAGGCAATCAAATGTGGACTCAAGCAGACGCTGATCTGCTGTTGGTTGAGATGTGGATGTGTTGGATGCGTTCTTGTGAATGTACAGACCAGGAATGTGGATAATGTACCAGTATTAGCAGAACCGAAACCAACCCTGTCTCCCAGCTCCTCCCTCTCCTCTCTGCTCATCCAGGGGTCAGGGGAATATTTGCTCCATCTATTGTCTGAATGTTGCAGCACTGACCTTTGACCTCAGCCCTATTGGTTGCTTGTAGCGTTGTTGGTCTAGGAATTAAGGCTCCCTCTGGTCATTTTAAATCAAGAGGGGGGGGGAGAAGGACAGATAAAAAGGAGCTAAATGTAAGGCCTGGTAAAATTATAATATTCATTATTAATAATAATAATAATAATAATAATAATAATAATAATAATAATAATAATAATAATAATAAACATTCAGCAAATAAAATAAGTTGGAATATTATATAAAGAGTATCTTTATTACAACCAGATGTGTTAGAATGTTTCTGACGTTAAAAACCTGGACAACATTGACCCATTCTCTTTGAAACCACAGGACGCCAATAACAATTCCTGAGTCAGCATGGAAGGAAGAAAAACATTCATATTCCTTTAACTATAAATAGCTTTAACCGGAGGGGTCATGATTCCAATAAGCTGTCTGATTTTCATGATATAGAGGGTCCACTATACATGTTTAGCCTGGCTTAGCATGGGAAAACTGCTTGCCTAGCTCCATCAAAAGAGAAAAAACTAACCCTCCAAGAACTCTAAAACTGTCTTACATGTTCACATGTTGTTTCTTGTTAGCTAAAAAGCTAGTCACCAATCGTTCATTTAGAAGTTGCCTTTTCCTGCCAGAAAAACTTCCAATAATTGTGTTAAGCTATGCTGAAATGTAAAAATAATTGTAAAAACGATGGCATATAAAAGTTAAATTGATACAAACTCCAGAATATATTTCAATTCCTGAATTTAAAGTCTGTGTGTGTTTTTGCGTAAACGGTGTCACTGCTCGTTGTTGTTAGGCAACAAAAGTACTTGGTTAAGCTTTGAAAAAAAACATTGTGGTTTGTGTTAAAATAAATCACAACAACGTAACATAACAACTGCAAGTGCAAGTAACGTAGATAACAACCACAACGTTATGAAACAAGCTTTAAGTCAAAGTTCACTGTTGGTTTCACATGGGATTCTAACAGTGGTCTCCTGGGTGAAAGTCCAGTGTTCATCCACTAACGTTCCCACCCATCCTTAGTGGGCTGATAATTATACCATGTAACATTCGGTCAGTTATACTTCGTCATTTCCTCCGACCATATGCAGTAATGTTGACATTCAACATGGTTTGCAGAAACATACAACAGTTTCCCTGGCGACATGGCTGTTGTTTGGATGTTCCTGTGTTTTGCCAGTTAGCGACATACCAAACCACAATGTCTTACGTTTACATTTCTATTTCAAATTTAAAGATGCATCATGAAAATCAGAGCAGAATAATCAAAAACTGTTGGATTTTTTGCTGTTATTTTGTTTACACTTTGCCAGAGCTAAGTTAGCAAGCTACATTCCTCCCCGTTTCTAGTGCTAAGCTAGGCTAAAGCACTATTAGCTTGTAGGTGGTAGCACTTGGCTTTACTCAGCAAAATTGACTTTTGACTCTTACTAAGCTGATACACATAGCCTATTACTTTTCTTACATGACAAAAGAGTTTTTTGTAGAAAAAACATATATTGCTCAATGCAAAGAACTGACAAAGTATAATTTTGGTATTGGTAACCAAACGTCTATTACTATTGGCACTAATATAAAAACATCTCGTCAACACAGAGCCCTATTGATGATTTGAGGTTTGATTTGTGGTTGCTGGGCCTTTTCAAAAAGAAAACAGTATCATACACAGAGCCAGCGAGGGTTTTACATGACGAGAGTGAAAGCAGATGAGTGCAGCTCCATCAGACAGCGGTTTCGGTGTGGATCTGCACACCCACGTTTTACAACGGGAGACACACATGCTCTCATCAAGCTCCGCCCTCTGTCCACTGTCACTCGTGTCATTTCCCATTAACTTATATCATCAAATAGCAGCCCTGAAAAATCAAAGGACCCCTCGTGAAATAACAGTCAAATCCTGCGGGGATAATCTTATCCACATGAGCACACATTTAAAATAGGAGGGCGTGAGCTGGACCAAATCCACTGACCGAATCTAGGCTAATTAAATGCACAAGACCAATCAATTTTTGGAGAATCAGCTGTCCGTTCTGGGATGTTCAAATCTCCATTAATTGGACAAAAGGGAGAAGAAAACAGCACCGATTTTCAGTGATTATTCCTTGTAAGCAAACACTGTCCAGCCACTTGAAACTATGTTACATTAACACAAAAAATAAAGCCACAATAAATCTCAGAACAATTTAAAAGGACACTGGACACAAATTACAAGCAAATGCTGGAATATGATGCAGCCACCACATGTCAGGAAACTACAACAGAATGTGTCAGGTGAAAGCGCGGTAGATATTTGACTTCAGAATACAATATGATTTCCATAAAGTCCCTATGAAAACACCACAAACATGTTGAGACCATACCAGCATAATGTAGGAATATTATAGAGGTATGATGGGAAATAAAATGGATTTATAAAAAGGTTATTATGCACATCCTCTTAGATAGATAGATAGATAGATAGATAGATAGATAGATAGATAGATAGATAGATAGATAGATAGATAGATAGATAGATAGATAGATAGATAGATATCAGTATCATATCAGCTGACAAACAGCTGTTCGCCGCGACAGATATACTTTATTGATTCCAAGCTGGGAAATTAAAGCATAATTTCGTATTGAAGAATAAAAAATGTGTGAATATTACATATTTGTTTAATTCACTGAAGTTTATATTCAATAGTTAATAAAGGAGACACTTATTTGTATGATTATTACTGATAGTTTACTGAATACAAACATATGTTATTTTAGTGATATTTGAAATGTGCCTATGTGCAAAACATTATAGGCATAAATTACGTATTCACTGCAAAGAAGAATACAGAACATATATTTACACATATTAACCAACTTTATGGAACATATTGCATCTGCTCCATCACTTATTTGTTATTTGGTTGTCATTTCTGATTTCTGGTCTCTTTCGATGTGTGTTGTTATAATAGGATGTCACAAAAAAATACTTTAGAAATATAATGATGAGGCAAGTAATTCAGCAATTCTAAGATCATAATGGAATTCTTAAAGTCAATTGAAATAAGTCATAATTTGTGTACTCTCAATTTAGGGACACCATAAACTCCACATTGTTGTATCCATTACATTAACAGCATATTTTTTACTAAATGTATTTTTTTTAATCATGTAGATTTGTCCTTTCTACATGTTGCCACTTTGACACAGTGTGCCGCTGTTAAAGGAATATATTTCAATGTAGTGGCTTGTACCAATATAATTACCTGAGTATCTGCTTCCTTTAAATATATGTCTATATATCAGAAAGAACTGAAGAGAAAACTGAAGGTTTCTACAAAGCGGCAGAAGCACATTTCAGCTGCTGTAACTTCATTGAAAATAAAGTCAAACTCTGCTCTTCATTACCTGCATTTAAAGTTTTTTTTTTTTTTAATAACGCTTAATTTGACGAAATTAAGCGTTATTAATTTTAGAAATGAGCCACAGAATCAGCATTATTTAAAAATAAACTTTTTTTGTAAAAAAAAAAAGAAATGAACAAATAGGTTAATATTTATTACAGCATACCTCACACTGCCACACACAGTCTGATCTCTGTAGCCTACAGTTTGATTTTTTTGTCCAGATCCACAGATGTATTTAATATCGCTATATGTCTGTTCATCCTTCACTTTCGACTCTCTTGGTTATAATAATGATAAAGTTGACTCTGAAAATGAAGGGAGTGGAAGGGAGTGTTGTGCACGGTGAAACTGTGTTGTGAAAAAAGCCAATGCAGTTGTTAAATAGTGGAAATACTGGTCTTTGTTTTTAATGCAAGAACCAGTAAAATGCACTGAAGCAACGAGAAACAGTGAAAATAGCAACTAAAACTGGAAAATCATGTTGATTCCTGTAATATGGAAGCAGCTCTTCTTCCCCCTTTCGGTCTGTTACACTTTGTGTTTGGAATCTGATCTCACACAACGTGTGGATTCTATGTGGAACTTTATGACATGAAGAAAATAACATTTGTCCCTTTTTTAAAGATAAACGAAAGACTTAAGACTGTTCCTTTATGAGCTGAGAAAAACTTTTCCAAAAACCCAACATTTATATTAAAAAATGTCACAAACATGATGACTGATATTCTCGGCTGGTGAAAAGTTCACGTGTTTGAAATTTTCACAGGAAAGTGACAACGTCCAGCCGGCTTCCAAAAGCTCTGATCTCTGAGCAGTTTGATTCTTAGACCTCCTGATTTATTCTGATTTTGTTTTTATTACCCGTGTTGCTGGTTTCTTTGATTTAGCATTTAAATACATCTGGAAAACCATCAACAGCATAGGCAGCTACATCACTGACATGTTAAATTGTGCAACTGAGGATTTTTCTTTCCACTGATTTCCACCAACTAGCCTATATGAAGATATGAAAATCCCAAACTGGCAATAATTCAGGTGAACGTAAACACAACACTTATACTGAACGAATCCAAACGTAGTTTCTTTGTGTAATATCAGGTTGCAAAATTGAAAATTTCCACAAAAACACCTCAGTGAAATACATTAAATGTGATTTAATCTCACTATAAACTCACCACAGACAAACTAAACCCCACAGCAACATTCAACTGTGTTCATGTTACAATATTCCTGGAAACAATGAATAGAAACCAGTCTCTGAAGAGCCACCTGATCCTTTTTCACACTGCTGCTGCTGCTGTCCCCTGCAGACAATAGAGGCTTGTTGTCGGGACGGAAACCAGGTTCCTCACTAGAGGGGGCACCAGACTCACTGATGCCACGAACCTCCACGTTTATGTCACAGCAGTCTGATCGCTTCAAGCTCCTCACAATCAAACACAAACCCTCTTCCGAGGCCGTCTGCCCGCTGTGAAGGCTTTCTCGCACCTCTCTCCATGCTAATGATGACAGCAACACACAGCGCAAGAAGAGCGGGAACAAACGTGCTCACGTTGCTTTAATTCAACTAGGAGTCGAAGAATTAATTGTTTCCTAGATTGTCTGCAAAATCTCCAAATGCAACGAATTCTTTTTAAATTACGCGCCTCGTAATTACGCATCCTTGTGTTTTCATCTTTTTGTTCAATGTGCTATTTGATTATTTCAGCCTTAATTTGTGTAAAAGAAATATTTTTAGATCAGAATACTGACGTGAAATTGAGACAAAGTGCAAGTGTTTCCCCTCTAACATGCGGGGAAGGGGACATTAGATCTGGGTTACTGCACAGCGCTGAGAGAGGACTGTTGGAGGGAAATCCCGTGACCTTGTCATTTCCTATCGATCCTTTATTTTGTTATTGATCAATAATGCTAATCATAACACCAGTTATTCTAATTAAATTTCATTTATGTGAATTGGAGTGCAGGGAAGGAGCCACGAGGAAACACCAAAACAAAGCCAGCAAAAGATTACAAAAAGTGACAGCGGGGATTTTTTTTCTTTTTTTTTTAACGGGGGAGATTTAAATTCCTCTTCTGGTCCTGACCCACATAAAACCACAACACCAGCAGTTTGTTGTGTCCTTACCTGCCAGTCTGAGGGCCGACATCCTCTGAAACTCGGGCTCCTGCAGCCACTTCCACATCCTCCTGAAGGTCTCCCGTCCTGACTTTAGTTTACTCCAGGGTTTGGGGTTCCTCAGGAGGTCCGACAGGGTCCCCTGTGAACGGCACAGCACCCTCTGGGCGAAGATGGCCTGGGGGATGCTGTACCTCTTCAGCTCCGCCGTGATCCTCTGCGCAACCTCCTTGGTGTTGATTTCCTCCAGCTGCCCCGAGCTGTTCACCCCCTGCGTCCCCGAGGAGGAGGGCGGTCTTTCCCTGGTGGAAGCCAACACGGGCCCGTGGGATGGAGACTGGAGGTGGGTGTGGGGGTGGTGGCCCGCCGAGGATACGGCCGGGTGCCCCGGGTGGTGCATCCCGTTCAGGTGCGGCATCATGCCGGCCGCGGGGCCACCGAGGCCTCGGTGCTGGTGGTGGTCCCCTCTGGCCAGCATGGAGGCGGTGTGGTGCGCGTCGAAGTTCAGCATCTTATCGTGGCCTCCGTGCGTCGTGGTGCCGTAATTGTGGAGACCCTGCTGGGTGTTGTGTATGGAGCTCAGGCCGTTGCCCAGCACCGGGGAAAGGCTCTGACCCATCCCGGACATGTGGTCCTTGTGGTAGGGGCTGTACAGGTTGTTCATGCCCGGCAGCCCCCGCTCGTCCCGCATCAGGGTGAAGCTCCCGCTCACGTTGCCGGTGAGCCGCTGGTGGTGGTGGTGATGGTGGTGATGGTGAAACTTGTCCGACACGGTGGAGATGGGAGGCAGCGGCTGCAGCGGGGTTAAGGTGGTGTAGGTGCCGCTCATCCCCATCCCGGGAGAGGACGTGTCGCACGGCACGCTCATGGCGTGGTGCAGCGGCAGGGACAGCTCCGGCCGGTACTCCCCGCTGCCGTCCAGTATCGTGGCCATGCCGGACACCATGGCGGAGCGGGATGACGCGGCGGCGGCGGCGGCCAGGTCCTGGTGTATCCGCAGGGCTGCCGCCGCCGCCCCGTGTCCCCCCGACGAGCTCCCGCGGCCGTGGTGCGGGCTGTGGCCGCTCATCAGCTCCACGTCAGGGAGCACGGAGCCCACGGCCACCCCGCCATGCAGGCTGCCAATGCCGTCCATTGTCATGTCCGTGTTCATGGCATAGGCGTCCAGGTCCTTGGCCAGGCATCGATAGGCGTTAGTGTAGGCAGTCTTCATTCATCTGTCCTCTCAGTCCATCGGGTCGAGCGGAATTATGTCTCCTTCTTCTCCTCCTTTCTCTCGCTGCTTCTCCCCTGATGCGCCGGGATGGGTCAGTAGCCGTATCCCCCCTTTCCCCTCACTTCCTCGGTTGTTTCCCCGTCCTCCTAAGGCCTCCCCAGCTCGGTGTCTTTGTGTACTTTCCCCGGTAGGTGCACATAAAAAAAAAGTGTTTTTATCTCGATCGTACGGGCCTGTGCGGTGGCTCCCCCATATCCAGCCCTCTCCTCCTCCTGCGTTACTCTGCTCCTCAGACGGGAGCTGTCCACGGTCCCCTAGCCGACCGCTCAACCCAACCTGCTGCGGGAGGAGGAGAGGGGGCGAGCGGGCTCGGGTGGAGGGGCGTCACTCGCCCGACTGACGGCGCAGCGGACCAATCGGAGGCGCCGGTATCCCGGTGGGGCTTTGGAGGGCGTGGCGCTAGGGGCCAGCTGGCCAATCAGCGTCTTCGGTGTGTGAAGCGGTGTGGACGGTGGAGCGGCTCTGGGTTGAACACAAAATCATTGTCGTATAGTGTGAACGGTGCTAATGGCCTATTAATGTGACTCGTCCGTTGGACTTAAATGCGCGTGCAAGGTGTCATATTCCGCTGTTTTATTTTTTATCTGCATTTATTTTCTCCTATTTTAATGAGAATTAGAAATCATCTATTTAAATTCAATGGAACCATTGAAGATGGAGACATTAAAGAATGTGGAGGTGAATATATAATTCAGCGTGTCTCATCGTCTCATCATTCTGTTTTCAGCATTTTATTCAGACTTTTAATATCTCAACATAAGTTCCACTCAGTAGCTCATGATATGATCTTTATCATAAGATGGAGTTTGCTTGTTGTTTTTAAGACGAGGATGAGAAGTCCTTAAAGTGCTCAGAAAATAAATAAATACATGGAAATAAAATGACTAAATGAACCATGTGATGAGGTTGTTTCTTCAACATTTGATTCACTCCAAAGGGTTCAAGGCGTCTTCATCAAAATGTATCACATGTTTCACTGTTTATAAACCTCCATATTAGTAAATGTAACATGAATCATTTATATTTAATCAAAAACTAAAACAAAAAGGCAATAAAACATAAAAGGAAATATAGAAAATGGTATTGAAAATTAACTCTAAAATTCAAACCAATCACTGGTTTTGCCCACATCACATTCAGGGATTATTCCGTGTGCTGTAACAATGAATGTAAAATGTCCAAATGAAAAATGTCCAGTCTGCTTAAAGGAGGAATACAAGTGAAATGAATTCAGCCGACGGTGTCTGTGTGGCGTTTCACACATTCACTGTCTTTATAAGAATTACGATCCAAACGGAGGAAGCTGGTTTTTCTCTGCTGCTGCAAAGAAGCTATTTGCCCACAGGGATCATGAAAATTTGATCTCATCTCAGCTCTCATCTCATCACCTGCTGCCTCTGATTGTTGAGATAAAGTAAGCTGACAGGAAATAACACACGATAAAACCAGAACCGACGTGATAGACAACAAAAACTCACTCAACACTGAGGACGTTCTGGTTAGATTTCTTTGCAAAGCACCAACCTCCCAGAAGGTTTATGTCTGTCCATCATTAGCCTTCAAGGTTTGCCCCCCCCACCCTAAAAAAATCACTGGTGATTTTGAAGGTGCTGATTACTGAAGCGTTCTCCAGCACATGAACATAGTTTAAATATGAAGAATCACAATAAGGCAACAGAACCTGATGTGATGCATCATGACGGGATTCATTTGATGTAGGATATGATACGATCATTTACTAAAAAAGACAAAACGAAATGTCAGAATGTGATGCGACTTCTTCTTTTTCTTCTTTTATTATATTAATATTATTATATTTCATGACATACAATAGTGCGGTGTGACATGAAACATCTCATATGATGTGAAGATACGTGACATCATTGATTGCATCACATGAGACATAACATGGCGTGACATGACAAAATAACATTATACCATTAACATAATATAACAAAACATTACAGACATTATTCACTATACGTGTCCTTGAGTGCTCAGAAAGGTAACTATAAATACAATATATTATTACTATAAAATAACAAAACAGACATAAAAGACATGACATGACATCACAGACATGACATGACATGGTAACATAATGACAACTTGTGACGTGATCTAACATGAGATTATACAGTTTTGCATCATCAGCTGGTTCTGAGTTGACGACCAGATCGACAGCGTTACATAAAAAAGGTTAAGCATCACAGTATAGCTGAGACTCTAGACGGTGAACCAGCAGAGCTCGGTCTGGTGTGTGGTGTTGGACAGATGTTTGCAGCTGTTTTCTCACAGTGTTGAGTCCAGACTGCTGAAGTGTAAATGATGTGTTGGTGTGTGTTGGTGTTATCGACAGTCTCTGGGTGGAGTGATGAGCGTGGGAGCTGTATTGAAAGAGCATTATGGCCTGTAGCTGGTTCACTTTACAATTCATTACACTTCCAAGGACAAATGACGGCTAAATAACTCTGTCTGCCTCTCTCTCTCTCTCTCTCTCTCTCTCTCTCTCTCTCTCTCTCTCTCTCTCTCTCTCCATCTCTATCCATCATCATAAAGTAACAAGAGTAGAGACGACAACAAAAAACGTATTTCATATTAAAATACAAGAAAATGATGCATCTTTTATCAATGTAAATGATGATGAAATAAAAAACAAACCCAACAATGACACCAGGATTGATTCTAATATATAAGAGAAATACCTTTTTCCTCTTGGATACATCTACTAAATCAACAGCAAAAATATGTTTAGTATTCATTTCAATCTCAAAAAATATATTTTCAGTCATAAATATAAAATAGGAGGTCCACATTGTATGACTCTGAATATGGTTTTGATTATTACTGGGCTCCAAATGCTCTTTGCTGACCAGAAGAGTCCTGAACACTGCAAACTAATACGAAAGGAGAAAATCCTCTGCAGATACAGACACAACCACACAGTTCATTACAGTCCTATCACTCTACATTGTTTTTATTCTTTGAAGAAAAAAATGTCAACACAAAGTTCTCTGAATGTTTTGACACTTTTGCAGGAAGGATTTTGTTGCCAGTCACCTCAAAAAAGTTTTGGCATTGTACGTTTCTGCAAACCACAGTTTTATTGATCAGATTCTGGTTGGGTTTATTGTCACTTCTATAATAATATACATACAGCTCCACAACTCAGAACATAAGGGTCACAAATTAAAACAAAAAACTTCAACATGACATAAGAATGAACATATATAAACACCGATTTTAAAGAGAAGTGCTGGTGCTTTTTTATGTATTTATTTCTTTGGGTTTTTATTGTGATCCGAGCAAGGGACATCATGAGGACGACTATAACAACAACGAGGGTTGTAGAGGGTCAAACACAGGACTTTCAGCCAGGAGAACACTGTTTCTGTCCCACGTGAAACCAAATCTAAATGTAGACTTCCTGCTCGGAATGTATCCTTAATAATAATAAAGCCGCTAAATGCAGATGTGTTCACAGTTGTTATGTTATGTTATTATTATTATTATATAAAAACCATGATCAACCATTTTTCTGGTGACTGGGATTGAATCATCTGTGTTCTCTGACCTTCTTTGTAGCCATAAAATACTTTTCAATGTTCTGTCTTTGTTTTGTGACAAAAAAAAAAGTATGTCTTTGAAAACATCATCGTTAGAATTCTACAGAATGTCACCTGGTTAAAAACATAACAATAAGCATTCTCTCAAATTTGAAATGATGCAGCCGCAAAGTGCTGTAATTTCTGAATAATAATCATTTCCATTAATACATTTTTGTAATTTGGTATTAATTAACATGATAAAATCTTCTTTAAAACCCAGCTAAATATGAATTCATAATCAAATTATTACTTGGATCTCCACTGATATTGAACAGTAATCCTGCCTGTAGCGACATTTGGCAGTTTTTCCATGTTCAGCTGACCCGCTGTGCACGGACTAAAAGACTCCACACGAACAATTATTTGGAATTTATTCATTGGAAGTGCAGCAGCTGAACACCGTCAATATTATCCACACCAAATGTTACAGTTCTTTCAAGGACTTTCCTTGGAAATTACAGGCGTGTATAACAGAGTGTTATACCAAATCCACTGAGTGAGTGGTGAGCAGACGGATGAGGGGATGTACAAAGCAGAAAGGAAGGTGGAGGAGATGAAGGAGGAAGAGATGGGGAGGAGGAGCAGGATGGGTAGTTGGGCAGATGTTGCTTTGTTTAAAGACTGTTGTGTAATTAAGGACAGAAGAACAGAAGCCTGACCCATTTTCTCCTTTTGATCAGCTGTCAGAGAGACAGGCAGGGGGTCTGCTCAAGGACGTCTGTCTGCCTGTCTGTCTGTCTGTTTCCTCTTAAAACTTTTTTCTGTCTTGCTCTAGGAAGCCAATTTGAGAGACTGCTGCCATTTTATGTTCCACCTGACGTCCCACAAATCACAGAGAGGAGGTGGGAGGTGGGAGAGGAGCAAGAAAGGGAAGAGGAGAAGTTAGAGAGAGGAGAAGTGGGAGGCACGAGTACAAGGAAGAGGAAAAGGAGGAGATGAAGCAGGATGAGAGGTAGGAGACCAGAGGTGAGAGAGAATCATGAGAGAGGCGAGAAGAAGATGAGGAGGAGGTGGACAGGGAGGAAGAAGAGACAAAGATGGAGAGAGAGAGGAGGTGAAGAATTAGGAGCTGGAAGCTGCAGGTGATGGAGGTGGAGGATGAAGTAATGGAGGGGGGGCGTTAGGGGTGGGGGAGGGAGACTGTAAAGGAGCAGCTGCAGGGGGAGGAAGAGGAGGTGGAAGTGATAGAGTTTGTAGTCAATACTGTGGTGACATCATAGCCAGCCAGTGACCAAAGCCCCTCCCCCTCACAGAAGGTCTATTTCATAACTTCAAAACACACATTTCTGTGTTTTTGTGCACTAATATGTCAACATTCTCTCACGTTAACAAGGATTAAACCAACGTAATTATGATCAGCATCCAATGACTACAGCTCCCATGAGTCTTAGCCACATGTTTACTGGGGTCACTGTAACTGGCCTCGGTGTTATTGCAGGTTGACTGTCCGACAACAGAGACAGACAGGAATGTCTAGTAGAAATGTGAATCATTACTTTTTATTTACATCTTTAACAGATTAAACATGAATTCTTTGTTTTACTGAGTCAGTTGGTTTAAAGGATAAAGTTGGTGTAACTATTTTGTTATTGTCCACAAATCACTGAAAAGTCCAAAACCATCAATGTGTCTCTGAAAAGATGTGTGTGGCTCTCAGACCAGACTCCGTGGTTTCCCAGTGAAGACAGACATCTAGCTCACCAATGTAGAGCTTCATTTATTTCAGTAATCAGCTCCATCATTTCCTAAAACAGCTGAGTCCTGTAGTTTTGATCAATTAGCTTAACAGGAGTAAAAAGTGCATTTGTAGGGGACTATTTTCAGCAGCGGATGAATGCACAATGGCTGCTCTAGTGAGTGTTGGCGGCAGCAGGATGTGTAGGCTCGAGTCAAATAAAAAATGCAGTGTGTGCGTTTGTGGTTATGGAGGATGGATGTGAGCCAAACACAGACAGTGTGGCTCGTTGGTGTGTTTTAACAACGACGAGGAAGAATACATGCTGGGCTTTCATACGCACTTTTCAAATACATGGATTCATTGTTGAATCTGCACACGAGATAATGAGAAAAATACAGAATAATATCAGCCTTATTCTTGAAGTCGATAAGTGGCAGACTCTCAATGCACTTGCATGTTAAATACAGGTCAAATATGTAAATGTACAACATAAGCATAATTGAAATATCTGAATGCTTTCATTTCAACATTTAAAGGTTGATGTTTGGTCACAGAGTTGTTTGCACCTTAGAGGCATCACAGTAGCACACTGACTGTCTGTCTGACTGTCTTTCTGCCTGTCTGTCTATCTGTCTGCCTGCCGAGTTAATCATTAGCCTGTTTATCTGCTCTCTGAGCCGAGTCACGCTGCTGTTACATGCTGAGGAATGACATTTCACAGCTTATATTTGCTGCATTTCTCATTTATTTATTGTATTTATTCAGATACATTTTAAATCGAGATTATAATACAGCTGTCAGGGATATATAGGGATATATATAATGTAGATTTCTTAAACTTCGGGATTATTTTCATTCATATATATTTTTAAAGATATATTTTGCATTTAGGTGTTGTTGACCATTTCTTTTGGATCTTTTCATAACAAGTAAAAACTGCTCAACCATAATTATTAAAGCTTAATGTTAAGATTTCAGTTTAAATACATTTTAAAATGTATTTAAGCATTTAGAAAATAAGATTAATTTCACAAATATTTCGTTTGTGAGTGGCATTGTTCAAGCTGTGCACAGTTTAATAATGGATACAATTAAAGATTTTATGCATCATTTGTAAACAGATGTTAAAATTGTTAACTATTAAAATGTACACATGTGTTGAAGTAAGTTTAACATTTAAACATCAGCTAGCAACATTTAAACATCAGCTAGCAGCATTTAGACATTAACATCAGCTAGCAACATTTAAACATTTAAACATCAGCTAACAACATTTAAACATTTTAATATCAGCTAGCAACATTTAAACATCAGCTAGCATTAGAGATGATATGTGTCTTCCCTGCTATCACAAATGCTTCATTTATTTTGATTTTCCCTCGTTCAATTTGACCTTTTCAGAGATGCTATCAGTATCAAATCAGCTGAGTTCATTCATTAAAAACAAAAATGAAGACAAAGGTAACAAAACAAACGAGATAATTAACTGCATCAGATTAATCAAAAGAATACATTCAGAATTGTGAGACATCCAGGTACGACTAGTAATGACAGAAGTGTGTTGGTGGAGCAGGTTGCTCTGATCGGGTTCATTTAAACTGAGCGTGAATAAAGCTACAAAGCTGCAGGTTGATCAGGACGTTTCCTCCTCTTCCTCTCTCCCTCTCCCTCTCTCTCTCTCTCTCTCTCTCTCTCTCTCTCTCTCTCTCTCTCTCTCTCTCTCTGGCCCGGGCCATCTGCTGTGTTCAGAGCAGCAGTATTGATCTGCAGCTTTGTGCTGGAGACCACATGCTAATCTATAGCGTTAGTGACAAACACTGCTCCGCTTTGCCTCGCATCTGTCCCACTGACTCTCTCTCTCCCTCTGCTCTCTCAATATAACTAGTGTCATCCTCTCTCTCTCTCTCTCTCTCTCTCTCTCTCTCTCTCTCTCTCTCTCTCTCTCTCTCTCTCTCCCCTCTCTCTCTCTCTCCAAATGACCCAGCAGTTTTTGAACAGGGGTCCATCTGTCCGGCTGTAAACTCTTCCTCTAACTCCTCCCCCTCCTCCTCTTCCTCCTCCTCTTCTTCCTCCTCCTCCTCCTGCTCCTCCTGCTCCTGCTCCTCCTTCTCCTCCTCCTCCTGCTCCTGCAGTGGTTGGTTGCTGGTGAGTGTTTTGGTGTTTTATGGTGGCCATGTTCGCTGTTAGTTAGAAACGACACGTTGGTGATTTTAGAGGAAGACAGATTCAGATTTAAAGAGAATACAGAGATTAATAAGTGTGAACACACACTTTTTTGTTGAGTTTCACTGACATATGCAAATAATATTATAGACCTATATCTACACACACACACACACACACACACACACACACACACACACACACACACACACACACACACACACACACACACACACAAACTGCCTTTCTTTATGACTAACATGAATATATAGCGATGAAAAACACTTAACTTATATACAAACAAACATTTTAATATATGTATGTACAAATAACAATTATTATATTTATATAATATATAGCATAATCTAAATATACTTTGTACAGATACAGACAAAATAATAAAATAAATGGAATAACTGTTGGTATTAATCTATAGTTATATATGTATATATATATGTATAAATAATCAGAGAAGAGTAATTTATACATACTTATTTTTGTAATAATACAGATATGTGTAGGAATAGTATGGAGAATTAAAGACATGCTTAAAATTCACATTACATATACAGAAAAATAAATACTGAAATAAATCATACAGTAGGCGAAGACAATAAAAACTTCAATGAGTATTCCTATAGAAACATTGGGAGACAGTAGCAGTTGTCGTGGAAGAAAATAAATATAAACTGCATTTTAATATGTCAAGATCAAATATGAGCTTTACAAATGTACATGTATACAGATAACACAGCAGAGATGCATACCCAGAGTTGAAAAATACATTTGAATATGTTTTATTTAAGATGGAGATACGAGTGGAAATTAAATTGTAATAAAAGAGATCACACACACACACGCACACACACACACACACACACACAAACACACACACACATTGTTATACATAACGATTTAAATAAATATATGGAGTTGATGTAAAGATTTGTAAAGATATGTAGAGTAAGTCTAGAGATTGATTTGATTCATACACACACACACACACACACACACACACACACACACTTTTTTGAATTATGTAAATGTAATAATAATGATCATACTGCAGTATTTTACCACCTATTCTTCCCCATTTGTAAAAAAAACTGAGAAAAGATAAGCACACTTCCATCTATCTTCTCGCCCTTTTCTTCCTCCTCCTCCTCCTCTTTCTCTTCCTCCTTTATTCTCTCCAAGTCTTTTCAAACTTTTCGGGCCTGCTGCCTCTTTTGTTGCGGTTCTGTTGGCCGTGAAATCGGCTTTTAATGGGAACACAATGGCCGCGTGCAGAGTCGACCCGCTGTATTCAAATGTGACCGCACGCCATCATCCCTGCGTTTCCCCCAACTCTAAATAAACACTCGCTGAACAGCTTTTCATCTCACACCTCCATAAAGTTCAACCCACACATCCTCACATTCTTCAACCGGCTCACCGGCTGAAAATCCCACATTTGTGGTTTTGGAACATGAGATTCAATGATTAAATCACTTTTGATCCATAATGTTAAAATTACACCTTTTTAAGGGATTCATTATCACTCTCAGATATTAGGCTCTAAGAATGTTGAATTCATGAATGTGCAGTATTTCTTTTTATTCATTTATCTACAAGGACAAAACAACATGACTGTGAATGCCTCAGTGTTAGCCTGCTGGCTAATTATCAACCGCAGGAACAGGAAGACAGTGAAATGACCAAAAAAGAAGAAGCAAAGCACACATTAATTAGCCACGCAGAGACACATTTAAGTGACCCTTAAATGTGATGAACCAGCAGTGGTCATTTTAATAAGCCGTGATAACATAAATGATGAATTCACACACCGCAGCAGGTAAACCACGCAGAGCCAAATAATACACCTCCCTTCTAATACTTCTGATTGTTCATCATTATCATGGACTAAGTCAACTGTTCAATTTTTATTTTCTGTAAAATTATTTCATTTGTGGCAAATCAATTTTTGACTTTATGAAAATGCCAAAATGAAAATACACAAAGTTGAGTACAAAATGTAGAACATAAACTTGCTAACAATTCTCAACATCCCCCCCCCCCCCCCCCACCACCACCACCACCACCACCAAAAAAGTAACCTCAATTTAACAGAATTAATTTGTAGCTTCATTTATTGAATTATGTGACGCCAGAGCATTTTATTTTTAAATGTTTATAATTTCAGTACTGCTTTTTTAAATAACTCTTTCATTTAATCTGAATCTTAGTCACAGAGTATAGTTTTGTAAATTCCGATTAAATCAGACAAGATGGAGGGGATAAATATATTCTGAAATAATATTTTTAATCAGGGTATAGATGATTTTTTTAAATATTTTTTTTTACAATTCACATCATTAAAGGGGGCTCATCGTCTTTCCTCATTAAAATCACATCAGTCACACAGCAGCCGAGAGTTTGAGTGAGCACACACGCACGCACGCACACACACACACACTTTTAGCAAACATCAGAGAGAACATGGCCACAGGCAGCGGCAGCTCATGCTAATTCAGATCAATATTAGTGATACATTTCCATGTGAGCTCCGTTTCCTCTCTGAGCAGCAGCTCTGTGATCTGAGGCAGCTTTACTTCTCCTCTGTGCACATTAATTAACAGTACTGACCACTGTGTGTGTGTGTGTGTGTGTGTGTGTGTGTGTACAGTATGAATACATGTGCTGTAGCTGAGGACACAGAGATCACGTCCTCTCTGTCTATTTGGGGACCTGAAGCGTAGCTTCCATTTGATCATTTAAAAGGGAATAAAGGCAGATATAATATATATTAATATATCATTTTTACATTAAATTAAACACACACTACTTCCACCTCCATTCATTAAACTTCATGTTGAATCTTGACATGATTTGTTCCAGTTTCTCAATGCGTACAATTGTTGTAATGCTACATTGTCTACAGTAGAAAAGACGTGACTTTAATCTATTGAACTAACGGGACATTATACAGATTAAACTACTGATTCAAATACATTTTATACAAATTAAATAATAAACTAACAATATGAAATAACAATAATAATAATGTAAGTAGTGCAGAAACATCCATAATCAAAACTAAAAAATATATTATTATTTAATGCATACACTTTTAAAAATGTGGGTTTTTATTAAGCCGGAGAGCTAATGAAGAAGACAAAGTGAATATGATTTGGAGATACAAAAGACACAAAATACAGCCGTAATTAAAAAAAAAAAACAGCATCTAAACAACTAAACTACATTCGCAAAAATGAGCTTGATTATAGACAAAATCAAGCCCCCCCCCCCCCCCCCCCGGTCCTGGTAGACATTTAAGCCATCTCAGCATCAAAACACATATTTCCTCTGCTCAGCACATTATTCTCTACGTTTAAAACATCCAGACGCCACAAAGAAGAGTGTTTTAGCATTTACATCCTTGTTGACACAGCGACTCCCCAAATCACAGCACAGAGTCATCACTTATTAACCACAGGACTAAAGGAGGGGGGTCTTCCTCCTCCTGGTCTTCCTCCTCCCTGCATGATTATTTAATGTCCTCTGGCATGTTGCTCTTTTAATCATAACATTTGATTTATTGATTTCCTCTCAGCACAAAGACGGCCGACAATCAGCATGACGGCTGCAGACCGAGGCTGCGGGTTTCTGAGTTTTCACACTTCCAATCAAAGAGAAGAAGAAGAAGAAGAAGAAGAAGAAGAAGAAGAAGAAGAAGAAGAAGAAGAAGAAGAAGGAGAAGAAGAAGAAGAAGAAGAAGAGCTGCATTAATATTTCAGATCTCCTCATGGCCGAATCGGAGACAACAGTAGATTAGCAGAGCTGTTTTATCTGCCAAAACACATTCACACATATTGATATTTTCTACTATGTGAGCTAAGTGATTTCAGCCAATGACCTCGGCTCAATTCTTCTTTGTGGGGTAATAACACGTCTTATTTAGTTTAATACATTTTTTCATTTCCTGCCTGTAATACTGAACAAAAATGTTCTTCGACTTTTACGAATACATTTTTTCTTAATTTGTGGGATGTTAATATTTTTCTAATTGACTTAAAATAATAAGTTCCAGGAATCTTTTGTGAATCTTTCTTTACTTGACCTTGAATGTAGAAATTGATGCATTTCGTATCTCCACACACAAATATACTGTACATACAGACACATGCATACACACGTCGATGATCATTTATAAGTGAAAATGTGCACTGAAGTGCTTAAACTAAAGTAAATGTAAAAAAGCAGATGATAGCAGTGAATTAATGACTTTCTCTCGTTCTGTTGTTTTTATCTATAAAGCTATTTATTTCATTTTGTCCTTTTTTGATTTTAGAAAAATATATATTTTTCAGATTCCTACTGACTTTTTAAAAACATAATATAAATAAATAAAACTATGACAAAAATGTGTTTGCTTTTTTTTTAAATGACGAAAATGACACCATTTTGAATTAAACACAATTTCTTATTTGAACACAGATTTATTTCAGTTGCAATCAGAATCACTTGCAAGGGCCCATTCTCTGTTCAACACATTGCCTGGTCTCTCTATGGGCTCCTGCAGGCTGTGTAACTGAACTGGGGTCAGTTTTCCTGTCATCCCTGGTCAATGGATCCCTCCTCAGTGTTTTTTCCTTCTTTCCCTGTTAAAAGGCTGTTTTAGGAGTTTTTCCTTAATTGATGGAGGACGGAGGATGTTGTCCAGAACACCCTATGAGGCAAATTTGTCATTAAATAAAATTGTATTGAGTGAAAATAGCACTGTCTATATATGTGTGGTCCTGATCCTGAGGGGATGAACCTTTAGACCCTGATGTAAAACGCTGCAATGGAGTGGAGCACATGTTGACCAGGATTTTATCTCACTTGTATGTTGCAGTCCATCTTTCTAGCTTTCATAACGATTGATTAATATGTATTTCTTTACAAAGCTAAAACAAAGAAAAAAAACATGTTCATTCACAATTCATTATTTACCTATTTCCTGAAATTTCTTTTTTGGTATTAACCTTTCTATCTATTTGCATATTTATTGACTTATTTATTTTTCTTCCACTCTTTCTTATTTATTCACTGGTTTCCCTTTTTGTATTTCAAATATATTTATAAATAAATATATTTGAAATACTGTTTGTATTTCTCACTCTTTGCTGTGGCAGTGACCTCGTTTCCTCGTGAAGGAATCAATAAAATAATCTCTTTATCAATCAAACACAATGATGTGACGTTGAACACTTCCATTTAATATGCCATCTGTTTTATTTTATTTTTCTGTGCTTTTTTTCTCCAGACGAGCTCATTGTTACTCTATTTTATGAAATATCTTTAATCCTCATATTTCAGCAGTGACATCTTAGTCCCACACGGATCAATAAAGTTTCATTCCAAACATTATGTTTGCTGATGGATCATTAAAAACTGTATTTTACATGGAAAATTACAGGTTAGGAACACTATGATAGAAGATGATTACACATTTATTTGGCATCAGCATCTTTACAAGGGGAAAATAAATAAATGTAGTCATTTAAAAAAATGTTTATATTATTAACAGCATTATCTAATTATCCAATCCGATATTAAACACCAAATTGTAAAACATCAAACGTATGAATGTTAACAAATTGCTTTGTTCAAATTAGGGATTGGTAATTTCACAGATTGGGATTATTTCTGTTTTAAATCCAGCTGTTGACTCCTGCTGGTTTTCTTTTGTTAGCAACTGCTGACATGAAGCAGCTAAAAGGGTCAGAGGTCAGAGGTCAGCCAACCCGGCGCACGCCATCTGACCTCTTTCATTTACATACACGCTGACCTACATTCTTGTGACAGTTTCTCTTCCTTAAATTTTAAAACAATTTTAGACACGTTTTCATTTTCAATCCAAAAAGCTCAATATACTTTATTTCAAATGAATTGTTGGAGTAACTTTTTTTTAATATTTAGAGATTATTGTGTTTTTGAGTGCAATCATTTCTTTGAATTATTTTGCAGTGTATGTGTTTATTATTTAAGTCAAGATTGTTAATGTTTTTATATACTTAATTAAAACTGCAAATTTTTGTGTCAGAATTATCTGTCGCTTTGATTGTAAAAGTATTAACTTCACAAAGAAACAACTAAAAAATACTGTTGTAAAAGAAATAATTCTGATAAAAATGTCCTTTGATTCCTCCTCCTCTAAGCCCCCCCACGTGGTTCAGAAGACACTCCATGACCTCTGACCTCTGACCACACTCCCTAAAAACCAGCAGAACAGTATTGACCTGCAGGCTGTTGCCGTCTGACATCATCTCTGTTTGCATTTCACAAAATGTGTGTGTGTGTGTGTACGTGTGCGTGTGTGTGTGTGTGTGTGTGTGTGTGTGTGTGTGTGTGTGTGTGTGTGTGTGTGTGTGTGTGTGTGTGTGCTGCGTACGCTCTTGTTCTTCTATCTTTGGAGTTTAAACTTTAGACCTTGGGAGGACATTTTTCAGAAATTATGACATTTTAGCAAAGTAAGGACATTTTTTGGTTAAATGAGGAATTTTTTTTGCAAAGTAGGTATTTTTTGCAAAGTGAGGAATTTTCATTCGTAAAATTAGGACTTTTAAGTTAAGTGAGAAATTCTGGCAAACTGAGGATTTATTCTTGTTAAGTGAGGACAATTCATTGATGTCAGGATTTGGTTAATAAAATGGGGGCTTTTTTAGTACAGTGAGGACAATATAATAAAGTGAAGTCAGAAAATTTGAGTAAAGTGAGGACATTCTTAACAGTGTGTTTGTGTACGCGCGTGTGTGAGAAATGTTTATTTTAAAATTGTTTTCAGATCAAAGTCTTGTACGTAGCTTAATGATGTTGATAGAAAAAAACAGTTATCTTCATCTCGCTACACAAAATATATGAACATATGTACACCTACACCCACATTTGATATATTCTCCCCCTAACCCAAACCCATCTGCCTTATCCTAACCAACCCAACTCACAAAGGCAATGAGTATCACCCAAGGTCCGATGACATCATTCTGCATAATCATTAGCCATGTGCTTCTGTTTGAGTGTATTTTCAGAACAATGGCCTTTTGTTTTCGGAATAAATGGCTGTTGGATAAAAGGCCTTTTGATCCAATGGGACATTTTCTGGACTATTGGGGTTTCAGAATAATGGGCCGACATAACAGTAGACAGTCACAAAGGATGAGCCTTCACATTTACCTGATTCAGAGCAAATCTATGTGGAGATATAGTGGAGTAATGTCTAGCTGAGCAGAGAATGAAGCCATTCTCCCATTGTTTGTTTGTTTTTATTTACATAGCCAGGCTTTTAGTGCACGTGAGCGTGAACCTCGGGTTAGCTCACGGCCGCCACACCGCATTGAGCTCAAATGGCTGATAAGAGACTTGTCACGGAAGCATAGCAGCCTCCCTCTCGGGATCTCCTCATGTTTACACCGGTGCTCTGTCAGCACTGTTGGCGATGTATGCACTGCTAGCTGCCAGCTCCTGGCTCATCCGTCGCCATGTTGAGAGCCATGTAGAGACAATACATACATATACACAAAACAAGACAGGAGTCACTTTGTCAAATTAATCATTTCATTCATTTTAATGAATGATAAAATAAATACAGAGTATATATATACATTTCTTTCAAGTATTTGATGAATAAAACATGTTTATTAATCTACAGCAATAATGTGAATGATGTGTAAATGTGGTTTTAGCACTCTTCATAGAGTAATCTCTACAGACATGTCGATGTGGATGGAGACAGCCTCATTTATATCTTTCAAAAATAAAAAAAAATACATTCTGGAAAAATGTTACCTGATACTGACTGATATTATATATTACAAAAATAAAAGGTGACAAAAGAAGAAAAAATCTAATTAATTTTAATCCTATTACCTATAAATTTGTAATGTGGTCAGGTCAAAAAAAATAACATTATCACTAATATTATTAAATAGTGAGTTTAACCTTCATGCTCACAATCTTTTTGTCAAAGTCCCAAAAATGTCATATTTCAACTCATAGATGTCTCATTTTGATATGAAACTGTATGGGAAGAGAAAAGAAAACCAGAGGTGTAGCAATTGAAATTGATCTGCAGATTACAAAAATAGTTACAATAATAATCCCAGGTTCTCTCGTTATTGTTCTCTCCTTAACACATTGCAGCAAATATGTAACTCCATGAAAAAAGCACATCAAATATGATAATTCATGTTTGATACGCCCCTTAATACCATGTGTAAATTGTCACCTAAAATGGTGTTTTTTTATTGTGAGAAATGTACTTTTTTTTGTTAGTGCTTGCTGGTGTGGGGGGTTGAATGATTGTTCAGTAATTGTTTAATCACAGATATGAGCCCTCTTTCTTCTGGGATGATGCATCTGACCTCTGACCCTACCAATACAAAATCATCCTAATGATGAATATAATCGCCTTGTTGAAAATCACTTGCCTCTGTAATGTTTAAAAAGTATACGTGTGTCCTTTGAGGAGAATGCCCGGATGCAAATACCAGATTACACTGTGGACATATTACATGATATGATAAGTAGCAACACAAACATCAGTTCCCATGTACAGTAAAAGCCACAGGCGACCAAATATCACTAAGAATTTCAAATCTCTAATGCTAATCAACTACAAATCACATACTTGATAGACATGAAAAACATTCACAGAAAACACAAAAAGTACCCCAATTGTGGATTTAACAGGGGCAAAAAAAAAACCTGCCCAAAACCTTAACCTTAATCCAATCTCAAAATAATGTCTCATTGTGAAAATGGCACAACTTTTGCAAATAGAAGGGCTGTACTTTATATTCAGAATTGGAAGAGAATATGTTACCTTTTTGTTTTAAATAATCTAAGTTTGCCTCACCTTGTCTTGTGTTGGACATATTAAAAATCACATGGCTAACAAAATGAGATTAGTTTTTAAATTGAAAACCATTTCTTGTTGTAATCTGTTGCTCAACCAGTTTCGTAACAAAAGAAACATCTAATACCCACATTCTTGTCTGAATGAGATATAAGCAGTGTGCTTCAGTATGTGGCAAACATCTAGTTTTCATCTGTTTTCAGTCAAAGTTACCTTTCTGATGAGTCATCTATAGGTTCTTTGACTTACACATTTTGTAATCCCAGCCCAGTAGCCCTTAGGATGTAAAATGTCCATTGCAAAGCAAATTTAACGCCCAATGCCAACATTCAGTACCAATGTGGAAGCAGGGAAGTACTCTGACTTATATCCTGCCCCAGACGTTCAGGATGGAGAGGCCTTTCATGTAAATGGGTGGAGCGGAAGATTTTATATTATTATTTATAGTATACTTTTAACACCAGAACAATTTTGGTCATATTAAAAGAATCTGATTTTGCTGAATACTTCCAGGATACATTAGGATGCTTCGCTGACACCTGTATCCTCAGTTTGTATTTCCACTTTAACTATTTTTTCCAGTTAGTATGAAAGCTAATGGATCAATTGCACCTGCCTCCAAGCACTTTAGGTGCAAATCCTTTCAAACTCTCTAGATTCCCTCATTAATGCCCTCTTGCAGAAGCAAATGTTTGTGAAAAAAGCCACCTGGCTAAAGCGGCAATTCATTAACATATCACCAATTAAACCATCCGGCCCTGATTTTTTTTTTAAACACAAAAAGATGGAGGGAAAAAAAGCAAAGACATGACCACAACATAGAAGAAAGAAATGTCAGCATGTTGGCTGAAAGTTAATCTTCCTGATAAGTTGCATCGTGCTGGCTACACAACCAGCTGGCTAATATAAGTGATCTTTAAAAATGAGGACTGTTACTTTCAAAATAAAGCTAACATGTAATTTGGTGAAATATATCTCTTTTAAGGTGAAACTGGATGACTTGGAGGCAGAAACATCTGGTTGTAGTTGTTTTGCCTGAGGCTTTTTATTACTGTAGCTGACCTTCAAATGTTGCTGTTTTTGTGTCTTTAATGTTTGTGTTGTAGTTGTGTGTATGTATGATAATGCTGCTGCCTGTCTTGGCCAGGACACTCTTGTAAAAGAGATTTTTAATCTCAATGAGTTTTTTCCTGGTTAAATAAAGGTTAAAAAAAAAAATATATATATATATATATATATATATATCTGAACACAACCCACAAAGCCTAAAAATAAACTGCATTGTCAAATTGACATTTTGTTTACGCTGCCTCAGCTGTTTTACTGAGTGACTGATTTGTTTCCGTGGTAACGTTAAATCATGTGCAGTTACGTCTTACCTTTATTCACAATTTTGACATGTTCATGCGCCTCTGTGCTGCTTCCTGCTTGTTAAAAATGTCTCATTGACACATAACACTTTTATATAGATTATAGCTGTGCTAGTTGTTAAAGCGTACCAGATGTTGAAGAAACTCAGTTCTGATAGTTTATTGATTTACTTTTGTGCAAAAGAGGTTCTGCTAAAACCTCCAATTCCTCCTAGTTTTAATTGGCAGACAGACAAAGTTAACGACTTGCTGGTGAAGAAATTGAGCATTTAGTAGCTAAAGAGATAGACATTTCTCCCAGGAGATGGGGGAGGCCAAAACAGAGCTAAAAGAGTAAATATTGGACTTACATTCATCAGGTGAATACAAAAAACAACAAATAATGATCCTCTTTGTCTGCTGCATGTGTAAATAGGAAGTTAGTTCTATCTGTAAAAACGTTCAATAATATGATAATATGTTAAGGGGTTCAACGGCAGCTTTGGGAAGAAATATACTAATGCTATATCTGGATGACGAATCAAATTTCCTTATACCTACGAAATAACTATAAGTTCCTAGTCTATGGTTACTTTATTTAAATTTTGCACACATTGTAAGTTATTGTATCAAAGCTTCTGGCGCATGCCTACATTTGATGGATCAATGGAGCAAACGCAAACACTCATGTCGCATTCTCTTCAGCTGTTAAAACAACCACTTATACACGACAAGACTGTTTCTGGTAGATGTCTGAACATCAAACAGTGACGGTGACATAGTCATGGTGAATGTCTTTTTATGGGGTTTGGGGGAGGGGTAATGTACTTGAACCTACTGAAAAGAATTAGAGCTACATGTAAAAAATGTATTTGAGTTTTGAGTCAGAATTCTGAGATTCTGTCTTTAAATCTGGGCCTCAAACACATTTATCACGTGGCTCTAATCATCTTAATCGAGGTAGTGACCATATTTTGCTTTATTTGAAGTGTGTCAATATCACTGCTCTTTCTTTACACACTACAGATCAGTATACCCAACACTCGATGCATAAGAATGTTTAACTAACTCCATAGTCTACTATGAATAACCATATTACTTTCTCTGAGGGCGTTCACAACGAAGGTACCGCTGTGTGAAAACAATGCACAGGCCTGTATTGGTGGTCACTTCAGGTATTAGCGGGACAATGAAAATCTACTTTGAGTGACTAAATCGTGAGTTTGGAGCCTTATCAGATGTCATAACACTGCACAATAGTTTATAACAACATGAGACAATATTTAACAACTCTGAAAGTCATCACAATGACATTCACTTTCTCTACATTTGAATCAACAAATCAGTGTGCGCTTTTATGTATGGGATTGGCCAACGCAACATTTTAAATTGTAGCAAATGATGAGCCATGTTCAGGTTTTCTGCCAAGTCGGCTTTAAACGGTCAAATCTGCTGATTTGTAGACACAGTCCTAAGGGTGATGAGTGATAAAAACACCATGAAGCAATTCAAGATTGTGATATTATGCTGAAAAGCAACGCAGCCTCAAAGTCCAGTGTAGTCCTCTTCGTCTTTAAATTCTTGAGCGGTAGAAAAGACTTGTCTCTTGAGCTGTTCTGGTTTGTACAAACCGTATCAAACAGGCCCCATGAAAACCCCATTGCACCAACCATATACCACATGAAGTCTTACCCCATCTGCCTTGTGATTTTGACAACTCTGGCCCGTGGAAGTGCTGGAGAGGAGTTTGAAGGATCTGCTGCAGCTTTAGCCCTAAGCACAGTGGGAGAGCGAGAGCTTCAGCAGTCCCTCTGTGTGCATCTTGTAGAGGAGTTTGAACTCGGCGGGCAGTTGATGGGACTCCTGCCATTTGGTGGTGAACTTGGTGCCCTTCTTATCATAGTAGTGGTACGGCAGCTCCTTTCCTGTGTTGGGGTCCCAGCCGAAGGGCCAGAAGCCATACAGGTGGATCTGGTCGCACATGGTGGACGCCAGCGTGTACATCAGGATGCCGGTACTCAGGCGTTTCGGTGACAGCTGCTTGGTTTTCCAGTAGCTGTTGAGCATAAGTGAGCAGAACAATTTTGCATTAAAAGAAACGGCAACATTCAAACCAAATCCAGCGCTGCAGGGTTGTGTGGTGGTGTGGAAGTGTCACCCATCTGATTGATTCAATTGATCTGAATGGCCCTTTCGTTGGTTATGGGTTGCATTTCTCCAAAAGTTGAATCTGTCCCTCCACCCCCCAAAAAAGCATGAATTGGATAAATATCCCAGATTGTATTTGGTTCTGTTTTGCTGCCAGTCCAAACCAGACCTAAAATCTGAGAACAAACTGCTATCGGAAGAAAACCCTGAATAATCGTACCACTGCTGATGTTTTCATCAGGCAGCATCACAGAGGGGGAACTCTCCAAACCGGCCTCAACAAAACCAGTCCTTGAGGTGCTGAAAGCCGGCTGAGCTGCTTGAACGTGGTAATTCTTCCAGAGCAGGTAGGTTTAATGGGATTGGTGGAGATTAGGCTACTGTACGAGCAGCCTATTCTGCTGCTACAACACTAAGCACCAGACTTAAATCCCTCTCCACACACACACAGTTGCAGCTCTGTGCCATACCTTTCACTAAATAGCTGTTTCCTTATAATCCGGCTTTGGAGCCTAAGTCTCCTCTTTGCCATATAGAGCACAGCTCAATACAATAGACCACACTAACCCTGCCAACAGGACATGGACACGTGGGGGCGTTTTAAACACAAATGGACATCAAAATAGAGAAAGCAGGTGCTGATCAATTTTAACTAGAAATAAATATGATGTGTCTTGTGTTTTTGGAGACAGCTTTGACCTTACTAACTGTAATGGGGCCTAACTGTAACGTGTGCAAGTCCACTTTGACAGGCAGAAAATGTACTGAGAGACGCAGGAGTCATAACTGTCAACTTCTTGGTCTGGAAAAACGTTTGCCAGTGAACATAATTAGAGAGGCAGCGATCGATCGGCTGCCGAAAAGCCGGGCGGTCTTTAGCTGATCGGACATGACTGGTGCCTGAACAATCATACTCATATTTATTTGATTAACTATTAAAAACAAATCAATTAGCCACACTGTTGGCCTGGCTGTTCATTGATTACCATGAATACACACACTGTGGTTTATTTTGTCCCACACACACACCTTCTGTAAACACTCAACGTGTGTTAATCCACGACTGAAAATAGTTCCAAGCAAATGTGAAAAGAGAAACTATAGATCTGATAGAGCCAGAAAATATTGAAAAACAGACTAATGTGTTGCAATCTGTTGCTAATTATCTGATCTGGTTTGGAAAACAGTTCATTAATGCAGATGTAGATACATGCAGCATCCATTGCAATCGGATCGGACCCCAGGCCACATCTAGAACGTTATAAAACACCGGGTTCACACTGGATGTGAAAGCGACGTGAAGGACCACAGGTTTGTGAGAAGCACTGCCTGCATCCATTGGTTTGCCACATAAATCCATCATTCACAGGACATGATGCGGAGCTCGGCGTCTGGCTCTCAATGTTTCCCAATGTTTTCACGCCTAGTCTATTTTCTCTGCATGCCATGAATGAATCTGGCAAGAAACAACACTGATAATCTACAACAAATATGATGTATGTGATACTAATGATGTAATTCTGATAAATGATAATATATGCATTACATGCCCCCTCCCTGCTATCTCAACAAAGGCCAGAAAAAGGGGCTGTGATCGAATTGGTTTTTTTTCCTGAGGAAGGTTCCTGAGTGAAGTGACTTGATGACGAATTAACCTTCTCATATTTTCTTGACTTTATAACATTTCCATCAAGGTCAAGGATAAGTGGTAAGGAAAACTAATTTTCAAACACAGCCAAACCCTTCTTCAGCACAGTGACAATAAGAATAGCCTACACAGCAGCATGGGATGAGCCATGTTCTCATGGCAGTTCATGAAATAGTCACCAAAGTGAAATCTACTGATTTGTGTACATGGACACAAATTGTCCACATATTTTGTGTTGCTCAACACGACTTTGAAACTAAATAAAATATAATTTGTGTCTGCGCCACAGGTTAAAAGTCCTGCATTATCAAACCCATCTATCTCCCCATGAGTTGTCACTATTCAATACGACGCCACTCGGGCTGACCACTGCATCGCGTCACATGGATGCATTTCATTTGATGCATGAAAAAAGATCCCAATTGACTTTCCCTTGGTGTTGATTTCATGTCGTGCAACACAAAAATTGTTTTATTTGTGAACAATTCAGTTATTCAGTAATTAGTGCCATGAGACTGGGTTAGTAGACAAGTCTGCTAGCTCTGGCTTCCTCATTGAGATCTGATCACAGTGGGGGCACGTGTAACTGCAAAGGCTCATGGTCAGACTTATCTATCCATGTGGAGGCACCACAAGGAGACGGGATCTTTGCTGTTAATGTACTTCAGTGTTACTGTGTCTTACCTGTTGATATACTGCATGATGTTTCCAGGCCAGGCCAGCCGGACCTTGAGCTGACCCCGATGTTCCACGAAGAAGTCGACCAGCGTCCTCGTGACCGTGGCCGACGTGTGGAAGAAAAAGGCCGGGATCCACAGGATGGCACCGTCAAGCTTCTTCAGGCTCAAGAAGAAGTTGTTCCTGTCCTGTACAGTCAGTAAATTGTTGTAGTATTTCTCTAGGATACTGGGGTTAAAGGTCGTCATGTTGGTCCGCCGCCCGACGTCCTTTTTGAAGATCTCGGTCGGCGCGAAGTTGCAGCGGAAGACAAAGTCAAACTTCTCGATCTGGGGCCCACAGCGCGAGCCGGTGAGGATGCCGCTGTTGCCGATGACGGCGCAGACGTTGTAGTGTTTGTTGAGGATCGGCGAGACCTCGGGGAGCAGCGAGCGGAAGTTCTCGCCGATGGAGAAGACGTACTTGTGGCTGGAGTAGTCGTAGTGCATCAGCTGTCCGATTCTGACCGAGTCTCGTGTCAGTGTGAAGTTGTGGGGGATGTCGATGTATTGTGAGATCTCATTCCTGCAAGACAAAACACTGTTCATTCCTGCACCCACAAATCTACAGGAGCTGGACACAGTAGCAGTGTAATGGTGTTAGATCCTAGTGGACAAAATACCATTAACCTTCCAACATAAAGCAACCCAATATATGAAAATCACAAGTATATTAACAGTGTTACTATTAATATGTCCAACTCCTGCAAATTATTGAAAAAGTCAAACCTGAAACAGGACCATTTACTACATTTACCTCCTAAGCAATTATACCATGATTTCCATATGCCATATGTTTCTGGCAGCAGAAATCTCATGAATAGATGAGAATTGCACAAAGTTAACAGTAAATAATTAATTTTATTATTAGAATGGCAGACAAAACTGAGTAATATATTTCAAAAATATATACTTAAACTATGGCTGATCTGTGATGTTGTTAAACAACTAATTTCTCGAGCCTGAAGAAGCTTGACGGTGCCATCCTGTGGATCCCGGCCTTTTTCTTCCGACTAATGTCAGGACAGCCGAGTCATTTGCCATCTTCAGAAAAAGGCTCAAGACTCACCTGTTCAGACTTCTCCTCGACTCTACATAGCATGACCCACTGACACCCCCCCCAAAAAAAGAAAAAAAAAACCTTACCTATAGCACTCTGATCATAGCACTGTTGCTCTTAAGGTACTACTTTACTCAGATGAGGACCTAACACTTGTTTATCTATTTTTAGCTCTTACTGCATCGGCAATGATACGTTGTGGTTTCTTTGTTTCCTTCTTTTGACAAATGTACTTATTGTAAGTCGCTTTGGACAAAAGCGTCTGCTAAATGAACTAAATGTAATTTAAAGTCATGCTCAAATTACATATTGCTCACTTATTTAACAATATATATTGAAAAATGATGTATTTCCTCATATTTTTGTATCAAAATGTAAAATGACTGTATTTAAGTAGCTATATGGGATTGAAGCTCTGTGCTGACCACATATGATGAACTAAAAACACAGTAAAATCAGTTAATACCTCATTATCAAAGTGATCTTTTGGTTTTCTGATGATTTCTTTTATCTGATGATCAGTTCATCTGAAAGTGGTCTCAGATCCATGGTTGCATTGGACTTGGACTTGAAGGCTGTGAGACTTTCTAAAACATCCCTTAGTCCTTAAGTTAAATTTAAGGACTAAAGGACTCTTAACTCTCAACTTTAAATCTCCACTTTAAAACATAAAGTTAATGCAGCTGTTTGAGTCACATCAGTTTGATTTTTCAAGCTAAACTTTCATGCATATTGTTAAAAAAAAGGCTCAAACACATAAACCTAATTAATTTGATGAGGATGATTCAGATTCAAGTAGACATAACAAAACAGTACAGGACGGCCAAAATGCAGCTCAGAGAGAGAAACCTACTTCAGCTGTTTAAAAGCAGAGCTGTTGTAGCTCCATTTAGAGGAGTTCTGCAGGTCCTCGCTGAGAGCGCTGGTCAGAGGGGTGAAAGCCGGATCCAGATACTTCAACGCCAGCTGGGAGCTACACGGGGACACAGAGGTTAACTCAGTCTTCCTGTGTGAAGAGGTCAGCTTCATCCACTCGCACTTCAAAATGTTTTGAGGAGCATTTTAGCTTTTTAAAACAAGGTTTGAAGATGATGCAAAACATCCTCATTTACCTGCATAGCAAAGCTTTGAAGGATCATGTATCTGACAGGCCGAGAAAGACAAGCAGTCAGGTTTTAAAAAAGCATTAGCCAGATTAATGATACAACTAAATCTAAAATAGAACATTTGCATGCAGACATTTTTGCAAATTTACTCCAAATCTGAGAAGAGATCGTACACTGTTTTTGGTTCAATTTAGTTTTTTGTGCTTCTTAACCTTAGAAAAAAGAAGTATTGACAATGACAAAGATTGCATGAAAATGTCTCTTTTTGCAGAAGAAAAACTCCAGCAGAAAATCTGATTTGAAAACTACCTGCTTGGTTTTGTGTAAATAGCTTGCACAGAAGTTTATACTTTGGTGTGGAAACACCTTAAAACAGAAAGTGAAATCACCTGAATGCTTGTGCTTCTTGATGTACAGTAAGGATGCAGCTCGGCTCTGCAGGAAATGATTGATAACTGATATTACTTTTCCTCTATCACTACCACCCTCCTCACGAAGCTAAAATGCCTCCAAAAGTAGCTGATTGAAATGTGCAAGTATTTGAGCCATTCAGCAAATATATGAGGTGTCGTTCCTTTTGGAAACCAGCTGCAGTGAAAAACGGATTCAGACACGTTCACTTACACTATCAGCTCAGTGTAAACGCAGACTTTCAGCATCTTTCCTTATTCTAATCTAGAATAAAATCAACCCAGCATACTGTGGGAAGATCAGCAGTAAGGCGAAATGGTTCTGTCCATCTTAGCAAGTTATTCATACTTTATTTGAGCCTCTGTATGTGGAGTGAAATAATTCCCCCTTCAACCAAATTTGGTTTTATGCACATTCTGCACTTCTAAGTGATAATAATAAAGTAATATCTTGTTCACCTCATTACGAGACATTTAAACTCCATGAGAATTCCAATGAGGTCACTTCGTTGGTCAAATTTGATCTTTGATCTTTTAAGACTGAACATGATGTGACGTACTTGATAAGATGAACACCTTTTGCAGTGCAAGAAGCCTCAGCTCGTCCAATGCTACAAGTGAGAATATTCAAACCAATACATAACCAGCAAATTAACCATTATCAGAAGCTTTTCTATATGTCTGATTTTTGCATGAAAACCTTGACATTTTAATGCATTTGACTTGCTCTTGTTGATGGTACTCTCCTGGAATAATGATGTTTTTCTTTTGGTCAAATGAGAAAATGGACATTGGTTTCATCTCTGTGCATTTTAAGAGGACTAGAAGAGGACCTTCCTCTTCTGGTCCTCTTCTGGTACAGAGGGAGGTCCGGGATGTTTAGCCTAACTTAGCACAAAGAGTGGCGGAGAAAAGGCGCTAGCCTAACCATAAAAAACACACCTTTGGACAACTCCAAACCTGCCAATCATCCCCTGCTTCATGGTTTATTTGACTCTAAATGGACTATAATGTACTAAATGAACATCGTGCTGGATTGAAGAAGACTTAAAACTAGAGATTGAGACCATAAACTCATGTTTGCAATGTTTACTGAGATAATAAAGAAGTAGGGTCATTTTCTCATAGACTTCCATGCAATCTGACATTTTTACAACCAGAGGAATCGCCCCCTGATGGCCAATAGAGAAATGCAAGTTTAAGGCACTTCAATGTTGGCTTCAGTTGTTTGACCACACTTTGCCAAGAGGATGCACCTGTTCCAACTTGCCTTGGTGTGATCGGAGCCTAAAGCAGGTAAAATTAGTCTTTTAGAAAGGACTAGAAGATCATCTAACATATGGTGAGGTTGTACTTTCAACATTATTTCTCATTGCTTAGAAAGTGAAATGTCCAGGTTCTATGTGATATGCGTCCATCATCAAAACTACCTCTGTAGGAAAATATGTGACATTAGCTTGCTGTCTAACAAGCTACAACTTGCTGACAGCTTTGGAGTTGTATGTAGGTCTATAGAGTTAGGCTAGCAACCTAGTTTTCCCCTGACTTTGTGTAAAGATCGACTTAACCTCAAACCAATCTTGCCATCTGACTCTGGGAAAGAGGATGTTCCACAATGTTAGAAAGTAGGTTCAAACAGAGACTTTGCCTAACACTAATCTTCTGCTTTTGACGAAACATCAAAATGTCAAGATTTCAGATCAAGATTCTGACACAACTGGTCAAATAGTTGCAAGGAAGTTCAGTTCATCTCGCATGAAGAGCGAGGTCGGTGGGATTTACTGCATCAGGACAGTTCAGACAGCGTCCGAGGTTTGAGGAAGCTCATGTGATCGTTCAAGCATTCTGTAAATCATACTGTCCAGCATGGCAAACCCCACCTGTAATGCCGGTCCAGTCTCAGACAAACCTGAAGAAGTATGTGTAAATATTGTTTGACCTGGATCTGATGGCAGTCAGACCTCCAGCAGCTCTATTTTCTTGTTGCAGCGTCCGCCAACTTTGAAGCCAGTTGGGCTGAGCCTGAGAGGTGCAGCGCTGGATCAGGATCAGCATGATGTAGCTTATGATTAGAGCGATGAGCACATCGCAGCTTGGAAAGGGCTCAGTTTCGAGACTTCTCTACTGGATATTTGTATTGATGTCAGACGTTTCATTCAATACATTCTTACTTCCAACTCGTCAACTATAGCAGCTTTGTCAGTGGTTCTACACTTTAACTGTTACATGCATCGTCTTTTCAAAATAAACGTACGTGTTTGCGGAAAATGTAAACTTTCTGCTTGTTACATTCATAGCCTCTTTTCAAAATAAACTTCCATCGTAGTTTAACTCAATTAGGATTAGAAAAACTAAAATTACAAGCACAAAGTACAAGTTACCGAATAAAAAAGATTTTTCTTATCTGTCCAACCTCAGTGCAAACATTATTATTCTTTGTACTACCTCAGTCGCTGTGAGCGTCAATAATAATATGATAATGATATGGGTTTACACTGGAGTTAGGTGAAAACCTGAATCATAAAGACGCTAAAGGGTGCCTTGGTGAGTCTGTATCAGATGCCGAAGACCACCGACCAAACAGCAATAATTGATAAGTTGGGACAGAGAACGGGTTATTTCAATATAATTCCGAATTTTCCAAAGATTTCAAAAATATGATATACATACTCATGCTGTTTCAAATCCAAAACCACACCATCAATAGGCTTAAGAGAACATTTAGGGTCATAGATTTGTTGGCGCATTGTGTCACATTATTTACAAAAACAGTTTGAAGCTCAGTGTTTAGATAAATAGATGTATACATGTACAGCAAGCTGAAAGTGTGGCAAAATATAAATATTAACATAAAGGAAAAGGAAAGACAGAGTACGTCCTTGTGTATTCGGTTAAAACGTCAACGCTCCGTATTCACCTCAGGTCAGGTTTGCGAGGCGGCCTCTCGCTGCAGGAGGAATGTAACACAACAACAAATGAAATGAACTCACTCTTGTCTTCATCATCACCAGTGACTTTAAAATGGCATTTAACTGACAGAAAGGAATTCCTAATAGACTCTATAAAGACCTGGCATGCAGATACTTACTTAATATTACATTTATGTAACAATAAAACACTTATAATTGTGATATAATACAGATCCAATGGTGATCTGAGTTGTATGGCACATTTTTGTGCAACACATACGAAGTGTTGCCAAAAAAAAATTACAAGACATTTTTTTTCGCTGGATGAGAAATGTGAAAGTAAACGAGCAAAAACAAATTCCATTATTATCTGTATAAAATGTTGTGTTTTATCATTGTGAATGATAAAACATGAATTAAAATTAATTTTAATGATGTTGTATGAATGTAGAAAACATTTGTTTGACATTAGCCAAAAGAATTCACACAAAAATTGGTACAGACATTCCTGGTTCCCAGGGGAAGAATCCTGGTGCCACAGTTTTACAAATTTGGTTTTAAGGTTTAACTTGAAAATGCTAGCTAAATATTTAGCATTGTTAGCTAAGCTAGCAGTGTGGATGGCAATATTATTCTGTCAGTTGGTCAACCACTCCGTTCAAGATGAAAATGTTAACAACTACTGGATGAATTGCCATGAAATTCGATTTTGACATTCATTGGTGACCCCTAACTTTTCCTCTAGCACCAATATGCAGTTGGTTTCAAGTGAAATATCTGAACAACAATTGGATCAGCAATATAATTTGGTTTAGACATTCATGTTCCCCCTCTGGATGATTTGTAATAACGTATACATGTAGTGCCATCATTACATCTGAATGATAATTTCACCAGTATTATTGTGTATGACCAAATTCCCCTGTACAAATATTCATTGTAGCCTCAGCTGTGTGTTTAGTGCTAATTGAGCAAATGCTAAAGTGCTAAACTAAGATGGTGTACATGGTAAACATCATACCTGCTAAATATAAGCATTGTATAAGCATTTCTCTCAATTCACCACTCTGGCCAAGTAAAGCCTTAAAGAGCTGCTATCTGCTCTTGACTCTTAAAGCGATTTATTTAGTCCAAATTTGTGGCTTAAAAATAAATACAACCCTACATTGTTTGACCACAAAATAGCATCTGATAAACTGATTCACTTCGTCTCCCAGCCCAAAGCACTTACGGATAAGGAACTAAAAGAATACAGAGATGCAGAATTTAAAGATTGTGGCTGGTGATTGCAGAACAGCTTGCAAAACAAAGGATGTATGAAAGACTAGACAGAAGTGGATGTGCGCTTGCCAGCTTCCTGCTGAAGTCATTCCTTCATACGTCAGTGAATTTCATGGAAATCCGACCATTGGAGTCCAGTGGAAATATGGGCCTTATGGTGGTGCAAGAGGTCAGAGGTCACCAAGATTATTTGGAACACAATTTGTGGGGAGGGGGAGTCGTCCTCTCCAATGTCAGGTTGCACCACATTTTGAGCAAAACCAAAAATGCCACCATGTTCCTCCAAACTGTCATTCCACAGCAACACAGCGGGGAACTTCTATAGATTTGTCTCTAAGAGTGTTTTCTCCTCAGAACGCCCGCCCTCCTGCACATCTAACTCACTCTGAGCGTAACCTTGGGCCGCAGTGACGGCGAGCGAGGAGGAAAATGATTACAGGGGGGAGAAAAATGAATGCTGCTTTCGTGCAGTAAATCAGACCCAAGGACGGCTCGCTGGCCTCCAAAAACCTTCATCAGAACGACGCTGGTTTAGCATCACCCTTCGGAAACTGACTGAATATGTCGGACACCAAAGATTTACGGAATGATTTTCTGTGGAGCTGCACTGCCGTGGCCTTACTGAAATCTGTTGAAAAAGTATCAGAGAGCTCTCCTGGTTTTCAGCAGACGTCCTGTCTGGACTGGAATCAGATGCTGTAAACACATCTCACACAGTGAGGGTCTGACCATGTCAACTAGCTCTGGAGGTTTACTTCAACAAAATAACTACTTAGTGAGAGCTGCCTCCTCGCTTAGGTCGCCCCTGCCCCATTAGTATCTGTTCTCATCAGTCTTTCTGAAACATGTCCCTGAAGTGTAAAGTGTCCATGTAACTAGGTGGATTGCATTGTATGCTTAACTGTTTTTGATATTGTCTCCAGGAAGATAAACCAACGAGCTAAAAGAGATCCAAATAAAAACCAAATCAAGTGAATGAAGCTGCCTTTCTATTTGGTACAGGGTACTCTGTGTCGCTGTCCATTGATGGGGGTGCTGAATAAAAGTTGCCATGGCATGTTATGGTTACATCTTGTCTTGACTTACTGTCTTATAACCAGTGATGTAAAGTTACTACAGGCCCCAGTTCAATTTCATTTCCTGATCACCATATGTCACTGTCCATTGGAGGGTGCTGAATTAATGTTGCATATTAGCGAGGAAGTGGAGGGCTTTCATGTTCCCAAGCTAATACTGAGGTTATTTGGCTGTTTTGAAGCCTACTATTTAGCTGGCTGTTCGGCTGCTCTTTGGGTGTGGTAATCAGCTTTGGATGACATTTTACATAGAGGTTAAACCTTTGCCAGTGGGCCCACAAATAATTTCCCCATAAACTCACATTGGGAAAAAGCAGATACCTTTTTTTAGGTAAATCAACTTCTCAGTATGAACATTTGAATAGGCCTTATTTAAGTAACGAGGCCCTAAAAGCCATAAAATGCTCTAATAGCCAAGTTATTTTCTTTCCTCTGTTCTTGTTTGTGGGATTGGCACCAAGCGGCTGGGAGGCGGGGCTAAAGGAAATGCTGATAAGTTTGCTCTATGGGCCCATTAATGCAGAAGATCATCAGTAGATTCGGGTAAATGTATATGTCTTATTCTCGGAAGCTTCATGTGCCACTAAAAATATGTGACACACTGTATCCTGTTCTTTTTAAACATCCATGGTGGGAATCTAGACGTCAAATTTAGCCTACAAGCAAGCGAGCGAGCGGTTTTGTGTTTAAGAAGTAGAATCCTGGCTATAATTCATTAGTGACGGGGTTTTCTGGGGGATCTACAGAAGGCCCGGTTCTGACAGGCATGATAACAATTAACAACTTTAAAAAGGGTTTTTTAGCATTAAAAAAAGTTTCACCAGATGTTTAAATATAAATGTGTACTCCTTAAACCTTTTCAAACAAATGACTCCACAATGGGCATAAAATAATTGTAAAGATGACAGAAAAAGGACTCAAGGAGGAGAAGCAGAGCAGTGAGGGAATGAGCTGATCCAGTTCCCAGCTGCAGGATTGAGTAGCAGATGCCCTGTTTTCCTTCATGCTGATTTACAACACTACAGTTTATCAGGCCAAAGCTGCCTCCTCATTTAAAAATGAGCCAATCAGTGTCATGCAACAATCACATGAGTGATTGTAGTCTGCCTGGTCTTATCTTTATAATAATTCTACACCTTTTAAAAAATGTAATCTTACAAAATGAAAGCTAGTGAGGTTAATGTATTCACCACTATACCTGATACATAATAAAGGCAAAGCTATGTGGACACGATACAAACGATTGATAAGCATGTGATCCCAAAACTATATATAACAGCGCCCTCCCTTCTGGCAGGACTCGACAGTAAAAGTTGCCAGGTTTTCATTGGCAACCAATTCTTGGCTTTGGTTGCCATCACTGGTAAATGCTTTTTAACGTACAACTAATAGAGACAGCAAATAGTGCACTCCCAAATGAATACATTTTTAATATGTGTTGCATTAGTGATATTCACAACTGGACCCAGACACGGCTGAACATGGGTCGGTGCAGGGAGTAAGTATCAGATAAACACAAACTACAAAAATGCGTTCTGTTACTGTAATGAAGCTTTTATCATTTCATGGGAGTTTTCATTTTTAACTGCATAGCATCTGAATGACCTAGAATATAAGCAGTTAAAATGCTACTAGCCTGTATGAGAACCATCTGACGGTGGCGTGGTAGTGAGGTAGCATGATAGCGTGTTAGCGTGGGTAGCATGGTAGTGACCTGTCAATCACAAGGTAGCCCTTTAATAAATGAATATATAATGATGTAGTGATATAATGATATAATGTATCAAGTGATGTAGGGTTGTTTTCTCATAGCCTTCCATGCAATCAGACTTATTTTACAACCAGAGGAGTCGCCCCCTGATGGCCAGTAGAGAGAAAGCACGTTTAAGGCACTTTAGCTTTGGCTTCACTTTTCAGAACAGGAAGTTGGCGCCTGGTTACGGGTGTCTGCATATGTTTGTCCTTATGTCGTATAAATGATGACAATGCACATTTTACAACAGGACGCTGAAACTAAAACCCTTTTCCTGCAGCAATTCACCAAACGTTAGAAGACGATGAATAGACTACGACATGATAGCAGAGCAGCGCTCTGAGAGCTGTCAGGCCAGCAGAGAGGCCTTCATCTGGGTCTCATCACTGCTACACCTTTACAGCACACAAACTTTATGGATCTTTCTGATCAGATTGCTAAACGCTGATAGATGAGTGTTGATCTGGAAAACTGTAACAACAACAATAAGTAAGATCATTCATGCAGATTTAAGACGATGGAGAAATGGCACATTAGAAGGCTGTATTCACTCCGGGTCATATTCCGTCAGCACATATGACCTAAAAATGCAATGCTACCACTCTGATGTGATGCAAACTAACAAACAGTCAGCATATCCGTCCGCAGCTCCACAGCCGGGCCTGGACTCACCGAAATCCCGCGTGGAACATGGACATCCTGGGTCCTCCGTTCTGTCCGTATCTGGGAGTGCTGAGCAGAAAGTCCTTCTTGATCGACACGTAGCTGATGAGCGACAGGATGAGCAGGGCCACGCTAAACATGACGAGCCCCAGCGCGCTGACGATCCGCACCATCCTGCCTTTCTGCGGACACCGGCCCCCCAGCACCAGAGGATCATTGGCCGGCCAGGACGAGGAGACGGCGAGCACCCAGGCGCACCGCATCAGCGGCAGAGCGGCGGCGTGGACGTAGAGACGACGCGCGCTTCCTGTGGATTTCAGAGTCCATGTGGGGAGGAAGAGGCGGCGCGGTGGCGCGGCAGCGGATGCGCGCGGGCGGCGAGCAGGAGCGGAGACATGCAGGCCGCACAGGCGAACAAGGACGCGCAAACCGCGGATTTACCGACGCGTTCAACAGAAGCCATGGAGGCTAGAGAGTCTAGGCTAGGAGAGCGGGAGGCTGCGCGTTTTTCGGCCGGTTTCATGACCCGAATACGAGGCAGGAAGGTCGCGACGCGTCCGCGGAAGAAACGACGCAGGAAGTGTGACGCATTGATGGTTCGTGCATCGCAGAATGGAGCGCAGAGGGGGAAGGAGGAGGAGGAGGAGGAGGAAGGGAGGGGGGTCTTTAGGGGTTTTCTTTCTGCAGGCGTGCAGGGTCAGATTACAGCCGCCGTCCTAACCTGAAGGCGGTGAAACGCAGCGGCGACACGAGGCTGGGAGAAGGTGGTGGCGACCGGCGGATGCTGCTCCCTCTCTTCATCTGCATCATCCCCGGCGTCTCTCCTCCTCCTCCTCCTCCTCTCTGATTAATTAAAGCGGCGTGTCGCTTTAAGGAGACGCGGTAATCAGATAAACAGCAGCAGCAGCATCCGAGGCGGAGCTCTGCGTCCTGATGATGGAGGCGTTCAGTAGGCCCGTCAGTCTGAGCTCAAACACCCCGAGAAACGTGGAAATATCCAAAATACACGTTTGTGTTGCCCACGTCCAAACAGAAACAGCTATGTGCAGTGATTTCTGATCCAATATCTTTTTGTTCCCATGACATAATATTAAAAACTACATGTGCTGCATTTGTTTTGCAAGCCTATAGACTTTCAGATTGCTGCGCAATACGCATCCATATGTTCAACATTACATGCATTTCACATTTGTGAGATGAAAGCGTGTGAAAATGTCTACTCAGGTGTACAATACGAATTCACAACAGCCATGTTCAATAAGGTTATTTTTACAGTTTGCAGTGTGTTCTTTATACACTTGTTAATTATTTGTAATCTAACGAGCAAACGACTAACATTACAAAATGTCAATGTTAGCCTTCAGTTTGTAACAGGTTTGTCTCCTGGATGAAAGTCCTGTGTTTGAACCCTCCTCCCTGTGTGGCTTATGTCCCTCTTTACACTACGTCTGTTGCTCTACCCATAATGCAGCGGTTGGGTGCGTCACATACAGACACCAAGGAGCACCGTCCAAGCTGCCTCAGCAGTGAGCATGGGTTGATGGCGAAACATCTAAAAACCTGTAACCTTGTAACCTCACACATATAACCTGCTCGCCCGGCTGTACATCATCCCTTACATATATCAGCAGACCAATATTCATCATAGACTGGATGCATATGTGACACTTTTTAATTATTCTCATAATTGAGAGCATGAGGGATTATTATTCATTAGCTCAGTTAAGAGCTTTGGAGTTCTGGTTGAAACCATGAAGATAAATGGAAGGATATTGGATTGTTCTTATTGGACATGCCACGTCCAACACAATATTCCCAAAACTGACACCATTTCAAGAGTATCTACGTTCCGTATCGTGAAGGATTTCCGAGTGAAACAGGATAGAAAATTGGTTGATATAATTTTCTTTTACCCCCCCCCCCCCCCCCCCCCCTCCCCTGCATATTGTTTAGGAGGTGCAATATATGAGCGTGGATGTGATTCAAGGGGTTAAAATGTCATTTTTCATTTCAGCTCAACTTTAAGCAATTCCTTCTCATGCTCTACACGTAATATTGTGGGATTACGGATGTAAGTAATGCGTTCAACGTGGCAAACTGAAGCTGTCAATCAAGGTCAGACATTTTACAGCGTTGTTTCAAATGTCTTTCACTAAAAAAACAAACGCAGAGACGGCAAGACGCTCGATGAAGACATCAGACAGAAATACAGGCTGCCATCGCTGCTGGCATTTCAACAGTGACCTTTCTACTGGTCTTAAGGCCTGATGGAACCTGACAAACACACACACACACACAAACACACACACACACACACACACACACACACACACACAAGAGATCTCAAGGCTTTGTAAAGGCTGTCAAACAGACATACAGATTATGATCCTAAAGCCTCAAATCACATAAACACACACACACAGGAGTCCCATTCTTCCCAGTCAGTGTTGCAGTTTTCCTCCAGTGTTTCCAGTTGATGCAGTAGATATGTGGTGGGAGATGGTGCTGATTTGTGGTGATTTTGTCGTCTTTGCTCGAGTCATTTTAACAGCATTTCCACCGGTTCGAGTGAGTAGCTACACTTGTGTGACCCGAAACCTGTAAACCAGACCGAGGATTCATTCTCAGCCTGTTTTGAATATGTAGTGTGTTTGGGAACGTGAAAACAATAAAGATTGTTTGAACTAGCGATGTAATGTCTGTGGTGGATCATGCGTAGCGTGTTTTTATTTATTTGGATCTGCAGCTTTCAAATCCCTTCCAGGTGGTGTTTCATTTATTTGTGTGATTCAGTAGCTCCATAAACGTTTGGTACAACACAACTCCACAGCTGGACCAGTTAAATGGTGAGGTGCCTAAAACAGGTAACTATAGTTAAAATACAAAAACAAAAAAACAGTATGTTAATGGCTGGATGGTTTTGGATCCCGCCTTGTTAGTGTCTGGCCACGTGATAGGGACAATTCACTGGAGAGTACTTTATTTGGCTTGACTTTACTCTTCTTAATTTCTTCCTATAATACATTGTTACATCAATTAATTTCACTTCACTTGCCAAACAACAGACAGACTTGACATCTGGTATAATGCAGTGCTGCTGTCAGAGACATGTGGCCAGAGGAATATAGGCCGTAATATAACAGAAAAGAAAACAGCAGAAATTGGGATGTTATTTTAAGAACACAAAGAAAAAAGCAGATAGAGTAAAGAAACACAAAAGAAGTAAGAGTAGATGGTTTGGGAATCACTTCAACAAAGGAAAGAAGACGAGGGAAGCCAGTGAGGATGGGAGATGTGAGTGTAACAGATAGACCAGAAGTAAAGTGAAACTGAGAGGAGCCACGGAGGAGATGAGGAGAGATCCAGGATGGAGATATTGGCCTATCAGCTTTCGATAGATAAAACAGGCCATCAGGATTTCCGCTTTCTTCAGACAGCTGACCCTGTTAGGATCTTCATCCTCTTAAGAGTCACCAGCTGTCACTATTTTACCAGGAAGTGATGTTAACATATGGGCCACTCTCTGCCGATCACAACCGTCATATTGTTGCATGTAATCCAGTAATGCAGATCGTTTCAGTGTTATCTGCTGAAGGTTTGAGATTGCTGCCTCCGTCCAGAACAGTGGAGATGAATGCAATGTTATTTGAGCTGCTCAAAGCAGAATAGTCCATCTAGAAAGTGTCCCCGTTAGGTTGGATTATACTGCTTGGTCTGAGATTTGGGGAAGTCCTCTGTAAACTAAAACCAAGTCCAAGTTGGTAACATTTCTTCAAAATAATGGACCCAACATGGAGAGCGAGGACAATATCCTCCTGACTACCCTTCACTTCCCATCACTTCATTTCACAATACTTCACTCCATTACACTTCATTGTAATTCACTGCATAACACTTTATTTCACTTTACTTCTTTTTATTCTTAACTTCACTGGTATGGACTTTATTGTATTTAACATTCCTTGTTAACTTTTCTTCTGTACACCAGACTGTACGTCACTTCACTGCTCTTCACTTTACTAGATTGCCCCTCACTTTATTTCACTATACTGCATTGCACCACTGCACTTTTTCTCACCTCAATTCACCACACTGCACTTCACTGCTATGTACTTCACTTTTATTCACTTCACTACAATTCACCTCACTATGCCAGACGGCACTTGACTGAACTTTGATTTCCTTCACTTTAAGATATTGTCTCTTCAAACCCTCTATCACAAATATAACAAAGACGTGCATTACATAAATTAATAAGCACTGTATCATAGACAATCTAATTTTTAATGAAAACTTTCCAGATATGAAATGTACCAGCATGATATCAAATATAAATACATTTAACTGATAGTTTTCCAGTGCATCTGTGGCTCAAACAGGACGTTTGTCTACTGACTAACTTGCCTGTATAACAATATTTTAAAATGATTGATGTGTTTTACTGCTTCCACCCTGTTCTTTATGAGTATCTACAGCTGTACTGCATTTTCAAAACGTGGATGAGCGTTGCTGAATTCAAGGTAGGGGCGAGCTTCACTGCTGCCCCAGTTACATAACGAGGATTCTTTTGGGGGGGTTTTAAACCTCTTTGTCATCTGGAGGAATGCTGAGAATCAGACCTCTGGGCCAGCCACGGAAACTGTACTATATGTGCTTAAAAGTAATCTGTATATACTTCAATGTTGTAACAACTGGTTAATGTTGTGAAACAGTCATGGTCAACGTTGCAGTTAACAATAAAACATGGGGTCAACTTTATGAAAAGGTAGCGGCTAACATTGTAACAAGTGGTTAACGTTATAAAACAGTTGTAGATAACGTAACAAGTGGATAATGTTATGAAACGGTTACGGTTAATGTTGTAGCACATGGTTAACATTGTGAAAAGGTGGCATTGTAACAAACGTTATGAAATGGTTGTAGTAAATGTAACAAGTTTAATGTGAACACGTCGTTAACGTCGTGAAACAGTCACGGTTCACATTGTAACAAGTGGTCAACGCTGTAAAACCTTCACTGTTAATGTAGTTTACATTGTGAAACCATTGCGATCAAAGTAACAAGTGGCTAACGTCATGAAACGGTTCTAACCTAAAAATGGTTAACGTTGCAGTTAGCGTTACACATTGTTAACGCTGTCAAAAACATCATGGCCTTAAATAAGTACGTTTGTTACATAGTCTAAACTATGAACATAATGTAGTGTGAGTTTGAGCATCTCATAAAATAAATAAAGTTTTGAAGCATCTAATACAGAAGGTGAATGGTGCCTTGTGCGTCGGGAACAAGATGCCTATAGCGGCATTTCCCAGACATGAATATTTGACATCATGTGACGAGGGGCTGGTACTATGGTGAAAATATAACTGTGATAAAATAAAGGGGTTAATCAGTGAAGGGGTGAGTCTCTGTTACTACTCTACAGGTAGGAGCAGTGCCTTTAGATAGCAAGTCTTGTGGCATATTCGTTGACAAGTCAGTCAAAATCCTAAGAGAAAAAAAGGTTTTTACTTATAGGACGAAATGTGTAGATTGCCTTTGTTCTCCCCGGCTGCAGCAGTCCACTGAGCACTTCAATAAAAACAGAATGAGCTCATGAATCAGGTTGATCAGATTTTCATGTGAACTCTGTGATATGAAACCAATCAGCGCAGCTCACATCTCATGAAAGAGTCAATTAATAATCAATAGTCATTAGAGCAGAGAGGAGGGGGGACGATCTGAGGCTGCAGCTCCGCTGGAGCTAGAGGAGCGTGAAATTACTGCACTTTATGTACTGTAAGCACACAAACACACGCACACACACACACACACACACACACACACACACACACACACACACAAACAAGTACTCATAACAAGATGTTGGTAAGCCCCCAAAACAAATGTAAAGATACCAAAACAACGACCCAAACAACCCAGTAACCAGAAAAATGCGTACTTTTTAATAATAATTGCACGTTTCTACAAAGCACGGTATAATTTGAATGTATTCTAAAAATACATTTCATATCAGTGATGTATCAAACCGCTAAAACACATGATAGCATGTGGTTAATGTTGTGAAATGTGAAAGGCAACAAAACTCCCTAGTTAAATTTAGGAAAAAAGATTGTTTCAAAATATTAATGAAATAACACAACATAACAACCATAACAATTGAAATAGCACAAATAAATAAGAGCCACCCGTAGCGGACTTTCTTTAACAACGTAATGTAAGCGTAAAGTCAATGTTTTTGTTTCACACAGGACACGAACAATGGTCTGCTGGGTGTCATTTGTTGTATTACAGTACAAAAATGTCCACACAAATAAAAAAGAACATTAAACGCATCTGGGGTTTGTACAATGCCAAATAACCATTTGGAAACTAGATTTTTTTTAGCTGTCGCTATCTTGGAATTTTTGCTACCAGTGAAAATAAGGGACCATATTTGGACTGCAGAGCAGCACCCTTACTGGATCTGGATCCATCTTGTTTTGGTGAAAAGCTATTACCAAAGTTAGCTTCATAATTCAAGGTCAACTTTACAGTCTTAAAGTCTTAGTGGCCCCGCCGTAAAGCATCCCCTGCTTTCTGGTCTATTTGACTCTAAATGGGACCATCATTTCCATGAACATCATGCTGGATTGAAGAAGACTTGAAACGAGAGATTGAGTCCATAAACTCATGTTTACAATGTTTACTGAGATAATGAGTCAAGTGAGAAGTAGGGACATTTTCTTTACTACTATTCCATGTAATCAGACCTCTATTTTGCAACAAGAGGAGTCACCCTCTGATGGCCAGCAGGGCAGGTTTATGGCACTTAAGCACTGTTAACAAAGCAGTCACTCAAGACCAGACAGACAGACCAACCTGTACAACATCAACAGGACACTAAGAGTCTTCATCAAGAACAAAGCCAATTGCACAAGTTACCATTGAGCAAGGCATATATCAAGGATATGTCCGAGAAATACCAAGGACAATAAAGAGTTCAGTGGAACCTGTGGTAATCAGAGCGTTCAGGGCTGTAACCCCCAAACTGGGACAGTGGCTCCAAGAGAGTCCAGGATCAACATCTGAGATCTCTGTCAAGAAGAGCACAGTCCTATGAACGACTAAGATACTGAAGAACCAAATACAACCATAAGAAACCTTGGCGTTATCTTTGATCAGGACCTGTCCTTTGACTCACATATTAAACTACAAGGACAGCCTACTTTCACCTGTGTAACATTACTAAAATTAGGCCAATGCTGTCTCAAAAAGATGCAGAAAAACTCGTCCATGCATTTGTTACCTCAAGGCTGGACTATTGTAATTCTTTATTATCAGGCTGTTCTAATAAATCTCTTAAATCTCTCCAGCTGGTCCAGAATGCTGCAGCTCGTGTTCTGACTAAAACTAGAAGAAGGGATCACATTTCTCCTGTATTATCTTCTCTGCACTGGCTCCCAGTAAAATCCAGAATAGAATTTAAAATCCTTCTCCTCACTTACAAGGCTCTTAGTGGGCTGGCACCATCATATCTTAAAGAGCTTATTAAACCCTACTGTCCTCCTAGAGCACTACGCTCTCAGAATAAAGGGTTACTTGTAGTTCCTAAAGTCTCCAAAATTAGAACAGGGGCCAGAGCTTTTAGCCATCAAGCTCCTCTTCTGTGGAACCGTCTTCCGGTTCTGGTTCGTGAGGCAGACACTGTTCCCACATTTAAGAGTAGGCTTAAAACCTCTCTCTTTCACACCGCTTATAGCTAGGGCTGGCTCAGGTTTGCCTTGAGCCAGTCCTTAGTTAAACTGCTATAGGCCTAGACTGCCGGGGGATTATAGTGACACACTGAGCCTCCCTCTCTCCCGCTCTCTCTCTCTCTCTCTCGCGTGCTTTCTCGCCTAGCAGGTCTCCCTGGACCGTGGTGGAACCTGATCTGGACTGCACTGATGCTGTGGTCTTGTTTGACTCTTACCGCCAGTTTTTTTAAGGCGGCTGACTATTGATTAAAGGAAATTGACTAAAATCGGCATCTCTACTGTTATATATTAACTCTGAAAATCATGAGCATATTATAGTCCTGCTTATTGTGTTAAGTGTCCTGATATTACTTCTGTTGTGACATGACACTATAAATCAAATGAATTGAATTGAACCCTCAGGGTCACAGTTTTCTGGTAGAAGACCCAAGCTTGAAGGAGGAAACTATATACAAATATCTATTGATTTATATACATAGATATATATGTATATACCATATATATAGATGTCAGGTGAGGTGAAGCTCAGCAGGTACAGAACAGACAGCGACTGTAAATGAAGCCTCTACTGAATGTCCAAGGTCACATTGAGGAATCCAGTTTCTACATTCCATAATGCATCATCCCAACCTGGAGATTGAAACTATTCCTCTCTGAAGATGAGCGCTCTCTCTCGCTCTCTCTCCCTCTCTCTCTCTCTCTCTCTCTCTCTCTCTCTCTCTCTCTCTATGTATGTGTGTGTGTGTGTGTGTGTGTGTGTGTAAATGGAGTAGGCTGCAGTGCTTTGTTATGTCCGCTGTATCGATGGAGGACAGCAGACAGACTGTACATCACTCATAGTTCAGACAGTGACCAGCAACTGAGCCCTGTGTGTGTGTGTTTGTGTGTGTGTGTGTGTGTGTGTGTGTGTGTGTGTGTGTGTGTGTGTGTGTGTGTGTGTGTGTGTGTGTGTGTGTGTGTGTGTTTGTGTGTGTGTTTGTGTGTTTAGACAGCAGTGAAGGATTGTGCTACAAAGCCAAATAGGCCAAACTGGCCAGAGCCCTACACAGACAGTGTTGGATCAGGTTGCGACTTAATGATCCTGCAGGTCGTCGACTTGTTTATCTTTTTTATTGTTGTTGAACACAGCAACGCCACCGCTCCACACCACGGCCAAACCAATATTCTAACTTAAAAAAAAAGTGTCCATCCATTTTGCTCAGGAACAATACCAAGTCTGGTTGATTAACAAAAGAATACTCATGAGCTGCAATTTGACAGACTAGCATACCTTTTGTTGAGACTCAGTTTAGAACAGGTGGAAAGCTACGGTTTTGAAAAGTGAAGCCAAGGCTAGACTGCCTTAAACTTGCATTTGAGATCAGGGAGCACAAGAAATCTAATTGTATGGAAGTCCTAAAGAAAATGACTCTATTTCTCATTTGATCAGGAATGGTCTTAATTGCAAGTTTCAAGTCTTCAATACAGCATTATGTTCATTTAGTCACTTATCGTCCCATTTGGAGTCAAATAACTAACTATCACTACCATGATGTAGATACCTCACTACCATCGCTAAAATGCAGTTAGCCCCTAGTTAATTTAACACTTTGCTATAAAGTTCACCTCAATCATGAAGCTATCTTTGTTAACAGCTTCACACCAGAAACCAGATGGATCCAGATCCAGTAAGTTTGCTGCTCGGGATGCTGCTCTGCCATTTGAGTTCATCAGATCCACCCGTTGCTTCTGTGTCGTCCAAATAATTTTTTTTCCTGAAATTTCTACTGAACCTCCGTTCGCTGGTACCAAAAATTCCAAGATGGCAACGGCCAAACTCGAGGCTTCAAAACCATAGTCCATTGGTGTCACAATGACTATGTCCCCTTCTATATATACATTCTCTGGTCTGGCCTCAGTCCATTGGCTAAACCCTGTCTCTGCAGCGGCTCTATATGTCCAGAGGCTGAAAGGTCAATTTCTTTCTATTTCAGACCAGAGGAAAGATAAATGGGAAAATTAGGTGAGAGGAGATGGCCTCTGTGCTGCAAAACATACACTCCCCTCCCTCCCTCTACTCCTCCCTCACTCATCCCTCCCTTGCTCCATGTGTCCACTCCCTCCCTGCTAACCACTTCCTCCATCCTTAACTCTATCCAGGTCTCTCTCTCCATCCCTACTGCTCTCTATACTCTCTCTCGTCTTCCACCCTCCCTCTTTCTCTCTCTCCCTTCTGGCCCTCTATCATCCATCTTTTTTCTCTTCTTTCCCCTTTTCACAGATCCACAATACCTGGGCAGGAGCGAGGGAGAGAGAGCAGCTGTTGCCAGGCAACCCGGCTGACCAGCGAGGTGTAGAGAAGTGATGGGGGTAAAGGAGGAGGAGGATTGTGGGGGAGGAGATGAAGGACTGGGAAGGAGGGAGAGATGAGAAGAAGGAGTGGAGGGAAAGGCGCTAGATGATGAGGGAGGAAGAGCCGGGAGAGAAGACAAGGGGGAAGGAGGAAGGAAGTGAGGAGGAAGAAGAGATGGGGGAGATGAGGTGGTGGTCACTGTTCACTGATTGCAGGAGTCGCTCCGGCCAATCAATTTCAGCAGGTGCGTGACCAGAGCTGTCCAGCATCAATCACACACACACACACACACACACACACACACACACACACACACACACACACACACACACACACACTCACACACACACACACTCTCTCTCTCAGGGGAAACATATTCATTACAGAGGAATTTGGGGCAGTAACAAGGAAAGAAACAGAAGAGTGAAGGAGGCCTCAGATCAATCTGTGTGTCTTTAAAATCTTACTGCTGTCATCGAGCTGAACACCACGGGATGATGTCCGGTTCTCCTGGTGTAACTCTTGAGAGACACAGCAACCCTTCTTATGACCTCATGTATGGATGTGGATCCTGCAGGAGCTGGACTTCCTGTGAACCTGATCGGGCTGCAGATTCCACCTCATGATGGAATAGTGTGACAAGGACACTAGCAGAACCCAGAACTAGAACCGGTCAGGAAGGAGATGGAGAGAGCAGCTGTCAATGAAAACCATTCCCTCTGTGGGAGCTTGTCTTGCTTCTGCTTCCATTGGACCTGTTGTCACTTTAGCACCAAAGCAAGTGAAATTGATTCACAATCCCAATCACTTAAATTTTAATGTCTCTGCTATTAATGTATTTCTCTGCCTATGTAAAGCACTTTAACTTGCCTTGCGTATCAGTGGTGCGATATAAATAAACTTGTCTTACTTCCTAAATGGACAGATGGATCTCCCTGATGTTTTACTGACTTGGTCTTATACTGTAATGATTAAGTGTTCACTTCCATTTTTTGAGTCAAAATCTGAATTCAAGTGCTGTGTTCAGTCTCTTAGAGCATAACATCTTGGCACTGTGTAATGCTGAAAATAAGCATGTGTTTAAATATGAAAATGTAAAATACAGCTTAAAAAAACCGTACCTTGTTCAACTTGTTCCGTGTAAATTAAAATGTCACAGCTTCTCATAAGTACAGAATAACATTAACACAAGTTAAACTTCTCCTACTACTACATTTGTATTGCAAGGATCTTAATATAAAACAGAGTTGGAACAGATTAATTTGAGTCCGCCCAGCAACATGTGATAAGTTGTGCTAGTCATAAATTAGCCATTTAAAAAAATGAATTAATTCATTTATTCATTGAAATATATTGTGAAAGTGGATTAGGCCACAGAAAACGGTTATTCCCATGATTCACTTATGTCTCATAAGTTATTGCAGTAATCTGTTTGCCTTAGTGTGAGTGATAGGCATGGCCCGAGGCATTGTGTTTTTGCCTGGTCCATTCTTGTGAACATGCTATCTCAGGAACGCCGGGAGGGAATTCCTTTAAATTTTGCAAATACATAAGATGAACTGATTCGATTTTGTTGGTCAAAGGTCGCTGTGACCTCACATCCCACCCATTCTCCCGAACACAATATCTCAGGTACACCTTGAGGGAATTTCTTCAAATTTAGCACAAACGTCCACCTGGACTAAACGATGAACTGACTTGATCTAAAATTTGGACTGCTGTATGTATTTTATTTATACATCACAAATTTTCCTTTCTCTCTCTCTGTATTGTTTATGTTAATTTTAACTTGGGAAGATGAGGGAACGTTCTAAATAAGCACTGTTAGTAGCACTAATTGAATTTGCAATTTGCCTAATGCACACTGCCATGGTGTAAGTTAAATGCAATTTTTGTAGATCAGTCAAAGAGTGTTACATTTTAAAGTGTGTGTCTTAAGCTAAGATAAGTAAAATACATTAAGTTAATTGCATGTTAATTATTTAATAAATACAGAAAATAACATTTTTGAAAAACAGCGAGGAGCAGTAATAGCAGAGTTGTAGCTGAAACTACCTTTCTTCCTCTCCTCTACCTTCGTCTGTCTCCTTCATTAAACTTGAGGCTCGCAGACATCAGAACTCGCCAGTTTTACTGATCAGTCTGTCTCTAAACAGTATCGATCTGTCCTCATACGAGCTACCATTGATCTGATCTGTTAGGATGATTTTTCCCCATGAGATGAACACTGTAAAATATGACAAGCCCCACAAATCAAGTCACTCCGTCCAACCCAGAAGTCAGAGCAGGAATGACTGTCAGTGATGTGTAAGATGTGCACTATCTGTTACGTCTGTCTTTCCAGCCCTGCAGCCCCTAATGCTGCTGGAAGTCCAGAGAGCAGACCGACTGTACTGCAAACTTCAGACGTCAGAGTCAAAAAAGTCCCATCCATTTTCTCATACAGGCTTTACCTTTAGGAGTTGGGGACACCGAGACAAGTGTGGTCACTTGACTCCTTGGCAAAGCATGCTGGGTAAGACAGCATGGTGCCTGTGGATGGGGCTATGGTGATCAAATGTGATTAACAGAAAAAATTAGGTCTCTCTCCAAGCCTGTCTCCTACAAAATCATGTTCATACAGCAATTAAATACATACGGGCAATTAAATACATACGGGTAAATCATATCAACAGTTCTAAACCGTTTGAAAGATATGGTTAACAAACAAAACCAAACACGCTATCAAACTACATACTGGGTTTGATTTAGTAAAAATCATCATGGTTTGGCTTAAAAGGACTTTGAAATTGAAACAACAAAAAAGAAACAAAAGTACTTGTTTCACACGAACAGCTATCTCATTCTTTTTTTAGTTTCGGACCCTTACGGCTACCCGACCTCCTCCCAACGCAGACTTCTGTGGACTCTTTTGGAACCAATTTGTGATACGTTAACAGCAAACTACAAATTGCTGTTGCATTTTTAGGAGTTCTGGCTACTCTCCCTCAAAGATACTAGCCTACATGAAGCTATCACGACATGAGACATGAATCCCACCTTCCCTCTCACACTCCGTCGCTCTCTCACAGTCCAACTGCTACACGTCCTGGCTCACAATTACATGGAATCCGCCGCTGGAAAAAGTCCCAACGAATGCACTTTATACGTTTTCTAGAAACTACAGTGACCAGCTGTTGGGGGAAATTGCTTATAGGCCTACATTAAAGTGTAGGAAGTGCAGAGAAATCAAAGTGTTTGGAGATTAACTAACACATTGTTGGTTTTGGTTTTGGGTTTGTGAACAACATATTGAATATCATCAGCAATATGAAAATTTTTTGTTACAGTTAAAGACAAAACGCAAACTTTTGAACCCCTTGAAATTTGTGATGGGGCTCAGATTCTACTCTCCTGTATGAAAACCAGACATAATGCAGATATTCATTTATCAGTCTTGTTGAAAATGATGATGAATACATGTTTCCGTAGAAATAAGAGAACCCTCTTTCATTCTAACAAAGATAAAAGATTACTTTGTCGAAAAATAATAACTGTCACCAATGATCATCTTTTCAATGCCAAATTAAATGTCCAAACCAAAAACACCAACTTCATCTTTGGAGCTTCACCCTGAGCGTTGACTCTGTGTGCCTCATTTTTTACAGCGCTCCCAGCTCATCAGGTGGAATACACAGGGACAGTCCAACACATGAGGCAGAGTGACACTGACTCATTTCACAAAATGTAATCTGGGATGTTTGATTACGAGATGATGAAGGTGAAAATGAAAGTAAATGTGATTAAGGGAAAGAGAGTGAATGACACAGAGGAGTGGGGGAGTACCTGATAGTGGCAGAGACACAACAGACGAAACTGAGAGGAGAGTAAGTAATTCACATTTTTACATCTGCTTCATGTCTATCGAGTATTACCCGGAATCCCAGAAGAAATCTATTTATATTAGAAGATAAAATCAATGTGATTTTGGCCAGAACTCATAAAACATGCAATCATTGTAAATAACAAAGTGTTGTAAAATAACAAAATTGTGTATGTAGAGTTTTTCTTCAAAAGGCGGACTTTCAAATTTGGTTGCCATACCTCCGTTCCAGGGGACCATTAGGCTACTACAAAAACCTAATAATTGGAAAAATGTCCCTGAAAATATGAACTCTCTGTGCAATGAACAAAATCACGTCTTATACTGACGATAACAGAAGCTTGGCAAACAACAATAAAATGTGAAATTGCAGTGGGGCAACAAGCAATCAGCCCCACTTGGCATCAAATTTGTTCAATGGATTGCTTAAGGCTTTGGGCATTGTATTATTTTTTTCCAGAGAGGGTGGATATAGCGGCATCTCGGGTAAAGCACAATTAAAAGACCATCTAAAAATGTTTTTGTCCAGCAACTGACCTTAAAGGTATGATCCTCTCAGATTCAAGGAGTGAGCGAGAGAGAGAGAGGGGGGGAGCACAGTGGTGATTCAGAAACATAGAGAGTTAATGAAGCGAGGGAATAAAAGAATAAAATGTTATTTTCTGTTATTTTCTAGACACATCCACAGCTCCTCACAAACCTATAGAATGGTAATGGATTTTTAATGAATGCAGCCCAAGACAGGCTTCATCCTACTGTGGCCTGCCTTCTCTCTGACACAGTCTGATATTCACCAAATGATTTGGCCTGAACTAAGGCACATTGTATCATTTTGTACTTACCATTTTAAAAGATAGCATGATTACTATTAAAAAAAACAGAGCCGAGAGAGGTGGGCAATATTCTGAGGGAAAAAGCTGCAAATTTGCTCCTTTTTTATACATTAAAGAAACAAAAACAAAGAAACAATTAGCAAATTTGTGACTTTTTTTCTCGCAATATTGCCCACCTCTCTCGGCTCCATTTTTTTTCTACAGTGGCCCTGATACGTCATCTTAGATTTATCATCCATACGTGCAAAAAAAAAAATGGTTTTAAGATACAAAAGATAGTGATACTATGTTTTAATATTTTTTCAGGAGGGAAAGAAACCATTTAGATTCCCAATATGGGAATACATATGTTATAAACTAATAAAATACATTGCTCGTGGGGACATTGCAGATACGTTTAGTATGAAAATCAACTTTAAGCTGGGTGGCATGTTTTCAAATTAATTAGCTGTTACAAATTAGAAGATAACATACAGCTACTTTTTAGAATCCGTTGTTAATATGCTTAGTATTTGATATCTCCTCCAGTGGAATCGAACCAGCGACGTCTACCCAACAGTCTTCATCTGCGTCCTCTGAGGACGATCTAGCCTGGGGGTTAAACAACACTGTGGACCGAAGGATGAATGAGAATCAGATATTAATCATCTTCAGAGGAAATGACCTGTAAAAATGACAATCAATATCCATCCAAATATTAGCTCACATGCGCCATCACTACTCTGACTCTCAGACTAAATTGTTTAATCATTGACTGCAACCTGAGCGGCACATTTTAATGGATATCAGTTAAGAGTGTGTCTGTCTGTTGACACACACATATCCGCCTGTAGCAGCTTTGTAGTTTAACAAGTTTAACCATTGACGTCCTGACTGTTTACTGACTCATATCACTATCAATTTTCGAACAATGGCCAATGGTTGATGTATTCAGATCGACTGCCAGCACAACACTGAGGTTGCAACAACCTGGCGGCCATATTTGAGGTCCTTTGCGCTGTTAACATGGTTGTTTTGAAGATACTCAGCTTTGTCGATCTAAATGTAAGTAATCAGTCGTAATAAGTCTGTAGACTTAGCCTCTCTATGTAGCTGTGTTCTGTTATCATGACACCTGAAGTACAAATTAGTGATCAATACTGATTAATGGTTCTAAATTGCTAACTGGCCCACTGGGTTGTTAACATCCTGCTGCCCTTCATCAAAATATAATATTTACCTAAAGATATGATTTTCTTCTTAGACCCAGCAATGCTAACAACAGAGACGTGACATTTCCTCCTCCTTTTTTCGCCCATCCTCTTGCTTCCTTTAATTTCTCCTCCTCCCCCGTCTCCTCCTGAGATGTGGTAATATGTAGAGATGATGACCTATTGATTTCTGCTGCAGGGATGTTTGACAAGCAGCTGGCAGCTGGAACACACTCAGGTTGTAATCTCACTTGTTCGGTAATTAGCAGTTGACTTATTACACTGAGACTGAAGCTGTGACACTGCAGGGCTCAAGGCTGTGACTGATTGATGCTTTTATTTTATTGCATTTTTGGGCATTTAAAAAAAATACTTGGGATACTATTCAATGTGAGCCTTTTCATGCACCAAATGTCTATGTATCTGTGGGAGTATTTACGTACAGGATACTTATCTTGATTATTACACTTATGTATACATATTAGGGCTGTCAAACGATTAAACATGTTCATTTGTTTAATTACAGGGTAGCTATGGATTAGGAACATGATTTTCAGGCAAAGGAACATGATTTTCAGGCAAAGGAAGGTACGAACTACGTTAAAATCCTTTTCCTTATCGGTCACAGGTGTTAGACAATGGAATGTGTTAGAAGAAGAAGTCCAAAAATCAGCAACACTAAGTGTCTTCAAGAAAAACTATGTAAATTCAACCATTGACCGGTACAGATTATTGCATGAGAGTTGAAAAAGGTCTGAGGCACGAATCAGCAGACATGGTGTTGTGTCGGGATGGGAGCATAACTAATGAACATTCTGTACCCAAACAATAAGTTGAACCTGAGAAACTTGTATGGTATGATGTCAGTTGTACGTAGCAGGGAGTATCAACAATGTGGAGATAAATTAGGTATGACACACGTAATCTGTATGCACTGGACTTCAGCTCTCTGTACCACCTACTGCTGTAACATGTTATGTAAAATGTCACAAGTAAAAGAAAATGTTATGTCAAATGGAAAATGCAAAAGATAATATAATATTATGATGACGATTTTATCCTGTGGGTAATGGGGGCGGGACTAGATAAGCCTTGGCTTCTCCCGCTTTCCCTTTCGGCCATGTGTATTGTATTATTTGAACAAAGATGTGTGATGATGATGATTTAACTGACATGCCCGAAATAAATAAATAAATAAAAATAAATAAATAAATAAAAGATTAATCAAGATTAATCACGATGAATCACCATTCGTCAATATAGCTGGAAATATTCCAATTTTCTCTGTATATTGTTGTGGGAACAGCAAGATAAATGACAAAAGGCACATATTCACCAGATACCACTTTTTTTCAGACCGAGTACAAGTACTTACATTTTAGTACTTGCCGATACCAAGTACCGATATGAGTACTTTAAGGACCATGCCAGTCTAATTCTGACTTCTCTCCATCCAGCTACAGAAGAACAGAAGAGACAGTGGTTGTATTTCATTTTTTATGACAATGTGCCGGCTATGGGTCGTGTTAGCTTGTATGTGTGTGCTAACCACTTCACATCAGTCTGCTTCAGTAACGAGGGAGACGGAGCTCGTTAGCATTTACAGGTGCAGGCACAGAAACAGCCTGTTCTCAGGAGAGCTCATTTGAGCAACTTTTAGACAGCTGAAATTCAGGACCATGGATGGGTTTGGGGCAATGCATATCAAATACAGTGTTGTTGGACCTCTGACAGCTGTGTGAAATTAATGAAAAGTAGTATAATATGGGACCTTTAAGCCGTATCAGTACGAGCCGGAAATTCACACAAGCAACATGGAAATCCATGCAGTAACCACCAATGTTACCTTCATGGTGACACTAACGGAAAAGTCAGGGAATCACCAAAGTCATTCATGTTATACCATGTATATTATGTTATATTATAATGTATATACTGATAAATGCTTATATAGCATCTGAGCACATCAAAGTGAATCATTGGAGTCAGTAAATCAATACAGTAAAATGTAAATCAAAGACTGGCAAGATATTTTAAAGTAAAATATGATATCTGCTTTAATTATAGGTGACTTTGGTTAGAATATAGATAAATAGCAACGTTTAATAAAGACACAACTGGTAAACAAGAAGTTTCTGGTGGAGATTGTTCTCTTTGTTGTGTCGAGATTTAAAATGTGACTGAGCTGTGAAGATGAACATTGTAGTGACAAACCAGTGTCACACCAGCAGCTTGCTCGTCATTACTAATTTATATCTGATCCTGTGTGCTAAAACTCTAGAGACCACCACACACACATACACACACACACGCACACACACACACACACGCACACACACACACACACACACACACACACACACTCACACACACACACACCATACACAAACACAGCACTGCGGTTAAAAGGTAATTCTGTTGTGCTCCAATGATAATTGATATATGTTTTGCTGAACAATCAGAGTTGATTGTTGAGGAGATACAATCACTGTGATTAGAGGACAGCTCTAGACATTAAAACGCTGAGATACAAACGCCACTGTCAACACACACACACACACACACCTACACTGTGTTCTGCTTTTTCCTGTGGAATGTAACTACATACAGTTGTAGATACTTCAGTAAGCGTAAGTGCACATACTCAAGTACTGTACTAAAGCAAAATTATAAGATACTTAACTGTCCCAAAACTATGTTATGTATTAGATCAGCTCACAACCTTCTCCAGCTCTGTGCTCCTAAAAGTGTCAGATTGATTGATGTTATTGGTTGAAATTGGTTGGTACCAGCACGTATCATATTTTGTATTGATACGTGCGTATTTTTCAGGAAGAAAGAATTATTGGAGTTTTATATTGGAGTTTTATATAAAAAATACTAAGGAATTGTTTTGTTTTTTGTAATTGTTTCCACATACAGTATATTGTTAAACAGTTGCACAACATGGATGTGATCTAAAAGCGGTTAATAGGCATTTTTAATTTCAGCTTGACTTCAACTCTACCTACAACATCTAGAACATTAAAATCCTGTGAATATGTTCATGCATCAATACTATTAATCCATTTATATACTATAAAATAATATAACCATCTCACAGTCATCTGGTTCCAGACCTCTGAATTACCTACTGTTTTACCAGGGTACAAAACATTGCCTGGGAGGAGGCTCTGCCTTAAAGGCTAAAGTCAGGGAATATTGTCCCTTTGACATAATGCATGCCACAGATTACATGAAAGATTGTAACATGAGTTACTATGGTCTTACTCTGCAAGCTGTGCACTGATACGTATCCATGGTTATTTTTAGGTCGGTGTACAGTAAATCCCTCTGGCCAGTGGTGCGTTACACCTTATATCTGTGTTCGGTGTGGACTCACTACACTTGTGAGTTAACATGAGCACAATGTCAATAACAATTAGAGAAGGAAGGCAAACAAACTTCACTATGATGTTGTGGCCTATAGGACAATTGGTTAAAGGGTTCGTTGGTTGTGTTCAAGTGTGGTTGTATACCACTAATCCATAGTCGGTGTATAATCATCAGTAGATGGCGATCGGCACGCCACCAGGAGTAGCAGCATGGGAGTAAAGTCATGTACTGCTGGAGATCAGGAAGCAGCAAGACGAATCCTAAGAACCTAAATCTGACTCCTCCAGTCCGAACGTCGAAGATACTGAATCCCAAACTTTTCCCGAAGGCTAAAGGCTGTACAGTAGTTTAGATCCTGATGGGCAGCTGGCACCTTGTATGGTACCCTCTGCCATCAGTGTGTGAATGGGTGAACGTTGACATGTGGTGTACAGCAGACTAGAAAAGCACTAATGCCATTCCATTTACTTTAGGAAATATGCTGACAATGGATAAGTACCTCGTGTAATTTACAGTATCCCTTTAAATGTACACCTACAACTGCTTTACCATGCTTTTTTGCAAGATGACATGTATAAATACAGATTGCATGTTCATTGCAGGGAAAAAATCAGGTCCGAGGCATTTTTCTGGTTAGATGATTCCAGCCTTTCCATTGGCTAGTGGTCAGCAGCATCCGGAAATACATATAATATAAAAGAAAAAACATGGGTAAAAGAGGTGACACAAGCATGTCCAATGTTTTAGAGTCGGTCTGTCATATGTACCATGCACGTGTGTGTGTGTGTGTGTGTGCGTGTGCATATGTTTTACCTGTCATATGGGGACATAAATCTGATTACACATTGTGGGGACTTGCCTATTTTGGGGGCTGATGTGAATCATTACATTTTTTTAAGGTGAGGGTTAGGTTTAGGTTTAGGTTTAGGGTTAAGATTAGTCTGGTTGTGACTATGGTTTGGGTTAGGGTAAATCTCCAGGAAATGCATATAAGTCAGTGTAATGTCCCCGAAAGTCATGAAAACACAACTATGCGTGCATGTGAAATAAAATTAAAAAATTATACACACGCGCACAAGTGTGTTTGCATGTTAAAATGTGTGTATATTCCGTATGTCCATGCTGCTGTGAAGGAAAAAGTGTGCATGTGTGTCCTCTAACTAAATGGACGGGTCTAATCACCTCAGAGGGAGGAACCTCTTCCCCTTCCGCCGCCTCTTAACATTAACGGATATTAACGGCCCCCAACGCTCCTCCGTTTCCTACTGAGAAATGAAATACATCACTAATGGTTTATCACAAACACGGCTAATGCTTTATGCAGACCTCTTACCATTAATAAATGATGGCATGTAAAGGGGGCAGGGCTGCTGTGAGAGCTGGCAGGGCCTAAAGGGGGAGAGTTGGATCTGTTTCAGATATTAAACAGAAAAAGGAGTGCTTGATTTGTCTCATTTTGTGGCGATGAGGTGATTAATCTGTTTTCACCATCTGTGAGTGCTCAAGAATTCACGGATTATTTTTTTTACAAATCTGTGGGGAACGCATTTAATACTAGTATCTCTGATTTATGGAAACAGATTTTTGTCTGCTAATTGTAAGGGCCAAAAGTCATAAATTGTTCCCCAAATTAAGTATTGATGCCCTCAAATTAGTTCATATCCCCAGTCAAGTGTTTCAGTGAATCACAGTCAAATAATTTCTTCAATTGATTGTTAGAGGATCACATTTTGTAAGATGTGGAAGACTTAATAGAACATCCCACAACTTAACTTGGAAAAAAGCGGTTGAGGAGTGTAACAACAGTAGCTAATCCAGGACACTAACTTCTGGGTTCACTTCTGTTTGGGATGAAAAAGAAGAGTTGGAAATCTTTTATGTAAAAGATTATTTTGAAAGCTTTACATGGCTTGCTCCTTTTTCTCACTCTTGATAAAGGAGGTGAGTTAAACATTTATGTGAGAACGAAACCCAAATTGAAAAATAATGGAATTTTCCTTTAAAACTCTCCATATTTCCCTATTTACCAAACATTTCTACCTATCTGCCATTTAATTTGAGTTTGACTTGTATTCTCTCAAATATTGTGGACAGTGGTGGAAAAAGTCATCACTCAAAATCGACGACGGAGCTTTCAACCACATCTCACCAACCAAGGTCTAGAATGATCTTTGACGTTTCACACAAGGAAACATTCAATTGGCGTCATCAGCGGAAAGATGAGTCTTTGGGAGGTTTCACACCAGTAATGTTGGTTTGTATCATAGACTGTACAGTGGAGGTACTCGTCGTGACATCGTCCGTTGGTTTGTGGACTCCGGTTTGAAGCCTTTAAGACGGCATTTTGACCATCATCATTTTGGCCTTCGCCATATTCAATATTTTTCAACCAGTGAAGGAAGTGACCATATTTGGACTGCGGAGGAGCAACGGGTGGATCTGAAAAAACACAAGCTGTAGAGCGACACCCGGAGCAACAACCTTACTGGATCTGGATCCATCTGGCTTCTGGTGTGAGCTGCTAACAAAGTCAGCTTCATAATTCAAGGTCAACTTTACAGCTACGTGTTAAAGTCATCTTAGTGGTAGTCAGGGTAGCAAGTTAATCACAAGGTAGCCCCGCCCTCAAACATCCCCTGCTTTCTGGTCTGGTGGACTCTAAATGGACCATAATGTACTAAATGAACATCATGCTGGATTGAAGAAGACTTGAAACTAGAGATTGAGACCATAAACTCATGTTTACAATGTTTACTGAGATAATAAATCAAGTGAGATGTAGGGTAATTTTCTCACAAACCTTCATGTATTATTAATACAATACCTATGCAGTACCTGGATTCATTGGCTACTAACAACATTATATGATGAAAATAGTTCTTTAACTATAATCAGCTCTTTTAAACAGATGAAAACTGTGTGTTCACCAAACATCCTAAAACTCAGCTTTTATCCTGTGAACCCTTTCAACCCACACGCACACACACGCACACACACACACACACACAAACACATTTGACCCTCATGTCCTGTATCCGACATGCTCCCCTGTGTCCTCATTAACCCAACATCGGAGGCCGCCATTCATCTCTCTGCTCCCGTCTCATTCCCTGTAATAACATCCTCGCCACGACGCCTCGTTTAACTTTTTCAATTAAAAGAGGAGGATCGCTCTATTAACCCCACGCCTCCTCCTGCCATTTTTCCAGGCTAACGTTGTTTTGGAGAGGGCCGCAGGGACAGCCCAAGCGGCCATATTTCACCACGAAACCGGCTCGGGTCTTCATGTTGTGACAGCGAACGGCAGGCGTTGAGGGTGAGTTATGGAGCCTCGATGGAGAGGGCAAATCATAAGTTTGTGTCTCGTCTGCTGCTGATCTGTGAGGAGGGAAACGGAGGAGGACAAATATAGGAGGCGACTCTCCACCTGTCTGTCCTTTTCTCTGACTGTCTTGCCTGTCTTTGATTCCTGTCTCTCTGTATCTACCTGTGTGATACTGTCTCTTTATTTGTCTGTCTTTCAGTGCTTCTCTCTCTGTTTCTGTCTCACTGTTCTGAGACAGTTCCTACTGATTCCTGTCATACCTGTCTGTCTTATTTTGTCTGTCTATATCTGTATCACATTAACTGTTTCTGTCTCCATTACTACTTATTTTGGCAGCGCTGCGTAATGATCCAGTTGCCTTCGTTGAGCAGTGGAAACAGCAGAGAAGTGGGATTCAGTAGGGACTAGAACACTGAGCTCGGGGGAGTGTCAAAGGGTGTGTGTGTGTGTGTGTGTGTGTGTGTGTGTGTGTGTGTGTGCAGAGTCAGTAAAAAAAAAAGTAAATTGCCAATAAATAGAAGCATTTATATCCATTTACGAGTGAATTTTCATGGACTTGATGCGAGCTGCCGTGGCCAAAATAGACCCAGCATGTAAAGAAAGCAGAGTAGGGGAAGGCTCTGTGATTAGGCTCTATTTATATGTCGTACTTAATAATGCTTTACGGATCGGTTAAAAGCCACTAAGAAGTTATTTTGGCCTGCTAGGTTGTGATAAGTTTATCCTCTATTTGGTAATAAGGCAGTGCATCCATTAATAAATGAGTTTCTCACTTCTTATAAGCCATCAAAGTAATTCATTAAGGGATTTTAAGCATCTAGCCTGCTGAAATAAATGTTTCCCCAAGCGGAAAGCGGTGAATCATTCAAAGGGTTTTTGTCTGGTTCTACTTTTGGCAAAAGTTATTGTAAATAATTACTTATAATGAGTATTTTTTTGTAAATCATGCATGAATCACTAAGAAAGCCATTTGTTTCAATTTCTAAACCCGTTACCACGAGTGTCGTATTAAAACGTGTTCTTTCTCTCTTTCCACTTCTGTCTGCAGTCATCCTCCGTCTATTTTCCTCTACTCTCCCTCCTCTTCCTCTGTCTGTCTTTTAATTTATTACATCTCCTGTTTCTCTTAATTTCTGTCTTTTTCTTTCCACGTATTTCTGTCCATGCCGGTCTGTCTCTGTCCCCGTAAAAGATTGTGGGTCAGGCCAGAACCGCCGATATCCAAGATGAGCTGCAGTTATTAAAAACGTCACCACACAATTACCTTCCTGATGGATGACATCACCGTGACATCATCATCATCATGCGTCGCACTCTGTCCAATGCTGAAGGTCACCTTGCTTTGGACAAACACTCCATTTCTGCAGCAACACTTTGGGCAGACAAAAACTCATTACTGGAGTTCATCCATGACGGTTAACCTGTGGCATCATCTGTAATATTTAACATTAACTTTAACATGTACGTAACAATTCACATTTATGAGAAGTGCTGTAAAAGTGGCATCGAATGGAGGTAGGAAAAAATGACATACAAGTCAGTGCCAGAGATCTTTCCTGTTTTATTTAGATTTTAATATTTTGATTATTACTATTCTTTGTTGAGCTTTGGTCCATTATGAGTAATAATGAAGAATAAATAAGTTTCATATCATGTCAATTACGCTTGCAGAAAAAATGCCATTCATAAGAAGCATTGCATCTATTATTGAGTAACAATATGTCATTTTATCAGTTCTTGGAAGAAACTGATTAATGGACTAAATTAATCCACTGAAAATTAGACAGAAAGTGACAACAAACCAGTGGACACCACACAATACATGTAGCATGTTGACCAGAAAAGATAACCTAAAGTAACATAGTGTAATGTTAACTTTACTTACAGTTGGCATTTCCTGTTACTATCAAAATGACTGTTTATTTACAGGACTAATGTCTGTGGTCAACCACCAAAATCATTCTGAAGATGTTTATAAAAGAGAATACCATTTGTGTATGAACGTTTGTCCTATTCAGCCTGCCTGGACAATGAACAGCATTTTAGAGGTTTTATTGCTCTGCAGAGGAGAAACAGGTAGCTGTGGTAATGTGAGGTGGAACCAGGAACAACAGAAATGTAATGGTTCCATTGAAATACAGTTTTAAATTGATAAGTGGATTCACTGAGGAGAGTCAGTCTGTTTGTATTACTGCGGATGTACACTGTAACTGTGTCGTCCACTAATCTTGCTTGGTTGGTCTATGATTTTTTTGGCAAATTGAACACTAACACACACACACACAGTTTGTCGTGCAGCCATGCAATTAGGCCTTGGATCTATAGTAGCTCTGCCTGTATAGAGCTCAACATGTTGTCTATTGATTGGCCTGTGAGTAGAGAACAGACCAGAGGCCATGTTAAAGTAAGTCTGTGTGTGTGTGTGTGTGTGTGTGTGTGTGTGTGTGTGTGTGTGTGTGTGTGTGTGTGTGTGTGTGAGAGAGAGAGAGAGAGAGAGAGAGAGAGAGAGAGAGAGAGAGAGAGAGACAGAGAGAGGGTTGGATGAGGATGGCCGATCAGAGTTGGTAAAGCAAAAGAAACAGATCAGAATCAGAAACATATTTATTGTAAGGATTTTATGCCAACGAGGAATTTGTCTTTGCTGAGGTTGAACTTGTGATGTCAGTTAGATGTTGCCCCGCTGCTTTATTACTTGACTACTATGGATCACTGCAGACTTTGAGATGTGTTGCACTGATGCAGGGACTTCTGGGTATGAGATCTGAGGTCAAGTGATAGTCATCAGTTCGACCTCCACAGTGTGGTGATTTTTAAACAGACCAATAAAACATTTATTACAAAACGTTGTTCTTCTGTCCTCTTGTGTGAATTAAAAAGAATATGATGTATGGAAGGAGAGGACGTCGTCATGGTGATCTCACCTGTTGGTTTGTGGACTACGGTTTTGAAGCCTCAAGTTTTGACAAATATGGTCACTTCCTTCTCCGATTGCAAAAAAAATCAAAGATGCAGGGTTGGTACGGGTGCTGGAAATCCCTGTAAACACTTTATAATTCTGTGTGGTGTTTTCAAGGTTTAAAAAAGTGCTTGGATTTAAAATAAAGTGCTTGAAGTGCTTGAAATGTATGTTATATGTGATGAATATACACTCAACAAAAATATAAACGCAACACTTTTGTTTTTGCTCCCATTTTTCATGAGATGGACTTAAAGATCTAAAATTCATTCCAGATACACAATATTACCATTTCTCTCAAACATTGTTCACAAATCAGTCTAAATGTGTGATAGTGAGCACTTCTGCTTTGCTGAGATAATCCATCCCACCTCACAGGTGTGCCACATCAAGATGCTGATCTGACATCATGATTAGTGCACAGGTGTACCTTATACTGCCCACAATAAAAGGCCACTCTGAAATGTGCAGTTTTGTCTCACAGCAAAATGCCACAGATGCCACAAGCATTGAGGGAGCGTGCAATTGGCATGCTGACAGCAGGAATGTCAACCAGATCTGTTGCTCGTGCATTGAATGTTCATTTCTCCACCATAAGCCGTCTCCAAAGGCGTTTCAGAGAATATGGCAGTACATCCAACCGGCCTCACAACCGCAGACCACGTGTAACCACACCAGCCCAGGACCTCCACATCCAGCAGGTTCACCTCCAAGATCGTCTGAGACCAGCCACTCAGACAGCTGCTGAAACAATTGGTTTGCATAACCAAACAATTTCTGCACAAACTGTCAGAAACCGTCTCAGGGAAGCTCAACTGCATGCTTGTCGTCCTCATCGGGGTCTTGACCTGACTCCAGCTCGTCGCCGTAACAGACTTGAGTGGGCAAATGCTCACATTCGATGGCGTCTGGCACGTTGGAGAGGTGTTCTCTTCACGGATGAATCTCGGTTTACATTGTTCAGGGCAGATGGCAGACAGCGTGTGTGGCGTTGTGTGGGTGAGCGCTTTGCTGATGTCAATGTTGTGGATCGAGTGGCCCATGGTGGTGGTGGGGTTATGGTATGGGCAGGCATCTGTTATGGACGAAGAACACAGGTGCATTTTATTGATGGCACTTTGAATGCACAGAGATACCGTGATGAGATCCTGAGGCCCATTGTTGTGCCATACATCCATGAACATCACCTCATGTTTCAGCAAGATAATGCACGGCCCCATGTTGCAAGGATCTGTACACAATTCTTGGAAGCTGAAAATGTCCCAGTTCTTGCATGGCCAGCATACTCACCGGACATGTCACCCATTGAGCATGTTTGGGATGTGCTTGACCGGCGTATACGACAGCGTGTACCAGTTCCCACTAATATCCAGCAACTTCGCACAGCCATTGAAGAGGAGTGGACCAACATTCCACAGGCCACAATTGACAATCTGATAAACTCTATGCGAAGAAGATGTGTTGCACTGCATGAGGCAAATGGTGGTCACACCAGATACTGACTGGTTCTGAGTCCCCAGACCCCCAATAAAGCAAAAAAATGCACATTTCAGGGTGGCCTTTTATTGTGGACAGTCTAAGGCACACCTGTGCACTAATCATGATGTCAGATCAGCATCTTGATGTGGCACACCTGTGAGGTGGGATGGATTATCTCAGCAAAGCAGAAGTGCTCACTATCACACATTTAGACAGATTTGTGAACAATGTTTGAGAGAAATGGTAATATTGTGTATCTGGAATGAATTTTAGATCTTTAAGTCCATCTCATGAAAAATGGGAGCAAAAACAAAAGTGTTGCGTTTATATTTTTGTTGAGTGTATATGCCCTCAAAAAGTTTCAAACAAACAGCCAATCATAACTTCAGATTTATACCTTTGCCCTGTGACAGTGACCATATTGGTTAATAGTCACACTTCTCAGATTTATTATAGTTATTATTTTTGTATTTTTTTAAACATAACAGAGCATTCCCTGACAATGGACCTGAGAAAACGAATCCCTTAATAAATAAATAAAAATAAAATAATTGTACACACATAGGCCTACTTAGTTGTATACATGTAAATAAAAGTGATAGAAATGGACAAACAACTAATAAATGAAATTAAGAAACAACAACAAAATTAGAATTCATTCAGCTGGCAATTGCAGTGGAGCAGGTTCATTTAAATAAAATGTTTCCATTAGTTTTTTTTCCATTAGTTTCATAATCTAATTTACAACAACAACCCATTACATCTTATTAATACTCAGATATTGTGTGACATGTCCAAGTGTCATTTTTAGCTCAGAGTACCATCACAACCAAGAAGAAGAAAGAGCCTCAGAGAGACCACGAGGACCTCAAGGTTTCTCACATCCTCCTCCAGCAAAAGTTCCAACAGTTGGAGGAGGCGGTCCAGACCCTCAGGCAGGAGAACTTCATTAACTTCCAGGCTGAGATGGAGGTCACCCAAGGCCTCCAAGCTGAGTTAGCTCAGCTCAAAGAAGAGCTCCAGAAGAAGACCCTGGACCAGGAGAAGGAGGTCCCGGATGTGCAGCTGGAGAAGCTGAAAGCTGAATATGAGTCCAAACACGATGAGCTCAAGGACTCAGATAAGAGGTTGTCCTGAACTTTCCTGCCTTAGCCAGCCAGGAGAAAATCAGTAGCCTTCAGGCTGAGAAGAAGGTCAC